>NW_009259182.1:1378957-1393417 GCF_000687185.1 Egretta garzetta
TTCCCTATGAGGAAGGGCTGAGAGAGTTGGGCTTGTTCAGCCTGAAGAAGAGGAGACTGAGAGGGGACCCCATCAACACATACAAATATCTTAAGGGTGGAAGTCACGAGGATGGAGCCAGGCTCTTTGCAGTGGTGTCCAGCAACGGGACAAGGGGCAATGGGTACAAACTGAAACATAAGAGGTGTCAGTTGAGTATGAGGAAAAACTTCTTTACTTTGAGTGTGACAGAGCACTGGAACAGGCTGCCCAGGGGGGCTGTGGAGTCGTCTCCTCTGGAGATATTCAAAGCCCACCTGGACAATGTCCTGTGTAACATGCTCTAGGTGAACCTGCTTTAGCAGGGGGGTTGACTAGATGATCTCCCGAGGTCCCTTCCAACCCTTGTGATTCTGTGATTCTGTAGGGTACTGAGTGCCATATGCTCTTCATTTCCTAACCCAGCCCTTTGTCAAGCCATAGTTTGGGTTTTCCCTGTGCAAAGTGTTGTTCTCTCCTTGCAAGCTCTGTTGTGGAGACTGTATTTGCCTCCTCACCTCTGTCATTTTATTTTTTGTATCCAATCTGATAAAGCTGATAACCTGCAAGCAGTGTGTGAGGAGAATTTCCTGGCAGGAGCCGATGAATTGCTGAGATCGTTATCATTCTGTACTACAGAACCAACCCTGTTTTATTTATACACCGTTTGTCTTCAGTTTCATTATGTGCCAAGAAGAAAAAAGCCAGGCTTTTCCTTCAAGTGGTTGCCTGTATAACCATTCATACTTTGGGTGTGCGGATGCCTGATACTTAAGCCAAATACTTTCCCGCCCTAGCAATGTTCGTAAGGGTACTCTGCTTCCCTCCTCCCCAGTCTGGCATGCATGTTGTGTACTCTTGGTTGGAGGACACTTTCACTCTCGTTCTCCTAACTGTCTAGATGAGCCGGAGCTATCAAACTTTTCTTTTTAACTGAAAATTTGCTTTCTTGTCTTTGTGGGCATGGCTTTGCATAAAGGCTGTGGCTTTAAGCTGTTCCAGATGTGTCGGAGCCATCACTGACCATCAGATTGAGTACTGCCAGTGTTTATGCTGTTCAGGAAAAAAACGGTGGGAAGCATTCTGTGAGCAGGGATTTTAAGCCAAGAGTTTATGAGAAGCATCAACAGCTTCAGCTATATATTTTTCCTAGAAGATTTTAGCTTCGCCTTGATTCCATACTTCAAGGAGTCTTAATCCATATGAGAGGTCACCTCAACTAGATTTATTTTTTTTTTTTTTTATTTTTTTTTTTTACATTGGAGGGGAAAGGAAGGGAAAAGGTACTTGCAAATAATTCCAGCACAAACTTCAAAAGAACCATTTCCAAGCCTGGTATCTGTATCGCTTTAAGACCTCCTGAATTTCTCAGGTGTCTGGTATCTCTCACAGGAATTTAAGACTGGCACTGGCTTAGGAGATACAGTTGCCCAGAAAAATTGAGTAGTACCCTGAAACACTACTTGGCTGCAGCTCTTGGTAGATGCCTTGGAAGTCACTTTCCAGCAGGTCATCACTTACTGCAGTACGTACTTTGCAGACATTGGTGCCATCCAGACCTTGCCCTGGGTCCTGGTTTCTGGCAGCCTAGGCCTTTTAACAAAGGTCCCATTTCTAATCCTTGCACTCCTCTCAGGACCAATGCCACCTAATGAAACACCCTAAGGTGCTCTGAGGCTCTGAATGTGGCTCAACCTTCCTTTGCTGCCTGGGGAGACCTACAGTAGGTGGAAAGAGGGCCAGGCACAAGAGTTGATCCCCATCTCAGACCAGGCAGAGAATGGATCTGGTGGCCAACCCTGCTTTCCATCCCCTGTAGTTAGAGAGCTGTTACTGCCCTCCTGTAGCCAGAAGTCCCAGGCTGACAGGAGAAAACCTGGCTTGGCTCCTGCCTGAGTGAGCCTGCGGACCAAATCCCTCTGTCCTAACAGGGCCAGTTCTGGCATCCCCCTTGCCACATGCCAGAGATGAGACTCTGCCCAGCTGCCTTGGTTAAGGGTAACTGAACAGGGCTCTCCTCAGGCCGCCTTTTTGAGAGCATTTCTAGATAATGTCTCTGCACCCATACCATGAGCAATTTGCACTCTGAGCTGCCTTCAGCTTTGCAGAAGGAGAATTTCTGCAGTAGTATTGTCCCCTTCAGGTCATTTCAAATGGCCACTCTTGGTTTTCTCAAGACAATGTCTGATCTCATTATGTCCATGTACCTTGAGTCAGTGATGGCTTGTAATTTCTTTGTTTTGATTGATACAGCAAGTTTTGTCAAAAATAACAAAGAAATTTACTAACAGGTGTGCACTGATGGGCATTCTGTTTCAGACCTGCTCATGGATTTTTAAATTGGCATCTCCACTCAAAGCTCCATTCACTGCCCTCCGTCGGTGAGTCATATGGTCCTCTGTGCTAAATCGTGGCTTTGCTGTTCTGTTGGGAGATACCCTAATTAACAGTAGAATGAATGCCAAAGCCAAGTAATTAGATTCTCTGCTTGAAGTTTAGTCATCTCTTTTCCCCAGGGATGCATTCCTCCCCTTTCATTCTGGCATGCTGTTTAGTGTCTGAGCTTCTGAGTTAAAAGTTTGTCTACAGCCATCCTTGCTGCTCAAACACTGGTTTTCTCCTTCATCCTGCAACAGTTAGAAACCTTCAGGACTTAGAAACACTTTCTTTTGTTCTCTTTTAATTTTCCTCTCCCTGTGTTATTTTAGAATATCTTTCCTTAGGGGATATTTAAACTGGTTTAGACATCTATGAAGATCAGATTGCTGAGCCCATGGCAACCATGCTGATGGCTGTCAAATTGATGAAAAGGGTGAGCAATACATGCCCTTACAGCTGGCCCTCCCCGTACTGTCTCTGTCTTGACAAAATTACTTTTTGCACTTGCTTTGCTTGTCTATCTGAGGTGAGTTTCGTTTGTGCTAATTAGTCTGTTTTTTTCCAAAACTGCAGATGTTCACTGGGACTGGATCGTCCCATTTTATCTTGGATATTGAGGAACCTTTTGGTTTTCTGTTTGAACACCATGGAACTGGTTGGGAGGACCTTCCACAACAGAAGTCCAGGGCTCAGCTCTTTTATCTAAAGGTTGTGTTACCAAATTGCTGGTTGTGAGACCACCTATAATGAAAGTGAGAGGATGGAGATATTAAATGTGGTTAAAATACCACCCACCAAAGCTTGGACAACTGGGATGGACTGCGTGAGGAAAGCAGCTCCCTGGAACTGTGGTTGCATCTTCATTGAAGAGCGTGCTGACATGGGGGCTTGCAGGTACGGTGGTGTTTCAGCAGAACGGTACCCTGCTCACCCCTCTCTCCTAAGGACTGCAAAATATTTCACCATGTTGTTTGCTCAGGTTCAGGGGGTAGCAGGGTTGTCTACCAAGTGAATAGTCTGTGGAGATGGACATCACTCCTGGAAAAATGACGCTTCTGTGACCTGTTCTGAAAATACATTGAATCAGAGTGTCTTTAATGAGGGAGGAAAATCCATACACTACATCTGCTCCAGACAAAAGGTAAGCAAAGCGCGTGCCACTGGACGTTGTGTAAATGGTCGCAGGAGTACTCCGATACTTTTCAGCTGGAATGTAGTGAATATGTGCCTTAACAGATAGATTTATACTTTTCTTATTAATTAATTTTCTGAAAAATTTCAACTTTACTGAAGTCATACTTGAGAGGATGCTGTTCTCTGCCAAACCAATCTCTTTACATGGATGAGGAAAAGGCTGGAAAACTTCAAGCAAATGCCTTCACTTACAGCTTTTTGAAATAATCAGTAAATATGCAAAAGGAGTTTAAAACTTTCTTACAATGTTTTCATGTACAGAATGATCTTCCATTCTGTGATCTTCATTCTACAGCTTACTTAATCTAATGTACTCATGTGCATCTCTCTCTCTCTCTTTCTCTGTCTTTTTTCACCTTCCCCCCCTCTCACAACTTTCTGTGCAGTTGGTTTTGGTCAGCATACATGTTAGGGGAAAGTTGGATAGTGTGCGTGATGGGCCACCAGGTATTGGCACCTGGGGGAAAAGTGACAGGACTGGGATTCCTTCTGGGTTGTATGAGATTCTGGAAGCACCAACCAGCCCTGGATCGGCATGTTGCCTGCAATTTTCTGTAGGGCAGCTTTTAGATCTAGAAATATAGAATTTGAAGCTGCAGGTTTTAATTATTTATATGCGTTGCCTTGACTGAATTGGTTTATCCTACAGTGATTAAATGCTGTTGTTTGAGATGAGAAATTACTCTGAATTTACAGTGGGGACTTAAGGGAAAGCTTTGAGGGGGTGTTTTGATTTATTTTGGGAACTTGAGTCACTAGGCTCAGAAACTGTGGACTGGGTTACGCAGCACTGCTTATCTGTGTGGGGCTGCGAAGTGCTCATGGGTTACCTTCTGGGGTGCGCCCCCCAGCCCCCACTCCCCCCTCAGCCAGCCTGTCAAATTATTGCAGCTTCTGAGCTCTGTGTGTGTGTGTGGTGTTTGCACAGAAGCTGTGATGTAGGGAAGGTGTGTGCTCACCTCTTTCCCCAAAACGTCTGGCAGCACGGACGTGCTGTCCCAGGACCTCTCTGTGAAGCCACAGTCCTTTGGGAACACAGTTGTGCTTTGTTCCCTATTAGCATTAGGTCACTCGTCCAAATAAGAGATTTCTTGTTGTGCGTTTGCTGGAGGAGAGCCTGAGCCTCCATTATTCCTTGCTTACCACATCTGGCTTAGGACCCAGTGCTATTCGGTGGCCTGTTACGCTGCCCTTGTTCTCATCCTCTGTCATATTTATCATGTTGTGGGCTGACTCAGCTTGCTCTTTGTCCTCAGCAAGCCCTCTAGGGTTGCGCTCTGGTGTTCCTTGTTGCTCCCAGGTCTTCTGTGGGTATTTACAGTCAAACAAACTTTTTGGGGATGACACACGTGGTCGTTCTGGAATGTGCTTGTCAAAAGCAGTCATACATGGCCACAGCAAAGGCCTCATGCTTAACTCGTACTGTTCTGGAGTCAAGACGGCCAAAGGTTCAGGGAGACATTGTAGGTAAAATGAGCTTTGGGAGACATTGTCAGTAATTGTTAGTTGTATAAATTTCCTCCTCAGGACACACCCCAAAGAGTTTTGATCATGATCCCAGCAATCACTTATGCAACAGAAAAGGTCTTCAACCTCCCAAAGATGATTAAAACAGGTCATGGGAACATGAAGCATGGTAACTCACCTACAGTGGAGTCCTATGTGTCTCTGTGCTTTGAGTGTATAATTACAACTAAAAATGTGGACATAAAAATAAACTCAGATTTAATTTTTTTTTTTTTGAAGCTGGCATGGAGACAAACTGTGAGAATTCACTGCCATTTCTTTCATATAGTGACTGCTGAAATTTAAACAGACGAGACCTGCTGTTCTGGTGGTGATGCTTGCTGGGATTTTTTTTTTTTAAACATCTATTTAGTTAAGAGGTATGTAAAATTTACTTACCCTAAAAATGTTAAAAGTGTATATAGAAGAAAACCTTCAGAAACTGTGGGTTGATTTTTTTTAATTATAGATTAGTAGCTGTGACATTAGACCTTTGCCCTGTGAACTGGGACATACCCACATTTCCATTCATAATGGGACTACTCACCTTGGGATGAAATCTCCTATTTGTAAATCCTGTTTATCACATGAAAGAGTAATGCCCCTTAATGACAACACCTGAAAAGTTTAATCTGTAATGAGGCACATTAAAACTACTGACAGTACTGTAGTGTCTTGTGTTGTAAAAGGTAAAGAAAAAAATCAATTAACTACACAATCTCTCTGTTATCAGAGCTAGAGAGAATAGTCTAAATATGTGTCATCTTTACACTGAATTTTGTTTGTGATAATGAAGGAAGTCAGACTGATAACCTTGATTACTTCTGAGTACACAGAGCCCCAATAGTGTGTGTTTCAGGTTTAAGGGTTTAAAAAAATTTTTAAAGTGGTCTGCATTATTTGCAGATTTTTTTTTTATGTCTCTCCTGAAGCCAGGGAGGCCTGAAAATACTGAACTCATTGCATATAAATTATATTTGACTCCAAGCTCGATACATTAAAGAGTAGAATCTGGCTGGTTAAACTGGAAGATACTCTTAAAGATGGGCTGAATGATTTGAGGTAAAGGAGAAAACCTTCTTATGAGTGTAAGTGTGGAGATAAGCAGAGATGTAGTGCTGTTGTAGGAATGCTGTTGTCCTTGCAGTCTGTGTCTCCCTGCCCCACCTCAGTCTGCTTAAAAGTGCTAAAACCCAAAGTGTTGGGGCAGTCACCAACCGGACAAGGAGCACTGCAGCTCAGCTGGCCCAAGGATGGTGGATGTGGTTGCTCCTCGCTCATATTCCTCTCCCTTGATATCTCCTCTGGACTGATGGTTCCGTTGAACCCCTGGGGTAGGTATAGGACAGCTTTCTTGTCTGTGGTGTGCTTGCTGGGAAGCCTCTGAGTGGTCATCCTGCCATGGAGACTTCATGCCAGCCTCATGCAAGATGTTCCCCAGATGGACGTCTGGAAACAAGACAGGTACAAGACTGTTTGCTTCACTTTGCTTTTCTCTCTGTCTGGGGAGTCTGAAGCCACAGTTGCCATCAAAGGTTCTCTGCTTCATTTGAGAGTCTACTTCAACAGTTATTTTCCTCGAATTCTTTGCTGTACCGAACTTTTACGGATTTATTTTGTTCTTTAGAAAGTTGTAATTCTATCAGTGAGTTTTGTTCTCTCTGTAAATTAGGAAAGGGGGGGACAGATGATGCGAAGGTTTGCTAAATGGTACTTTACCGTAGGCGTGACTACATCACTGGTCCAAAGCCTGCCCTGACAGCGAGGGACTGAAAGTTGTGTCTGTAATGCATGTGTTTCATGGCTGATGGATCTTCTTGTACTGACCAGACTTTTAATGTCAGAAAACATAATTTCCCTTTCAGTTGAACATGTACAGCTGTTACAAACACTGCATGCTGGTACGAAAAAACACCGCATTTTTCTTCTACAGTTTGAACGGGAAATAATTGTGGTTTCTCAGATCCCACTTTGAAGCAGCGGTTGTTTATAGCTGACTGACTTTAATAACTGTAATTGTATGTGCAGTCCTGCTCCAGCTGTGCACTGGGCACCATGAGTCACTGTCCAAAAACATCCCTTAGGCTGAAACCCCTCTTAAAAGAGACAGTTCTAAAATTCTCCTGAAAATCCTCTCTTGTGTTACCAGGAAGTCCCCTTCTGGTCAGACAGCTATGTCGTGGCCATTTTAGATGGATCTCCTGGAGTTTGCATAGGCATATCCTATGTTGCATGCTCCCAAGCTGGAGACGGGGACAGAGGAGTGGGCTGGCCCTGAGGAGGGGTGGCTCGGCCAGGGATGGGCACGTACGGTGACCTCACCACCGGCGAATACAGATGTCATGTGTGGGCCATTGCATGAGTCACCAGCATCACTCTGGACCCTCTTCTGAGGGCAGGCGTGGGCCTGAGCAGCCTTCCCTCCTCTGCTGCTCACCCTCTGCATGCAGAGCTGCTGCTGCTCCCTCTTCCCTCTGCTCCTTGCTGCTGTTGCTCCAGAGTTTTTTCTAGGAGGATAATTTCCTGTAAACACCAACTGAGAAATACAGGAATTTGTCCACTTTGACAGAAGAAGCTACCATTTAAATACCCTTGTATTATACTGTTAGAAATCTCACCAGGCTTTATAAATTCCTTTCCATCAGCAGAACTCAAATCAGTTTATTAAACAGCTATGTATTGCCTGGTGCGGCTGAAAAAGTAAAGAAATTGAGGCAGAAAAGTGGAGTTCGCCTTGTCGTTGCCGAGTGGCCAGTAAGAAAGCTGGGGAAAAGGAGGTTATCTGCTTCCCGCTCTCTTCCCAGCAGCTATTGCCATGCTGTAAATAAAGTTTAAATACTTAAATATTTTTTAAGTTCCTTTAGAATAATTATAATAAGTGCCGCCTTATTTCATACATTTCCTGCCCACATAGTGTATTTACATATTACATGCAGTTGGAAGGTATTATTAGAGATCCCTGTTCAGGCACCTGAGTCATAGCACCTTTAACTTGCCACCATAAATAGGCATGTTTGACTGAGACTGCCTGTGACGTGACACTTCAGCTGGTGCACCAAAGGCTCTGTCTCCTGCTGATGGCTAGGGCAGACCTCAAAATCAGACTTTTTTTCCTATGGCAAAAATCCCATTTGCCTGATTGCTGGCAAATTGTTTGCACAGGCTTGACCCTCAGTCTGTTGCTGGCCTCATGAGGTGGGATGAAGATCATCTTCAAGTCAAAACACCCATAAGACATCCTCTAAGTGAAGAGTGGTGGGACCCAGGGGATCAGTCACTGTGGTGCCAGCACAACTCGACTGTCCACCCTGCCTGCCCGTCCATGTCAACAATGCTGGAAGCCAGCTGCTCACGCTCTGGGAGACTGCAAAGCACTAGGTCTGTGCAAACCAGCTGGCCAAGGGCAGAAGTTAGGCACTTCAGTCTGATTTTCTTACATGCTGAGGCATCTAGGAGGTGGGTAAAGAGCCTTTTGAAGGTATCTCAAGCAGCTGGGTCTGAAAACAGACTCTATAGTGCTACTATCTATACTAGTACCTATTTGAATTTGCAAATCCAGGACTTTAGGCAAGGGAGATTTGACGTTTCTTGGCTAAGCTGGGAATGTGGCCCAGGTGCTACGTGGGTTACCTGATGCTTTGGGAGGTCCTTGACTGTATGTGTCTGAATTGTACCTACTCAGTAGGACCCATTTTCCCCCAGGACTGGACTTAAGTGAATCCACCATGCATCCCTGAAGAATATGAGGAATAAGACTTTCCAAGAGTCTTGCAATATCATCAGTGGAGGCAGAGTATATGCATTATAGTGCAGGCATGCCTTGGATTCCCAGTTTTCTGGTGAGTCTGAGTGGATTTATTACATGGTTGGACACACAGAAGTCCTGGGAAAACATGGGCAATCATTGTCCATCTGGACAGAGTGGGAGTGGGAAAAGAGTGGGAAAGAGATATTATTTTTTTCCTAGGAGATGCTGAGTACATTTGGCCCATAAGTGCACCCCTGCATCTGCTTTGGTTAAAAAGTCAGTGCCATACCTTTTCCCGGGTGATGTGAAATTTTATAGCTTGTCAGATCTGATCCAGGTCTTGGGACTGCAAAGAAACATTTACTGTGTGCTCTCAGAGGTCAGCAGCAGTCCTGGAAGGTTGCTGAACTTGGGCTCTGCCTCTTGACAGAGAGCCATCTGACTACAATGCAGAGCAGGATGTGATTTCTTAAGCAGAATAGCCATGTTCTTGCAGGAGACGATGGGCAGAGGGAATTTTAATTTTTATTATTGAACATGGAATCACTGATCTGCTTACGCAGCTTTTAAAAGGGAAGGAGAGCATGGTCATTCAGCGCAGTCCTTTGTGGAAGCATCGTAATAGCTCAAGTTGTCCTTCAAAGAGCCAGGTGGCACAGTGTGTAAGACCTGGAAGAATCAAGTAGACCTTACACTTGGACCTTGCCTGATCTCATGCCACTGTCTCCCAGACTGCACATGGAAACCACAGGACTTCTGTAGCGTTAGTACGGTCTTCACTGGGACTCAAATGATGGGGTTTTTTTTTTTGCAGATGAGCAATCTGTATGATGGATGATATCAGAAAATTCTGTCTAGCAAAAACTGCTGCCAAAATTTTAAAATAGCTACCAAATCCTCTTCCCATTAAAACAGCCTTGTTAAAGTTGTCTGCTCCAAACAGAAAGATGTTTTACTGAATTCTTGGTTATGTGATTGTCCTCCCTGGATTTCTGTGAGAGTGTGTGTTTCGCAAGGCATATCGAAGTTGTCTCCTGGGCAAAAACGTGTAAACAAGCAGGACATCGTTTGCTTGAAAGCCCCTGTAAAATGGCTAGCCCTGTTGCCTTCACTCCACAGGCAGTTTTCAGAGGCAGAAGAGGAAAGGAGGATTTTCCAGCCACTCTAAGCCTGGGGCTGGGGAGATCCAAGCTGTGCCTGTGGGTCTTCAGTTGCCCATTGGGAAGTCACCCAAATGTGCTTTCTATGCCTCGATTTCCCCATTTGGGAGGCAACGACTGTGTAAAGCATTTGGGTTCTGCTAATGAAAAATATAACACAAGGTCCACAAGTTGCTGGATTGACTCCTTAAAATCCCTACCTACTGTTGTGATACATCAACCACGTTCATGCTCCTGGGAAGAGTTCACTGCAGCACTTTAGGGTGTGAAGTTTCTCTCTTGCACTGGCTCTGCATCGAGCTCTTTCTCCTTAATGCAGCCAATACATGGAAGGGAGAACAAGCTCTTTTATTCCTTGTCTTAACTCCCTGCCTGGTTGTTTAGGGTGAATCATTAACCAAGCACTTGAGCCTGGCAAAGCAAAAATGTTTGTTAGAGATCCTTTTGCAGACTGCATGGAGCCTTGGTCTTCTGCAGGAGGAACGGCTCCCCTCTCCCACAGGAGCAAGAGCACCGCCTAGTCCTCTGCTCGCCACCACGCTTTAACCAGACCTTGCACTTCCAGTACGTTTATATACTGAAGTGTGTGTATATACATATATATAAAATTCTGGTGTTGCTCCTGCTTTGGGGTGAGGAAAGGGAACGGTGGATGTGTCCTGTGGAATGGAGTTAGGAGGTATGTTAACTTGTGCTTTGATTCATCCTTCATAGCCTGCTCATGAGTTTTTTTGTTAAAAGGGACAATAATCCTTTTCCTAGCAGCAGTTAATCATCTGAAACTGTTCTCTGGGGTGATGTTGACATGCCAGCTCCTCTGTACCTGGAAAATGACTTTGAGGTCCCACAGGAAAGGACTGCCTTGTCTGCTGAAGATCATGGACAAGATACCCTTCTGTGAAAAGTGGGGTGGTTTGGTCCAATGGCTGCTTCACACGTTTCCTCTGCAGATCTTTCTGCTTGCCTGAAACTGTTGCCTTGGTGTGATGGGCTGTAAATCCCTGGGGGCAGTGATGAAGAAACAGCATGGTCTAGATAAACTCTACTTAACACGCTTGTTCAGATGGAGGTTGATTGGCTTTGTCCTTTCTCCATGAGCCAAGACCGAAGAATTACTGAAATGCCGCAACATCAAGCGGGTAAGTGCTTTCATTGTAAATCTGTAAATCCTTTTAACCTCTATTTGTAAGAGATGAATAGGAGCCCTGCAAGCCCACCTTCTCATAGACCAGCAGTCCCATTCATGTCACAGATACAACACAAATACTGATTTCTCCCTTTGAATGCAAGAGCATTTATCTACCAGTCCCCAAACTGTATTTCCATGGTATGAGAAGAGTTGTCTGGATAATTAACTAATACAGTTACCACTGCATCTGTTTGAACAGTTGCTCATCTGCAATTTTAAAGTGAATGGTCTCGATTTTGCAGCAAAGCCATCTGAATACAGGGGTTTGGGTGTGTGAAACTGTTTGCAGAATGAGGGTCTATACTTCTGTTTCTGCTAGAAAGTCTCGCTATACTGCACACAAACCACGTTTCGAGAGTTTTACTGAGACTGCACATTCAAGCCATCATTATTAGGGGATGTCAGCAATGAGATTGTCTGTTCGACTTCAGTTCTTCCAGCTGTGCCTCTATTATAATTGCCCTGATTTATTTGGTTGCAGTTTGCCTTCTGCAGCATCCCCTTGCCTGCTTGAGCACTCGTGGTGCTGAGTTTGAACCTGGGCTGTGTGGCAGACGGGGCTGTGGTGTATCAGACCCATGCTCAGGCTGTCCCCATGTTGGGGACTAGCCGGCCCAGAAGCAGCAATGCCTGGGCAGAGGTGCCAGGTGTCCTCCAGCCACCAGTGGAAACTGCTGCTCTTGTTGGCTCTCTGAGGGTGGGAGACTGCAGCAGTTTCACGAGGAACAAGAGTCCGTGTTTCCTCAACTCTTGCCAGCAAAAAAATTGTCGCAGAAGTTTGGGCTTGTTTCACATTGAAGCTCCAACTTGGAAAAATGTGGAGGTGTCACAGATGGAAAGGCTGTTCTCTTCAGCCCACCCTTGGCTTCATACCTTCACCATCCAGCCATGGAGGGGCTGTGCAGGCATAACCAGCTGAGCTTATAGGTGGGGACAGGCTGCCACTGGCTGGCAGAAAGCAAATCCCTTTCTCGCCTGCCTCACCTCCTCTTGCACCTTGCAAGTCCAGGCCTCCATCCCTTGCCAGTCCCATTCCCCATCCCTTTCCATCTTCCCTCCCTTTTTGTGTGCCCTGCTAGCTCCCAAAGGCAGACCCATTTTGAAACAAATCTCTCTCTTGGTCCTCCTCATTGGACTCTCTCCAGTCCTTCCCATTGCCAGGGCTCCAGGCTCTGTCTCCTCCTTGCTTCTGAGCTCCTTGGCTTTCAGATGCACCTCTTGCTGCAATGGGTCTGTGCCCGACCTCCTCCTTCACAGCTCAAAGCGATCCATGTTCCTGCTGCTCCACAGGAGATAAGGGACTTCTTGCCTGCAGCAGAAATCGCAGATAACTGCTAGTCTCAAAAGCCTTCACTGAGCCCTGAACTGCAGTTTTTTTTCCCCTGTTCTGTAATCTGGCCAAACTTGGGTAGATTTTAATAGGGATAGACACATTTCTACCACAAAGGTGGCTTCTCTGCCAAATTTCAAAATGCCCCTTCTGAAGTTAGAGATCCTCATATAAAAGGTTGTCTGAATTTATTTAACGCGTACCAAGCAACATATTTTCCCCTTAATATTCTTGGAAATGGCTGAACTGTTTTGGCTAAAGCAGATGCCAAACTGCTTGGACTCCAATTTGCAGGGCTAAAATCTGGCAAAGTCTGAGTAATGTGCCATTTTCTGTGGTTGACACTGGGAGATGGCGCTGCTGGTCAGAAAACCAACTCCAACCACCACGTGTTGCTTTTAAGAAACTGTCAGCTTGAAGCCAGCGAGGAACATCCCTGTGCTTGTGCACCTGATGTGCCATGCGGTTGTTCGCTTCTTAAGTAGTGACCGTGGCAACCCACAAGTGTCAGTGCTGCTTCCAGCTACCTTGAACTGCTTAAATCTGCCCTTTAAACCATCCTGGCTCCTCCTCTCTGCCTTTATCGCTCCTGAGCTTAAGGCTGGATCTGTATGTGGAATCTATCGTGTGTATTGGAGTTTGGCCCAAAGTCATCTGTATTAGCACCTTGGTGCTCATTTCCCACCCAGGAATTACATCTGCAGAACCCCTCTGGGCCGAAGCAGAATGTCCCCCATGGACATTTCTCCATATAGTTGTATCTTTTGGGTTAAAGCTTTTACAGGCGTGTGATGTGAATGAGGACAAGGCTCCTTCCCTCTTCTCTCCTCTATGCCCTGGCTCCTTCCTCTGTTTTTAGGACCTGAGGCACAGTGCCGTACAGCTCCTGTTCTCCTCCCTGGGCACATATAACGCTTCAGTACATAAATGGATTGTGAAATGCTCTGGCACCCTTTGCCAAATTGACTTGGTCACAGAAAGTAGAGTTTTCTTGATATTTCATATTAAATTCTATAATTTCTTGGTATTTCATTTTAAAAAGAAAATGAATAAATAAATGTCTGAACAAACAAAACCAGTTGCACTCTTACAAAAATGGGGTGCCTACTGACCTCAGCACCCCAAGCTGGATTATCGTGACCTTTTGCAAGCTTGTGCTCTGCAGGTCCTTTTCATAACTTCTCTTGCTACTCAGCAGTTTTCTCAAACGATACTGGTACCGTAACATGGGCCCGGCACTTTTATTAGCTGCAGAGCTGCAAATATATTTTTTTACGTAGGCTGTGTTTGCACACTGTGGCTTTGGGCACAGGGTACTTCAGTGTTAGTGCGGGGGCTAATAATAGCTTCTGAAGACAATTTCAGGAGCTGGTTACCTTTCCCCAGGGAACAGGACATGTCTTTGTGATTTCCTACCTTTAGATGCGCAACCCGTTCATGGGCTTGACTGCAGCGTGAGAGTCATCCTTGCTTATGCTCCTTTTTTCCTCCTTTATGTTCTGCTTTGCCTGCTGGGTCGCTTTCTGCCTGTTTTCTCCAAAGCTAGTGATTTCAGTGTAACGGGCTGTCTATCTGCAGCAAGCTACTGCTCATAACCCAAGTAAGGTAGCTGCTGCGCTAGGTAGCCCAAGCTGCCCCTGCCACTGCTTTGGCAGGAGAAAGAAGCTGTTTCAGAAGAGCATAGCCGCCCTGAGCGTGCCTCTGGGCTTCGTGCACACAAGGGCTGCTCAGAGGAGCCCCTTGACCCTGTGCCGTCCCTGGGACCTCTGCCGTCCCTGGGACCTCTGCCACTCGGGCTGATGACAGTGAGCATTGGGGCAGTTTGTGTTGGGGCTTTGTTCCCCAGAGAAACATTAAGCTGCAGAATGACTAAGTGCCTTTTTAAAGGCCACATAATGAATCAGTGAATGAACAACAACCCCCCCCAGCTTCAGCC
>NW_009259182.1:1393465-1394385 GCF_000687185.1 Egretta garzetta
CATGCGCGTGTAGTATATGTTGCATGCAGAATTCTATATTTCAAAAGCAATTTGGATATTAATATTTATATTGTAGCGATGCCACTGTCCTCTGGGCCCTGTAAATAGCAGCACCACAACAATGTGAATTATTCCTTTTATGCAAAACCCTGGCCAGCTTGTCAATGCAAAAGAAAATCGCTGCACAAAAGTTTGACGGCTACATTCATTATATATGTCAATCAAAGGATCCTAAAGGCTTTATTGTCACTGTACAAAGTCTGAACAATCTGCTAGCCCAATATGCCACAAAGTTATTTTCTCACTACTCCTTTCATTTAAAAAACAGCCACCGCTAACTTTTGTCAAACAGTCTGAGAAAACTGCGCGAACAGCGAAGAAATCTTGGATTTTCTGGGGTGTCTGTGGGCTGGAAGCAGTCCAGGCTTAACTCGCCACATTAGCTAATGTATCACAGCGCTCCCAGTAGATGAGATCTGATCAGAAACACGGGACATGCGGGTTACATCACTGCACAAACCCCAGAGCAGGCTGGGGCTGCGAAGGTGGCGGGGTGAGTTAGAAAGGAACAAGTTACACTAAAAAGAAGTGAATTTAACTGCTTAACCGGCAGTTCGTCTGCTTTTTGCCGGGTATCAGACATTCAGGCTCCTCTGTCCCAAGTCTCCCCGCAAGGTTAGGATCAGTCTTTTAAACTGCCCCGGTTATTTTCTGAAAGGCGGGGTTCGAAAAGGTCTGGCTCTCCCTAGGCTAGCCTGCAACCTGGGGGAGAGCTTGCTCTTTGGTTTTCTTTTTCCAGCACGCCCTCCGCGCTGAACCTGTCGAACCCCGGCCACGGTTACGGCTCAGTCCGTGGTAGCTGGGGGCAGGGGGACGGACTTTTCCCCGGGGTCAAAAACCAGGGGCGGGCGCTCCCGCCG
>NW_009259182.1:1394788-1465316 GCF_000687185.1 Egretta garzetta
CCCCGCTCGGGACTGCCCAGCGAGGCCGTGGGAGTTCATCTGCCAGCGTCCTCCTAGCAAGATGAAACGCAGCGTCGTGGCCTCCAGCCGCGACAGGCGATACCAGCTCTGATTTATGAGGGCGGCATAACTCAGCCGACTTTATTTTGCTCTGGGCTGGAGCCTAAATTAAGTTTCCCCGATTCAGAATATTTTGGAGGCTGGTTGTTTCCTCTAAGCGGTCAGCTTGGTCCTTCGTTTGTGCTGGTGCGCAGCTTTGCTTTCAGGCCCTGGTCACAGGTACCACAGCAGCAGCACCTCAGGGGGGTGCTTCCCGCAGGCACCCCTGGCCGCACCTTTCTGGAGGCTGCTTTTGGGACAAGCTGCTGCTTTTGGGATGAGTGGCTGCTTTTTGCCTGGGCCAAAGGGCACTCTTCAGCAGCTGACCTACAAGTGTTAAGAATAGTCCTGCTCTTAAGTTTGGGAGAGAACCGTTGGGGACGCTCCATGAGGATACACACAGAGGAGATGTTGCAACAGGAAAGCTGATCGCGACAGCTAGCGTTTCTACTGAAAAAGCGTGGCGAAGAAATGGAAAAATGGAAACTTTAAAGCATTGTGGTGTTAATTCACGTGCTGGCAGAGCTGTGCTGCCTGCTCACCATCCCCAAACCTGTGCGACGTTTCCCTGAGGTGTGCTGCTTGCTGCTGCATCACGGGCATAGGTTTGATCACTGTCAAAATGAAACATGTTTTTGTAATCAACAGATTCCACAAGTAACTTCAAGGTATATGGGAGCAAAATACACAGACCAACACTTTCCACAGTGTTGAAGTTTGTAGTTTTTGGAGTGTTCCCTCCCCGAAAAACATTGCCCTCTTTTTGAGGTCCTTTACAGAGCCCTTTTATTAATGTTTAAACAATTTCCACTGAAGTGGCAATGGCATGGAAGTCTTTCAGCATGGCAAGCACCAAACCTCGTGCAACAGAGCTGTTACCTGTGGCAGAGCTGGCAGCCAGAAGGATGACTATCTTTCAGTTCAGCTTTGCAAGTCTGAGATCAACTGAGCGTAATTAGGTGATGCTGACAGGACGCAAAAGGCTTTCTGTAAGCAGAGTGGGCTGTGCTTTTCTCACTAGTCCACCTCCGGCCAAGGACAGGCTTTGTAGTGTGTGGGTGCAGCGATAAAGACATTGCAAACGCTTTTCCTGCCATGGTAGGGCCAGGAGCTCCAGTTGCTAAGCTTGGTGCTGTACACGGGAGGAAAAAAAACCTTACCCAAGTCTGAAGCCTCAGCAGTGAACATCGCTGCTTCAGCTTGTTCATTCTGACCCTAGAGGAAACCCTCCTGAAGGACCGGGGGAATGCATCAAAATGAGCAGTGAAGGAGTGGGGTACCCAGCCCCCCCGCTTCTGTGACTGCAGAGGCATCGGTGACTTCCCAGGGGGGACAAACCCACCTGCGCTCAGTGCTTGGCCGTCTTGCTTCACCGCCTCGTGGGAAAACATTATGACTCCCTCTGCTTGGGCGATTGCTCACGCTTCTGCATCCTCAGACTTCATCTGTAAACTCTCAGCAGAAAATACGCACCAATGCTGGGGTGGCTTTTGCCAGCTAGGAGCTGTGTTTCCAGTGTCACTCACTTTTATTTGGCATGTGGAACTGCTGTGGAATTTTCTCAGTGTTTAATGTGACCTATTGTGCACTTCTGCTGTCTGGGAGGATCAGCTCTTCTGGTGTGACAGTTGCTGTAAAATTGGTGGCGTTCAGGAGCCTCTCCGTCATTTGCAGCTAAGTGCAAGGCACAAGTTCTTTGATTTTGCTGTATCAGCCCAGCAAAACATTGCGTGGCTGTGTGTACAGCCAACTGCTTTACATTATGCCTGGTAATGGCTTGTCAATGTTCAAAAGAAATGTAACCTCCAGCTGTCTAGTTTGCTCTAGGGGGAGAAAAGCAGTTTTCTAATAACCTTCATATTTACTCAACACTGTTTGGTTTGAAGCAGATGGAGGTAATGGCTTGATCTACAGGACAAATGACAAAGCATGAGGAGAGAAATCGTGTGAGTGGCTGCAACATTATAGGGGGGAGCAGGAATTTTTGATCCTGGGGTCTCACTACTGGCCCTTTCTAGGTTTTTTTTGGTAAGTCGGCTTTTTGAAAATGCAGCCCACTGGCTTGCTCCTTTGAGCATGGCCAGCTGTTTCCCTTGAGCGCCCATCGTTACCTCTTGCTATCACCTACATGGGAGGGGAAGGTGCAGAGCCCTAACTACTGAGAGGGGCGGAGGTGGCTGAGGGGATCAGCACCTCCAGCTCAGCCATGCTGTGCCAAAGTTGGGGTGCCAGAGCCTCGCTGTTGCACCACCCGCCTCCTCCCAGCGAGTCCCTGCATACTTCTGGCGGAGCTGGGAAAGGGTCCTTCCTGAGCCACTGCCTTTCCTGAGCCACCACTCCAGGCACTTGGCCCCAAGGCAACCTGGGTCCTCCTGGCAGGGTGGCGCTGGGGCTCTGCCCTCCCTGTTGGGACCATGCATGCCACCACCCTGCCAGGCAGCTGGCAAGTTACAAAATATAGATCAGTGTAACTTTTTTTTTTTCTATTAACTTGTGCAGCTGTCCTGGAAAGGGTTAGAAATCGGTTCTGGAAAAGGCTGCAGTAGTTGTTGGTGAAGAGCTCTGCTGTGTTCTTAATTATTTATAAGCATCAGGATATAAGGACATCATGTTCACCCTCCAGCAGTGAGAAAGACTGCAAATCTAATAAATTACGCATGCAAATTCACGCTTTGAGTAGGTTTGGTTGCAAGTTCCAAGACTTAAAAGTGAGGAAATATCAGAAATAAGGCTGCTGCCTAGTAGTTTGTGTGTCAGGCAGTTGGACTAGATGATCATTGTAGGCCCCTTCCAACTGCCATGTTCTGTTCTGTTCATGTTCCTGATGGCACAGTCTTCTGGGCTCAGAAGCCTCTGTCATCTGAGACCTGCCAGAACAAGTGGTCCCTGCCCCAAGGGAAATCCAAAGAGACTTGCAGGTAATGTCATTTGCCACGTCCTCAGGAAAACAAGGCTTGTGGCAATGGGCTGCACGGGTGGGGTGTTGTCAGACCACTGGTGTGCATCATCCCCCAGGCATGTTTGCTCAGAGGATGGTGCACTGAATCACTGACGCATCCTTGGGACTGTTACAATTCTCCACAACTTAATCTACTGTGGTGCAGAAAAGCGTAAAGGCTTCAACAGATTTTGGAAGTGCTGTTGTGTCCTGCATTGTATAAAAAAGATCTAATCCCCACCCCAAACTAACTCAGTCTAAACAAGCTGCTATTACACTGTACAAGGGCTACTTTAAGATGTTCACCCATCTTGAGCTGGAATATGGAATGCCATCATACGGAACTGAGTATTGTTCATTTTAACAGGTGTCTGAATGTTGACAATGTCCACGGTTCAACCTGGCGGTCTTGCAGTTCTCAAACGACTGCTTCCACCTTAGCAAATGCAATTTTAGAGCATTTCTGAGACATTCTGGTGCAGCAAAAAGAAGAGGAGGGTGCAGCTGGAGAGAGGGAGATCCCAGAGGAACATCACCCCTGAGGGACAGCCACCTCTGTTCTTCACCAGCTGCCAGCACTGCTGACCCACACGGGCTGGGCCGAGCAATGGCTCGTTTGTCATGCAAGTTGGAGGAGCAGGGAAACCTTATTGCTAGGTAAGGTCATTAATTATTTCATTCTCAACTGAACCAAGAGGTATCAGCTCCAGACTTAGCATGGTAAAGTCAGAAGCTTCAAAGCCAAAGAGGGGGGGATTAAGAGGAGGGGATTAAAATAGAGATTAGTCCATGTCATATCTTTGAACTTGGATGCGTGTCCGTAGCTGTGGTTCTGAATTGCTTCTCAAGCTGGAAGGCATGCAGATGGGAAATCTTGTGAAATACCAGATCTCATAGGATTTCTGCTGCTTGAAATTAGTGACATTGCAAGATTTGGGCACTGTGAAGACTTAGTCCCATTTTAAAGTGAAGACTTCTCAAATGAGCCTAACTGCTAATTTGAGTTGCGTCTTTACGTAGCACCTCTTCCAGCTGCTGCAATAATGCCTGTTAGTGCAGCTATAAATAGAGAGTACTGAGTATTATTTAAAGTGTGCAAAAGCAATGTGTATCTCCAGTACTGAGCCACAACATGGCTTTCTCCAGGCACTGCCTGTGCTTATGGGACCTGTGGAAGCATCTCTAATGTGGAGCAATTGCCTGTTACACAAGCGTGAGCCATGGTCAACATGGGCTCTCCCAACGTGTAGCTCCTTTGGTGGTTGAGGAAAAGGAAACTCATTTTTCTCTTTGCAGACTGTTTCTTACACTTATTTTATATTGCTTTTAGTTAAAATGCATATATTTAGAGGAGCATTTTGGTGGCATGGTGATTTTTTTTTTTAATACTTGTGTGTGAAGGCTTTATAAGTGCCCTGATGTCCTTCATACCATGTCCTAATATAATTTAAAGAGCTTGAAGATCATGAATTGAAGCATTCAAGCACTAGGGAATATCACAATGAAAGGAATCAGACTAAATCATAACCTGCATAAATTCAGTCCCTTGTATTATGCATTATAGCAAAGCCTGTGGCAATGCCATATGCAGAGAAGGGCTGTGCAATGTGCCAGCCCAGCTGGATGTCAGAAGATTTAGTCCTGCACCTTGAGACAAGGGCCTCTTGGACATGTGTGAACTGTGATCGCTTTTTGCCAGGCTCATGGCCTGAGCAGGTTTGGGATAATCTTTGTGGGGATGCCAAAAAGGGCATTCCTCACTGTGGTAGCCTGTGCCAGATCCCAGTCCCGAGCCTCAATATTTTTGGAAGCAATAGGACTTTTCAACAAAATGGGTAAAATTCTGGACAACTTCAACCCGGGCAAAACAGTATGTTTCAGAGTCTCATCTTGGTGATGTCTGAGAGGTCTTCACTGATTGCAAAGAAATACCTAATTGCATCAGACATAGTGTCAAAAAATGTGGCTATATCTTATCAAAGGTATAAACAGCTGAAAATAGGAGAATGCAATGGGACGTACCAGGCAGCTTGTGATAAGAGGCGGCCCTACCACCATCTGTAATAATTCTTTGATACAGTCAACAGGTTGAAGGCTTAGCATATCATCTCTCAAACTTGATTAATATTTTAGTTGTATAGTGCTCAGAGGGCCAAATGCTAAGTGCATTTAGGGGTGCGGATTTGGTGGCTACAGCCTGCTCCCATCAGCATTATAAGTTTTGCAGAGCTTCAGTTTTGCATGCCTTTGACTAAAATTAATTGGCCCTATTCAAGAAATCTCTTAAACACAGACTTAAGCTGGGACTTACCCAGTTAAGCCTTTAAGTTAAACCTGTGTTTCTTTGCATTCTTTAATATATTTTAGCATGTACTTTACTAACTGTTCTCATGCTACAGTATGAATTTGGAGTTTTGCTGAACATGGACACAAGTTTGGTTGTTTTCTTATTTTAGGTATTACAGCTTCTTGGGCCATTTTGAAGTAGGTGTTGTACACAAAATGATGGTGTTCTGTATAATCTATTTCCATAGGAAAAGGAGCATATTTTCCTACCAATTATGGAGCGCTCTGATGCAGAGGACAGTTTATTTCTAGCTGTACTTTTTTTCTAGCCCTTTTTTAGTGCTGTCAGTCTTGTTCTGTGTTATTAGGACAGTAGTTTTCAACACCACCTACTCTTAGTTGTAGAGCAATGAGATCATTTAATTTTTCATTTTGTGGGGAAGTTTGCAATTTCAAATTTTTTCTTGACACAGAATGGAAAAAAACCCAGAAAACTTCATAAACCTTGCTAATATTGGATCTTACTGTATTTCATATAATTAAAAAATGTTTTCAAAATGGAAAATGGATTGTTCCATTGCAGAATGGTTGAAATAGTGCATTTAAGTCTACTGAAGCTCTCTGTTATCAACTTATAAACTGATCTTTTCCCCAAAGCTGCCACATTTCACTGTCAGCTGCTCAGCATTTCCAGCAACTTGCAACAACCCTAGTTGGGTGCCGTACAAAGTTTACTTGCAAATAAACAAACCTGCAGGACTTCACAGGCAGCAAACTGCAACTATTCTGTCTTCGTCAGTCATTTTCATCGCAGTATGAGCGTTTTAGCTGATCCGTCTGTGTCTAACACATGCTTTCTTAATGTGTCCCAGAGCAGGTGATCTCTCTTTCTAGCCTTCTTTCCACTTAACGGGCCTTGGATGAAATCTTGCTTGTGCTTATGTTATGCCAGATGTGTGGGACACATCTGCCTTTCAACAAGCAGTTATGTTTATGGAAATAATGCCTTCTGGAACTGGGAATTTAGGATAATGGATTCAGGAGCCTTAGCTAGGTAATATATAGTACAACAGAGCACAGTCCTTGTAAGCAGAGCACCCAAGCAGATGCAACTTTGAAACTGCTTAGGAATAATTTAGAGCATACTTTCAAAGTTTGGATAATGTAACTACTGACTCTCAGAAGGGATAAAATTGTATTTCTTGTGTGCTCTGACCTTATCATTGAACCATTTTATATAAATTCTTTACCTTACCCTGATGTGTGTGCACATATTTTAAGAGTAAGAGAGAAAGCCCAGAAATTAGTCGACTAAAGAAGTGGTGCAATTAAAACCAGTCAAGACTGAGCATGCCCCTAGTGGCAGAGTTTTATTTTTTTCCTCGTGCCTCTTTTTCAAGAACTTCTATCTTTTCCAGTCTTTGCACACTGAAGTCAAAGAGGACTTGACATCATCAGAAGTGTTTGCACCTAGTCCAAAGATGTTCCTGTGAAACTGGAGATCAAGGTCTTCTAGGAATGTCTGGTTTTGACTGGGCCTTACTGCAACACCCCAACACAATGTTCTTACTACAGAGCAAACAAAAAATTCTATCATGGATGCACACTCAGCATTTTGGCTTTACAAAGTGTGTCGTAGCAACCAGGCATGTTTTTCAGAGACCTTGGGTCTAACTCTTACCTGCATTTGTAGGATCTACATGGGACACACAGTGTTCCCCAAATCCTCTCAAGAGAGCTACTCAGACAGGGGAGAACAGTCTCTCTAGCTCTGTAACCTTAACAAAGATTGCAGTATTCCTTCAGAGCAAAATATGCATGACATCTGGAAGCAATTATTCCTTTAAAAATCACTCTGTGAGTCAACATTGAAAATGCACTCAGCACTGAAAATGAAAACTAATAAACACTGAAGTTTCCAGTTATCCCACAGTCTGAGTGACCCGCGCTGGAACAAAGTCATTTCTAGAAAGCCTGAGCAGGATGGGCACAAAGCCGGTCTTGGGTCCCAAAGCTGGTCAAGCTGTGCTGAGACAAAGAAGTAATGTTTGTATGAAATCAGATGGCCAGGGAGGTTTTCTTTCTGTTATTTGATGCGAATAGGGGTTAGTACGAGGAACCGGCTTGCACTAACAGATCTTGCCCATCAAGGAACTGAACACAGCATTTATGGATTTAGAGCCAAATTGTACTTTTTGGTGATATGGTGTGTAGTTATCTGGCCATTTTAAAACAGTCTAATGTAGGATCATCACAGGGCTGGAAAACCTACAGTGAAAAACTAGTGTGACTGGGATCTACTGGGCTACTGAGGGAGCGTGGATGCTCTGCTGGGCTTTGCTGGCAAAGTGGATCTGGGGACATTTCTGGAAAGGGCAGATGCTGAAGCAGATCCTGGATTCTTTTAGATCTCATCAGATGTTGCCTTCAACCTTCCTGTGGTAATGTGGAAGATGGCTGGGAGCTGGTTTCTCCTCCCTCAGCAACATTAAGGTGTGTTCCAATAGGTCGATTTCTAGATTAATTATTTTATTCAATAGCCAGGGAAGACTATGGGTCCTTACCAGGCTGTTACTGGCTTGGTTTCCAAATGAAACAAAAGTTTATCTGATTATGCTGTGTCAGGCTTTCTTCTGACCACATTTAAAACCAGAGGAAAACTTTGTGGAAATGAGTGGTTGCATAGAGGGGAGAGACACAAGAGCAGCATGAGCTCAGCAGCACTTGCGGGCAGCAGAGGACTCGCCCCAAAAAAGGGGGCTCTGGGGAGCCCCGTGAAGTGCCAGGGAGCCCCACCAATGCAGACAGAGCTGCTGGACATGTGGAGCCAGCAGCTCGCAGCAGCACCTCCTTGTTTTTAACCCAGCATTACCCCCAAACACCTCTCAGAGGCAGGCCTCCCTCCTCTACCTCCTGTGTGCAGAAGAGCAGTTTCAGTAGGGCATGCAGGCTGCCATGTCCATGTGAAATCTCCCTGTCCCAGGGCCTTTCTTATTCCCTCTGATTCCCTCTGGTGTTTTGCACCTGCGTCATGCCCACTCGGCGGAGGCTGGCATTGCCATGCATGTACTGGTCTGGGGAGGTCCTTTTTGCAGTGCCACTTGCTGCTGCAGCATGTCTCCAATTACCTGCAGAGCTTGCTTAGGCAGAGGAGACATGTCAGAGAGCGTGCACCATGCCTTTACAATGATGCCCAGTTGCTCTGTTTTCCAATAATGTTGATTTTGCTGTGTTGTCTTCTACCCAGTGCTAGGAGTTTGACAAAGTCCTGAGATGTTGCACTGATGAAATACCAGTTGATGTCAAAGGCTTGAAGTGCCTCACTTCCCATCTCAGGGTGCGTCAGGGCAAAAGCCCTGATGACACTGCGTTGGGCAGAATGATAGATGGTCAAACACTGTCTCCTGTTTTCTGTAAGACAGGAATAATATTTATTACTGGGGCTGCAGGAAACTCAACTGCTTAATGGTCATGAAGATCCCCGAGTACCTACTGCTCTCCAGAAGGACTAGGTGGTAGTGCTGATGAACATATTTGTGCTGATAAACATTGTGCCCAATTTGCATGCCAGCTGGATCAGCTACTTACTTGCTATTCTTTTTGCAACCATAATTTTTATCATAAATATTTTCCAGACGTACATCAGTAGCTCATATCGCTTGGCTGGCAAGTCTAAGACAAGCCTGTCTTAGTAAGCCAGACAGTTTGTACAAAACAAGCTGACTCTGTACCCCAGAAAGTGGTCATTTCCTGACTCTTTTGAGTCTCTGAGCTCTTTCTCAATACCTACAGTACATCTGCAGGCAGATTATGGCAAGAATCTTATAAATGCACAGGCATTAATGGAGGAAATGGCATTTTTTTCTAGCTTGCATTATACCTCTTTCCAGTGAAATCCTATTTTAAAAATAACTTCAGGTTTGGTGAGTATTGGAGGAAGCAGTTAGGACCCCAGTTCTTAATCTTGAAACTGCAGTTTGTAGCTGCAGTAAAACATGTTGCTGAAACGTAGGTGTCACTCCATGTTGCGCTTTCATATGGAGAGGATCCAGCAGCGAAGGGTGACTCCTGTGACAACAGAACCGTGAACCATGTAGGCAAAGAGGGCGAAAAGCAAGATGGGGAATGGGAAGGGAGAAAAAGGAAAGAGAGAGCTGCAAAGTGATAAATGCATGGTGGGAGGAATGGAGCTGATGTGCAGGAAAAGGAGAGAGAGCAGATGTAGGGAAGGGTGTTAAACCAGCAGAAAAAGTACAGGTTTGCATTGCAGCCCTCCCTCCAAGAGGCCAGAGCCCAGGCCCTGCTGTGCCAAGCACTGCTGCACATATTCCAGGGACGGTCCAAGGCTGAAACTTGTGTTAGAGCAGGTGAGGCAAAGGGCTGGCAAAGGGCAAGGCTGCTCCTCCCCTTCAGGGGAAGGCTGGGGACTGGGCAGGGAAGGGCAGGGGAGGTGTTTTGCCCCTCTGTCAGATTGTTGTCCTCCCTGGGACGTTGGTCGATGGATCAAGGATCAGGATGGGATTTCCTCCTCACCTCAGGGTGGCAGATGGGTTTTTTTTTGATTTTCTCAGCACCCTGGAGCAAGACTAGCTTCTAAGGGTCATCAGAGCATTTTCCCCTGAGATTTTTTTAAGAATTGTTAAAAGAGCATGTGGTTGCTTGTGATGAGAGCGGGAGGCACGGGAGCAGGGTGAGCTTGGGTGGTTGGGTTTTTTTGTTTGGTTTTTTTTTTATTCTCCTGCACTTTCTGTCTGGTGGTTGCCTGGGATGGTCCCCCCCCAGTGGTCCCAGTTAAGCAGGTAGTGTGGGGCACCCTGAAGGGCCATGGCGGGCGAGTCTGGAGCAGTCCCTGGGCTACAGTGTCTGTGTCATGAGTGAGCAGGTAATTTCATTTCAGCCTTACTAAGCAGTTGGTTCACTGGCATATCCGAGACTCAAACTCCTAACTTAGTCTTTCTTTATTCTTCCTTTAAAATGTAAAGAAATGGAAGAGTGGAGAAATAGGAAGTGTACTGAAGTCCTTGCAGTCTCCTGTCTGGTGGAGACTGGTCCAGATTTCATTGAGCTTCAGTGTTTTCTTACGACTGGTATACTTGCAAAGGCACACTGAGAAGTCCTCTAAGGGACAGAGAATCTGCTGACATGGGTGCAGAGGGTGGTCCTTCCTCCCACCGCCTTACTACCAATAGGATGCAAGTCCAAAAGGCTCATAGACTCTGGATTTTGGCTGCAATGAGTCCCAATTCCAAGCTCCCTGGCTATTAGTGAGGTGATGAAGAAGAGAATTAGTGTTAAGTACCTGCATTTTGCCTTGATATTTTTTAGCCAGCTCTGTGACCTAAGCTGCAGCAGATAAGATGTAGTCCCTGCAAGCAGCGCAGGAGCTGCAGAGATCCTTGGTGATCATAGCATGTGCGTCTTCTCTTCCTGCTGTAGCCCACAGCATCCAACTGGTGATACCAGGCATATCCAGACTGAGTGAGATTGATGGAGTGACATTGCTGCTCATTGACTCATCTGGTTTGAACAGGCTGGACAGTAATCTTTGAATCCCTTTGTTATACAAATGGCTGATTTAAAAGAAAGAAAACTGCTTGCAATCAAAAGTTGTAGCAGCAGTTTGCTTCTGGTGGCTAAATCCATTTCTTCAATGTTTCTAGCCAAGCAGTGAGGCATGGGATGACTTTTCTTGCTGCTCTGGCTAGAACTGGACAAACCCCAGTCATGTCTGCAGATGCTGCAGACCCTTTGTGCTGCCAACACTCACTAAGGATCCTATTTTTGCATCTACTCTATTCCTATTTCAACAGCTAAACAGAAGTCTGATTTTAAGCAGAGACCCAGTTGTTCTCACCTTTGCACTGTGGTAAGGACAGCAAGTTGAGAGGAAAGCTCTTTCCAAACCCCTTCTGCTTGTTTTGATGCTCAAAGAGGGGTCTATGCTCTTCTGAAAAGGCTGACAGCCTGCTGCGCTAAGGCATGGTGGCATGGCGTGGCTGGGAAGTGGTACCTGAAAGAAGCTCTTCCTTCTTTCTGGCTCATGCTCTGTCTCGGTGCAGCAGGAGAACTTTTGCTCTTCTGTTTACTGTCAGTCGCTCAGAGATCATCACTTACATCACTTTCACATGTGCTTTACTCTGGGCGGATAAGCAGTGATAAAAGAGCTTGTTTTATTTTGGTACCTTGACCTGAGTGATTCACTCAAATAATCTGATGGCGCCTAGAAGGCAGATTAAATAGCTATGATTGATTAAACAGCAATGGTGACTCCAGCTCTACATTGCATGGACTTCTGTGCACTTTTCAAATTCTGGCCCCATTGATAGCTGGTGTGTTATCTAAACTCTCTTTCATGGGGGTTTGCCAAAGTGCATAAGAGTCCATCAGAGAAATGCTGTGCTTGGGTCATTTTTTTCAGATCATGGGTGCAGTGGAGAAACAGCTTGTCCAGTTCTAAATATACTGTCCTTGACAGATGTGAAATAAGCCCACTGATTAAAATAGCTGCCTAGTTCCCAGTTCAAGATCTTACTGTATAACATCAGCGTTTGGCTGCCCTTCTGATAAACTTGGAGAAGGACCGATTTCCATTTTGCTCCTTTTGAAAGGGAAGAGGTTGGAGGGTTGTCATGCAGCAGGAAGGCACCGATTCTAAGAATTTCTAAACAAGACCCACTGCATTGCGAACAGCAGCAGGAGCTGGGATTTATGGGGAGATTACTTGGTTAAACGTAGCCTGAAGGAATGAAAAATGAGCAGCCCAAAAAAGAAATTTGTTGAATACCTTGGCAGCGAAATCGAATGGCCTGATTTATGAGCAATACTGAGTTATCTTTCTGCAAACAAACAGATTTCTGAGAGTGATTTTTTCAACCCATGCCCTTTGGAGGGGCAGCTCTCAGTGAGGTGTACGGCTATACCTAATGCTCATGAAACGTGGTGGGAAAGGCTCTCTTTTTTTCTCTATACAGCTAGGTGGAGTGCTTGGTGGCCAGTCAGCTGCCATAACAGGGGTGCTGGTGTTTTCTTGCCTTCAGGCCTTCCTCGGCTGTAGAGAGCAGGCAGGAGGGCTGGCTGCAAGGGTGCAGAGCCTTGGGGGTCCCAGCTGCAGAGGGGGACAGTGAACTGTGGGGACATGAAGATGCCAGAGGTCCCTGCTGAGACTGAATGGGTGTCTTGCGGGTTCAAGACCAGACTGGGGAAATCAAACAGTGTTTTGATCCCTTTGCTATGGCATGTGCTGCCAGAGGGACAGTCCACCAGCCCCATGACTGCTGGGGTGGCTCCCCCTCTAGGTGCCGCCCCCAGTCACACGCACATGTGGCTGGCGTAGCCTGGGATGGGTGACCACAAGACTGCAGGGTTTATAGAAGTGATGAGCCCCAGCCAACATGTGTAAAGGTTGTGGATGAATCCATGGCTTTATTGGAGTCTCTAAGGCTTCTGCGATTGCCTTCAGTGGAATCTCTAATTTTCCTGTGATGATTTTTGCACGTGTGTATGCACCAGCATACATGTGTATGTGAATCCAAGAGCCACCCAAAACTGCTTTCGATTGGCAAAGCATCCCGTAGGTGTCAGTTGCTCTGAAATTTTCCATTCAGCTATCTGTACAAATTTAATACTGCGTATGTCTCCAGGAGCCTTGTTTTTGCTCATGTGAAGCTAACTGTCTATAATGAAGTCATGAGTTATTTGACTAAAATAAGTACTCAGACTTCAAAATAGGAAACCCAAAACCAAACCCGCAGCTATTTTTTTTCAAGCTCTAAAAAAAAATCGTATTTCCTTTTTAAATGAATCTCTCACCACTTAGTATGAACTTGCTGCAAGACATGGAGAGGTTTTTTCAACAGATGCTAAACCTGAAGTTGGTGGAAGATCTAAGCAAGTGGTTAAAGGTGAGCATGTGCTCAGGCGCTTGCAGAATTGGGACAGAGCATTCAGTGTTTTCCTCATTTGTATCTTATGTTTCAAAGGAAGGACCTTTGTTTTGCCAAACGCTTCATTTCTATTTTGCTATGCACTGAGAACTCAGGATAATCCCGTTTGGAGAGGAGCAGAGAGGAGGGAAGGCTGCACTTGGGAAAAGCTATTCTCAGTAGCTCTGTTTTCTCTAACCCCATTTTCCTAATTATGATCAGCTAATGCTGACAGACTGGTTCACAGAAATTAAACCCCATTATATGGTACAAACAAGTCAATGAGGCCTGGAGTCGGACCCTACTTTAACATAAGTAAAATAAAGATCCCCTGTGGCTTTTAATTCCTTTTTATTTAGTTACTTAATTGAACCTGCACTGTTCTTCCTTTGTAATTGATTACCACACAGAAAAGGTAATGAAACAGAAAACTTTATTTTCTCTCCAGTGATTTTTATGGTTATCATGGAAATGTTTTTACTGCTTCCTTTTGGGACATAAAAATTCTCAATATAGACAAAGGGAAATCAATGTAAGTTAATTGAAGGCATTTACATGGTTGGGAGATTAAAAGTTGGGTTTGGTTTTCTTTTTTTTCTTTTTTTCCTTGTAAATCAGCTCAGATTTTTCAGAATGAGAATGAGTCTGGCATTTTATTTTCCCTTTCTTTTTTCAAAGCTCAATCTACAAAGTTTGGGGACCTGGTCCAAAAGCCACCGAAGCCAACTGGGAATCGTTCCATCTAATTCAGTGGCTTTGGATCATGCTTTAGAAGCACATATTCAAGACATATTTATATATGTATACACACACACACACAGATGCTTATCTGCTTCGCATGCCATTTGTCATAACTGGAATTAATCTCTGAGCAAGATAAGGAAAGAACATTTGTTGTGTTTTGGTTTTTTTTTCTGGATTTACAGAAAAGCTGATGTTAATTCCCCAATTCTATTATTTCCTTTAAATCTCATTCCTCTCATGCTGCTCTCTGTTTCTTGAATTTGTGAAGCTTGGTTTTCTTCATTTTGTACGTGTTCCTCTTTCTCCTCTTCTCCCTTTTTATTTGAGTGTCTCGGCTACCTTTGGCAGGGCAAGGGTCTCGTGGGCACAGTTCACCCAGGGCCCAGCACTGCCCCTGGCTTCCTTACCCTTCGTGAAGCTATGGGTATTTCTTGATGATGCACAGATCTGGCTGAGAGTTAAAGGACTAAAGTCGGAAAGTCTAAAGGAGTTGCCAACTTTCCCCACCCCTTGCCTTTGTGCATACAGCTTTTTGCCTTGAAGCAATTTTAATAAAGACTATGTAACAACATGGTGTTGGCATAGCATGAGCAACATTATTCCATCTGTTTCTAGGGAAAATGTAAAAACATGTGTTAGTATAACATTAAGGTTCCAATTTTCAACAGTTAAAAATCAGGCAACACTGAAGTTACAGACTGCTTTTCAAAGCTATTTAGTGATTTTCATTGCCTTTGTTTTTTTGGAACTTGCCTTTAATGCCTTTAAAAAATGTCTCATATTCGAAGAGCTTTGAGCACCCATCCTTGGAAACGAAGGCTCTGTTAGCTATTTCAGTCTGGGCAGCCAAATTCATTGCTTTCTGTTGCTAGTGTTGCAGAGCTGGTATTTTAAAGAGTATTCAGTCTCTCACTGTAGAGATGAACGAGGGCTGTAAATTTGTATTTGCAAACGTTCATCTTAATGAGATTTATGAGGTATGTTTATTTATGTATATTTAATGAGATATGAGAATTAACCTTACATTAGGCAGGGGGCTTGAGCATGCTAGCTTTAATATTTTGCTGAGCTCAGATTGGTAGAAAAAAAGAGCTTTAAAGGGAATACTCAATGCTTTTCTGAATCAGGGCCTTAACACCTATTTTTTATTTGGGTTTTTTTGTGAATAGTTCTGAAGATACATCAGGCAGAGTTTTTACTAAACATCGCACTTTAAACAGTGATGATAGAATATCCTGTCAGTGCAATTGTGGTTATTGGTGCCAAAAGTCTCATTTTAAGAGTTATGCTGGTACAGTCAGGAAACAAAGCGATGCAGCATGTGGCTTCTTGGCATTCGTACCTAGTGAGAACAGCTTTCACTGTCAGCGCTGCAGACTCAAAACAATATTCACAAGGAGATATCAATCGACACAGAGCAGTACTGAGCAAAGGTATGATCCTGTACAAACAAGTGATCAAAGAGTGAAAAAGAAAAGGTGCTTTGCTGGTCCTGATACTATGAACAAGAAAGAGCTGGTTGGAGATGTGGAAGTCGGAGGCAGCCTTGGCTGCAGTGACCATGAGGTTGTGGAGTTGAAGGACCCTAAGAGGAGGGGGCAGGGCAAAGAGCAGGACCACAACCCTGGATTTCAGGGGAGTGAAATGCAACCTCTTCAGAAATCTGCTTGGAAGAATCCTATGGAATATGGCCCCAGAGAGAAGAGGGGTACAAGAGAAGGGGGTCCTCAGAAAAAGACCATCCCAAAGAATAGGAAACAAAGCAACAGTGGCAGGAGGCCTGTATGGATGAGTAAGGAGTGCCAAAATGAATGCAGACATGCAAAAGAAATGTATGATGTTGAGGCAGGTCACCCAGGAGGAGTGTAGAGACGCTGTCCGGTCCTGCAGGGATGGGGTTTAGGAAAGTCAAGGCTGACCTGGAGTTGAGTCTGGCAAGCTATGCAAAAGGCAATAAGAAAGGATTCTGCAAGTACACAAACAGCAAAAGGAGGACTAGGGAACAAGCGGGCCTGCTTTTGAATGGTACAGGGAAACTGGTGACAAATGACATGGAAATGGACAAGGTACTCAATACCTTCCTCCTTTAGTCTTTACTAGGAAAATCATCCTTCAGGAATTTGAGACCTCTGAGACTAGAGGGAAAATCTGGACCAGGGAAGACTTGCCCTCAGTGGAGGAGGACCAAATTAGGGAGCACTTGAACAAACTGGACATACCTAGGTCTGTGGGGCCTGACGCAATGCACCTATGAGGGCTGAGGGAGCTGGCTGATGTCATGGAAAGGCCACTCTCAATGATCTTTGGATGGTCATGGTGGCTGGGAGAGATTCCTGATGACTGGAGCAGAGCAAATATCCTTCCATCTTCAAAAATGGCAAGAAGGAAAACCTGAGGAACTACTGGATGGTCAACCTCACCTTAGTCCCTCAGAAGGTGATTGAGAAAATTGTTCTGGAAAGCACTTCCAAATGCATGAAATACAAGAATGTGATTGGGAACAGTCAGCATGGATTTACAAAGGAAAGGTTTTGCTTGACCAACCTGATAGCCTTCTACAATGACATGACTAGTGTGATGGATGAGAGGAGAGAAGGGGATGTTGCTTACCTCAGCTTCAGTAAAGCCTTTGACATTGTCCCCTTTAACATCCTCATAGACAAGCTGGCAAGGTAAGGGTTAGATAAGTGGACAGTGAGGTGAATTGAAAACCGGCCAAATGACCAGGCACAGAGTGTTGTGATCAGTGGCACAAAGTCCAGTTGGAGGCAAGTAACTAGTGGTGTATCCCGAGGGTCAAAACAGGAAACAATACTGTTTAACATCTTTATTTATGACCTGCATGATGTGACAGAGTACACCCTCAGCAAGTTCACAGATGATACTGAACTGGCAGGAGTGGCTGATACACCAGAGGGTTGTGCAGCCATTCAGAGAGAAGAATGGGAGAGAGAAGTTTCATGAAGTTCAGCAAAGGGAAATGCAAAGTCCTACACCTGGGAAGCGAGAACCCCAGGCACCAGTATATGCTGGGAGCCAACTGGCTGGAAAGTAGCTTTGCAAAGAAGCACCTGGGGATCCTGGTGAACAACAAGCTAACTAGTTGCACCCTCACAACAAAAAAAGGCTAACAGCATCCTGGGCTGCATTAGGGAGGAGTATAGTGAGCAGGCTGGGGGAGGTGATCCTTCCTCTCTACTAAGCACCGGTGAGGCCACACCTGGAGTACTGTGTCCAGTTCTGGGTACTCAAGTTTGAGAGAGGCCTGGACATACTGGAGACAGCCCAGTGAAGAGCCATAAGGATGATCATGGGACTGGAGCATATTTCATATAGAGGAAAGGCTGGGTATGTTCAGCTTGAAGAGAAGGCTCAGAGGGGATCCTATCAATGTGTGTAAATACCTGATGGGAGAGAATGAAGAGGGAACCAGACTCTTCTCCGTAGTGCACACTGGCAGGACAGGAGGCAATGGACACAAATTAAAAAGAGGAAGTACCATCTGAACAGGAGGAAACACTTTTTTACTGTGAGGGTGGTTGAACACCGGCACTGGTTGCCCAGAGAAGTTGTGGTGTCCATCCATAGAGATAATCAAAACCCAACTGGATACAGCCCTGGGCAACCTGCATTAGCTGACTGTGCTTGAGCAGGGGGGCTGGACAAGAAGACCTCCAGAGGTCCCTTCCAACCTCAACCAATCTGTGATTTGCTAGTCTCCTATTTAAATAATCATCAGTTCATAGAGCAGAAAAGATACCATACAACAAGTAAGTCACCACACATCATGGTTATTGAATTTTTAATGGTAAAGTAGGGAGTTCAGAACAAGAACAGTTTGAAGTATTTTTGTGAAAGCTCTTTAATCAATATTTCTAAAGAACAAACTCATATTGTGAATGATCCATTAATAAAACTTAGATGAAATGTGTAATAACTATGATTAATGATTCAAGCAACTCTGCTACTGCTGATTTTGGCATGACTCTGTACTAGCATCTATGGCTTTTGGTTTGATCCCCAGTCACCAGCAGAAATTGGTTGAATTCAAGTGGCTGACTCCTGTAAAAGTATTTAAAGTTTTCTGTAATATTTAAATAGTTCAAGGCCTCTTTCACATTCACCCTTGGAGTGTTATTGCATTAAGTCCACCCTAAAAAAAAATTCCATCTTTTTAATAGATATTATATAACAGTAGCAGAGAAAGAAATTCCTTTTAGAAAACAAATGATATTTATGCTAGGTGTGGATAACACACTCAACTTAGAGCAACCACAAGTAAATATTATCACATCATTTGATGACTGCAATATGTTCAATATAGATTATACTGCTTATCCAGAGCCTTTAGGTGGCAGGAGGTTCTGAGATGGTTTTGATGGTGGTGGTGGCAGCAGCAGCAGGGGGGCTGTTGGTTTTTTTACCTTTTTTATTTTCTTCTGAGTGTTAGGATAATTTACTGTGGATGCCATAGTAAACCATAGTAAGAGAGAGAAAAACATCATTTTACAATGGCTGCTGTGCTGTCTGATATGGGGTTTTTTTGCAAATAAATCCAAGCACATGCTGAGAAGCAGCCTCTCAGTTCTTCCTCACCCTTTTTGTTCACGTGGTTCCACTTGCTCTCCCTGAGACCGAGTGCATGTGGGCCGGCGGCATCCCCAGCAACTCTTGGGCTGGCCTTCTGAGACCAGGATAGACCTGCTCCCCAGCCTTTGGCAGCCCTCCTCTTCGAGGGAGGCCCCAGGGGACCCTTCACACCCCCTGACTGCTGGAACTGGCTGCTCTCAAATCTGCCTTTTTTTTTTCATGATGTGTGACTCATCAGAGTCATCTAGCTGCGACCTTGTAAAATGGCTTTTCAAGAGCCATAGAAACCACAAGATCCCATTACAAACCATTTCATTTTCGGTGACTAATGGAAGGTCAGCAGTAATCAGACAAGAGGAAATTCTTAACTCTTTCTCAGATTCCCTTTTTCTTCTTTAGTAAAAACAAAGCTCACCAATAAATGAAATTCAGCTCAGATGGGTATTCTTTGTAGACACTGCGCCAGTGCCTGGTTATTTGACAGAAGACTGCCAAATGTCTGTTCAAGTTTCTTGGTTTTGCTTCTTGCAAAAACTGTTTGCCCCTCGTAAGATGTTTTGGCTACTTCAAAGGTCTCAAAACAGCTTCTTTTTCCTTTTTCATTCCCATTTGTGACCTTATAGATCATATAAGTGAAAGTGGTAAGGAGCAAAGTATCAAGGTTGCAGACTGGATCCCTGAGCAGATAAGCAGACCTTCACAGCCAGACAACAGAGCAAGCTGGTGAAGTCAGTGTAGCCCAGTTCTGCAGTGAAAATTGCGGAGCTGGGACTCAGGAGGCTTCACTAGTTTATTTAATTGTAGGAAATAAAGAAATGAAGAGGGTAAGAGGGCAAACATACAGAAAAATGTTTTCAAGCTTACAAAAAAATTGATCTGCATGTGCTGTTGGCCCTATTAATGTAATTGATTCAACATAGACCAATTTTCAGACCTATGCAGAGTTCTTGTAAAATTAATGTGAGCAGTATGCTGAAAAACATAGAGGCATGGGACACATAAAAAAGGCTGGGACTAAACTTATGGTTGGCAGGATGGGCAATGCATGACTGAGAGGTGGTGGGCTGTGGAGCATCATATGCACTTTAATTATCAAGTGCTTTTTAATGTCTGTTGGGGACCTATTCAGCTTAGGACAATTACATTCATATGTAAGAGTCTACAGGGCTCTGCATCATGCTTAATACTGAAGGAGGACTATTGCTGGGGTCAGAGACCTACCCAGCCAAAGCTTCACGAAGTGGCCCTGAAGTCACCATGAGCATGTGTAATATAATGCAAATGATCGTATGTCATATTTTTCTGCTTCTTTTCCCATATTGCTTTCTCCATTTTGTTAGATCTGTTTTCAGCTCAGTCTGACAGGTAATGGCAGAGGACTCATGAACTGGACACCAGCAGCAACACATTTACCCTGTGTCTGTTGGATGAGTGCTACTCACTGAAATCAATGGCTCTGCCTCAGATGTCTGGTCTTGCTTGGATCTACCTGAGAAATGGCACTTCTTCTTCTCCACATTTTCACCCTATGAAATCTCCAAGGGTGTGCCAAACTCACTCATGACTTACCTCGCCCACAGGGGTGAACAGATTTAGGGAAGCTCTAAACAGCACAGGTAAGTGGGGCGATTTTATTTTTTGAGTTCTTTGTTTGCCTTTATATAGAAAATTTCTAAAAATGGCTTATAATTGTAGGTGAGGAGGTAACTGTGTTCGAGACGAATGGACGCCTGTGCAGTTCCTCTCAGCCACAGTCTGGGGGAATTTAGGAAGCTGTGTAACCACAGGGATGTTTCTTTTCTGCCTCAAGTAGCTGGTGCCATTGTAGCATTCATTTTCTGGAATTTGGCCAAAAACTATTCTGAAAACTTTCCCTATGGCAAAGACAAAGAGTAGGGAGGCTTTTAGTACTAACCCCTCAACTTTCAGGTACTGAAGTGGGAGGACCCCATAAATTCAAAATGAGACATGGGCTCCCCATTAGCCACCTGGTATTGTGCTCGGACTCTGGGTCACGCAGAGAGGTCCTCACCAGGCAGTGTTGTCCCAGGTCCAAGAACCAGCCCACCCTTCCAAGCCCAATGCCACAGCCAGCGGGGGGTCACCAAAGTGGTGAGGTCTTGTGGATACTGTGGGAAAACTGTGAGTGATGAGCATCATTTTCTGTAGCATCACCTTGTACAGATTCCCACTTCAGACTGTATAAAAGCAAAAGCTGTACCATCTGTAAGGACACACGTGATGAAACTCAGGGGCTTCTTCTTAGGTGGCTGTATCTTTAAACAAGCCGACTACATGAAAAGAATCAGAAGGTGTGAGTCCTTTGGAGGTCCAGCTCGGTCATGCTGTTTAGTATCTATGTACCTGTCACTTTGGTTTAGTTTCATCAAGTAAGGAAAGGTGAGAAAAAACAAGGAAATGAGCTAAAGTGACCCCATGCTGGATAAATCGAACACAGTGACAGACTAGAGGCAAGGGCAGGCTTCCCTGAGCAGAGCAATTACAGCTGATAGATGCAATGAGATACACAAATGCTTCTGTCCTATGGATCTTACTGGAGTTAAGATGTTTCCTGCCTGTGGCAAGTGATGAGGTTTTTTGGGGGTTATTTTAGGTTTCTTATTCTAAAATCTTTCATAATGCAGGTGTCTTCTGCATGGTCTTCAGTATCAGCAAAATAGGTGTCTCTTAGAAGACATAAGAACATTTCAACAAAGTAATGACTAACACCATTCTCTTCCCTATATGTTGTTATTAATCCTCTTAATGGCCCTCAGTTACTGACTTCCTTTTTGCAGTACCAGGGGAGCATTGACTGGGCATTCCTTAATACTTTGGGTCTAGAGGTTATTTGGCTAAGGATGATTGTAGTTATACTTTCATTGGCTTCCTTGTGTTGTTTTACTTTTCACTGGCTGGGAATTTCCTATAAGAAAATCATCAAAGTAAATAATTCTGTCCCACACTGTGGTGATAAGTCCTGAGGAGAAAAGTAGGTTGCATAATTTTTAGTAGAGAACAGAAAGACTTAATCTGGGCATGTCCAAAGACATGCCAGGCTTCACTAGAGGTGGAAATCATCCATTCAAACCCAAGAGTTAAAAGGGGCTTCGAGTTTCTGTGAAATGGAGCTTAGCTATGGCAGTCAGTGTTTTGCCTGCCTTTATAAGTAACTGCTGACAAAGTCAATGCAATGCACTGTGCAGTGAACCGTGTATCACAGTACCTATTCAGATCCTAGTGCAAATACTGAGTATTTGAAGATTTAAAGTAATTGACATCCTGTCAGGAGCAGAAATGGGGACAGCATCAACACAGAGAGCGTGAATTGGATCTTTGCCTGGGACATGGATTTACAGGCTTTGGATTGGAACATCAATAAAAGTGACTTAAAAATGGACTCACAATGGTGGAATAATTTCTGTTGGAATAAAGTGTATGTGTAAGTGTATACATAACACATATAGCAGCTGATTGGAAGAAAATCAGATGAAAATATTGATGTGAAGATCAGGTAGAAATCTAGCTTCTTGCCCAGCCATCTTACACAAATGAAACATAATAACCCAGAGACTATTTTAAACAATTATTTCCTAAAATCCTACCATGTCTTGACCTTTTCAAACTTGCCATTAATGTAAAAATGTGGAAAATTAACTCATTCGGATTCTGAATATCAAATTTTACCTTGGCCTTTCAGGTAGGTCGTGCATGAAAACTGGACATGACTCTAAGGACTACTGCAATAAAATATAACACAAATCCAGCGTGAAGATGTAAATTTTTGAGATATAATATCTCACGAGCTGCTGTACATTGGCACTCATCAGCTGCTACTTGAAGAGATGGTTTGATAGGCATTTCCTTAAGATCCTGAGGTTATCCTAGACATAAGCACCAGGCATGGGCGAACCAAAGCTGTCCTAAGATATTCAAGAAGCAAACCCATTAAAGACTGCAGGTGTGCTCTGTCCATCTGTGGCTTGGCAGATTATCTAACTCAACACCACCTGAAGCTGACACAGTGTAAGTGCTCATTGGAAGGACTGGCACATATGAGGTCATTTTGGCTTTCCCTGCAAACACCTGTCATACAACATGCACAATGAGCTGAGCAGAGTTTTTTTAATCTTGTGAAGTGCAAAAGGAGAACAGACATAGAGATGTGCATGAGAGAGATATTTTTCACTCTAGGTGAGACTGTGTTAGACAGGAAAGAACTATGAAGTTTATTGAAAAGTTTGTGTGCTGTATATTTAAGTGGATGCTAGAAATGATAAAATCATTCTCTCCTTCCCTTTTAAAAACTAATAATAAAAATAGTTCAGCTGCAGAAATTTTAGCACCGATCGGGTGCATTAGCAGTGTATTTCTGCACTGAATCCCACTGCTTCTGTGGCATTGGACAAACTGGGAGTGTACTTTCTCTTTTTGCAGAGGAGGAGCATGGTTTACTCTCCTGCTTTTGCTTGCCTGGCCAACAGGTGAATTCAAAGTGAACAGATCAGCTGAGGGATGAGGAGGACCTAAAGAGACAAAAGTAAAGGTAAGCGTCAATGTTCACAAAAGGTTTCTGTAAAAAGCAGCCTATGAACATTCGCAGTGCTCCTGGTTACTGAAAGCCCCATTTTGTAATCTGGCTGAAGGGAGCTGCTCTTCCAGCCACAAAGAAGTATCTGCTTTGCAGAGGACATAAGCATACAGTTGCTCATGGGAACAATGCAGAATTCTTTTTCCCACTCTTAACTTTATCTAGTGTGGAAAATTTGGCCCTAAGCATTACGTTTAGAGTGCAATTGGTTTAGCGATAGGTGGGGATTTGAATCCTGATGTAAGTCATTTAAACAGGTGCCACGTCATATTAATTGCAAACAAAAGGCTTGCTGCACCACCTATCTGGTTGCATTTGTCAAAGTTAATGAATTATTTATTTATTAAGATATGTCCTCCAGTGTCTGCACATTCTGCTGGAAACTGTTCAGATGGTAGCTCGGGCCCTTCAACTCAGTAGAAGCATAAATCCGGCCATCACCCAGCGAAGGTGGGAAGCACAAGAGAAGGGTACTGGGACAAGTTTTCTGTGCTGTTATTTTTCCAGCCCTTTTAACAATTTCCTTCTGTGTTGGACCGCAGCACTGTCTGATCAGTTTTCTGTACCTTACTTTGCTATCAACCCAGCAGCACAAGGAGCTTTGCTTCCCTCTGCTCAACAGTTTTACCTACTGTCACCTATGCACAATATACAATTTTTCTCTGGGTTTACTGTGTGCTTCTTTTGCATTTCTGCAAAGTTAACCGATTTGTGATCTTAATTTTAAGTGAGTGCTTAAATCTTGGGCGTTAGGCCATGCTTGGGGAAAGGGAAGAGGGACAGGTTACCGAATATTCTCTAGCACCTTTCTGAATTTGGTCTGCAATAGTCTTCAAGCCTACAGTCTTCTTTTCCAGGGTTTGTTTACCACTAATATTAACAAAGCAGGCAAGTCTGTCCAGTTACATTGCTCTTTATAAAGCCTCTGCCATTTGTTGTTTGTTTCCTTTGGCATTTAGCAGATTCCCAGATACTTTTTGCTATTTTCTGTCTCATTGCAATTTTCTGTCCTAAAGGAGGCCTCCACCCTTGCTGTGGCAGGGGAGAGAGGGGCTGGGGGAAGCATCCGGTGGGAATGAAAGCAGGATAAAGACACACAGAGGAATAAATTGCATTGAACAGGAGGCCACCGGGACACTCAGCGCCCTTACTGTACCCACCTGTGCTGCTCCACTCTCTCCTCTGCTTTTCCTTATGAGGAATTTGCTGCATAAAGGCCAAGGTAAGAGGAGATGAAGAAACTTCTGATTGCATTGGAACAAAGAAGAGGTAGCACTGGGCTTTACTGAGAAGGTGGAGAAAGCCCATGGTACAGTAGAGGATGTCCAGGTGCTGCCCTGCAGAAGAGGAGACTCCTGAAGCTGCCAGTCCTACAATAAGGAAAAGTTCAGTGGTAGCACAACAGGGCCAAAGACTTTTAAAAAACCTATATGTGTTCAGACTAAAATGGCCAGGCAGTGTGCCTGGAGTCCTCTGTGAAGCTAATGACAACCAAGGCCAGACTTGTGCTGGGCAGGACTGAGCCAGTGCCATATGCATCCTGGGCAAGGGATGCTATCTTCTTCTCCTTGGTACTGGGCAGGGGGTAATCTGGCCTGGGGGTCTGTGCCTGTCACAAACAACACTGATGGCACCAGTGTCTGATCAGGGATGCTGTATCTGTCATAACCTTCAGGAACGTGCTCTCTGCTCAGGGGAAGCAGCAAAGGCAGACGTTTGTCGGGCAATCTGGGAGAGACTTTCAAGCAGGGTGTCCTGGGCCCTCTCCAGTTTGTTTCTTGGTGTGTTTTATGTCCCATGTGTGAACAGAAAAGCTCTTGCACTTTTAAATGGCTGTCTGTAATTTGACCTGGACTTTGGGAGAGAGACTTTGGCTGTGATTGCTGAGCCTGGGCTCACAGGTCCTCTGCAGAGGAACACCAAACCCAGGTGTTTTTACCAAAGCAAAAATGCCTCCTGATGCATGCATACAAACATGACTATTTGTACATAGTCCCTTAGACCGAAGCTGTCACTTTGCAGACTGCCAGGCAGGATAGTACCCCTGGACTGCTGTCCCTGTACGGGTGCGAAGTTGCCACCTTGTTGATGTGATGCTGGTTTGCACACTGTTGTCAGGTTGCTCCTGTGTCACCATCATTCATTTCCATGAAAGCGTGTGTGTGCTAAAAGACACACGTGGATACAAACACTTCTATGTGCATGCATGCCATCCGCTGCTCATGTGGTACAGAGCATCCTTTAAAAGGCAGGTCACACTTGAGAATTAATAGTGAAAGTCTTTATTCGTAGGAAGTAATCAGAAGCATAGTTTGGTATAAATGTGGCTTTATTCAGTAATTCACATTCCTAAACGTGCTTGATTCCTTAAGATTCCACTTGCTCCGTTTTGGATTTTATAGTACCAAATAACATATGCAAACTTCCGTTTTGCTGCATGGCCATTTGCAGTCATACAGTCTAATTTTTCTAGACCAGCCTGGACAATTATTTGCAGTACAAGGCAGGTGAACACAAGTGGATGAAGAAATAGGGATGGGATGGGATGGAATATGCAGGATGTGAGCATTCCCCTGTCCGGGGCTCAGCCCTTGACAGGACTTGGGAGAGGCAAGCAAAGCTCTGGTAACAGTTGGGTCATTCAGTGTAATGGAGGATGCTTTCATTTTTCAGCTCCAAACTGCACATTGTGTTGTCATTTCTAAGACCACGGAAGAGATGAATCAGGCCAAAATCATCCAAAGTCACACAATGTGATTAGCTTTTGTTTGAGCCCTTGGAAGTAGCCCATGGACCTCAGAAGTTGAAACAAATTAATTTTAGAGCTTGTCTGTCTTCTTTGAGATTCCTGACTTCAGAAGTGAGGAGTAGGATTTTATGATGTCTTTCATGTAGGAGTTCTCTGGGACTTCATTTACTAATACTTTTAATAAGGTTTTGATCTTCAAGTGAAAAGTCCAGTAGAATGATAAGTGACTGCAATTAATAAAGCAAATTCATCTCTCATTTTAATGTTCAGTTCTTTGACTTGGCTGTTATGATCATGTATATAATTCTCACTTGTCGCTACTGATATTTTGACTCAGAGGAGAAGGTTGCAGCCTGACAAGCAATGCAATGACTGCTTACCATTTGGTTTCTTCACAGAGATTGGACGTGGCAGCGTCTTGTTGTCATGATTATTGCTTGAACCAGCTAGGAAGTTAAATATTTCGTGATGATGATTTTGATACTTGCACTCATCTCCCATGGATTCATAATTGAAGACATTGCAAAACAAAACAAACCTCCCCCAAACAATTGTGTGTGTCTAAATCACCTACATATGCTTCTTGTTCCCAGTTATGCATGGGTTTCTTTTTAATATAACTCTTGGCACACAGAAACCATGCTGGTGACAATATTGGTGTTGTTGGCCTAGAATGTTTTCAATAACACAGAGTTTGTTGGGACAGAGCGTGAATTGGTTGTCAGTTCTTGAGAAGTCAGAATTTAATTGCTGATCAAATGTTTAAAATATGACTAGTATTAGCAACAACTTTCCGTATAATTTCTTCCTTGTGACCATTAGGCAAGAAGCCAAAAACTGGCAGCGTGGCAGGGCAGCCCGTTTGGAAGTCAGCTCCAGGCTTTTATTCCAAACTGAAATTCTCATGTTTTTCAGAATTTTTAATTTTTTTTTTTCCCATTTTGGCAGGAAAACCTGAAAATAGGTTTAGGCCAAAATGAAATAAATCTTTCCCCCATTCTGTTTTTCCAGGACAGTTGTCAAGCTGACAAATCAGTTATTACACAGCTCTATCTATTATGTTCCATATAAATCTGTAGTTCCTACCACAGTGTTCTCCATCACTCCACCTTCTTTCATAGCTGTCATAAAAATGGGCATGGAACCAAAGTATTTTTTGCAGATGTCTCTGCAAAAAAGTGGACTTTTACCTGTGAAACCATAGAAGAAGTGAGAGTAAACCAAAGTAGAAATTGTTACTGAGTTTCACTCCAAACATGTTGCATTTTTACAGATTAATCTATCCTTCCATCCTGTTTGTGTTGAGATTATCAGCCCCTTGGTACTATTCTTCCCTTCTTCTGACTTGCACATGCCTCTCTTGACAATGTAATGTGCAAACAGATTAGTAACGCTCCACTGGAGGATTTTTAATCTAATAGATAGGTCACTGTTAGGTCAGGGAAAGGGGAGGAGATTTGCTCTGGAAAGAAACACCAGTGTTACACAGGAGCCCACTGGTGATGGGAAGTTGAGGGCAGCGATGCTTTCCACTCCAGCAGCACACCAAGGTCAGAACTTTCCTTCTGCAGCTGTGGGGAAAAAAAGAAAGTTAATCCAGGATTAATGACGTCAGATTCCCTTAACACATAGTTATGAGTTCAGGATAGATGTTCCCAGGATAGCAGACCAAATGGGTCATTTGTCTGTACCGGTATAGCAGTTCAAGTGTTCTTCAACCTCCTCGTCCAGGGTCTTTTGCTTACTCTAAAAGCAAAATGTGAAACCTGCTTGTTCCAGTGGCTGGCAAAAAAGCCTGACCTATGGCCTCTGTAACCTCCCGCTTCTGTGCTCAACTTCTCAGCAGATTCCCAGAAGTATCTGTCTGAAGGTGTGCACCAGATCGGGTTGACTCTTCAAGGCCAACAGAGTCCTTCTCCAGAGCAAATTCCTTTCTCCTTTTGCTAGCTAAGTGTTTCTCTGTGCTCATTTCTTTACCTACACTGTCAGAGTCTGGAATTTGCCTTCAAGTCAATCGCATCAGTTAATGTTTGTACCATGTTTGAAAAGCCTGAAGTACTACAATTCATTATTATTTCTTTTGTTTTCTTCCTGATATTCTCTCCAAGTCCAGATCACACCACATACACATCTCCTTCTGTAGCCTGTTGTTTTACATCTGAACAACTGATCCTTGTTTTCAGCTCAGGCTGTTTAACTCCTGTGTTGCTGGAAATACATTGTGGAACTGGGAAGAGTTAAACACCGTTAATTGCTTCATATCGTAATTGTAGTACTGGCTTTCCGTGTGCTTCTAAAAGCTGGTGCGTACACATCTAGTGCATTTCTGCAGCGTCTGTGTGTAGCACAGTGTTATCTTCTGATAAGCAAAATCTTTCCCTCTCTCTTTCCTTCTCTATCTAGCTGTCTGTTGGCCACAGGTTCCTCAGGGTCCTCCGTGTTTTTCCACCAGAGCATCAGAAAATGCAGGAACATGCCAAACCTGGGTGAAGTTTTGGGACATAAATTTGTGCTAGAAGCTTCTATGGAGTGTGTGTGAGATATTAAAGGAGGGGTTTGGTTTTGCAGTTTCTTTTTCTCCCCCTTCCCCTCCCACTCCAGACGCATATTTAGTGAATTTTTACATGAGTTTTTACTCTTTAAATGCAAGGGCCGTGTCAGTGACAAATATCAAGTCCTTGCTCGAGAGCATGCAGTTCAGAGTTGCTTGTGCAAGGATCTTATGGGTGTAAAATCGCAAACAGCAGCTTCTGCTTTGGAAACAGACCAACTATTTTACTGAAAATATTCCAAAAATATTTCAGGCTGGACAGAGCCATCAGGGATCGATTTAAATGAATTGGTTACAGCCTGGCAAAAAGAATAAAATGAAAGCAGGACCTGAGAGCAGGAAGCACTGAGTACCAGGCTCCATGATACGAAAGAAATTGGTTACAACAGTGCTTATTTTGGAGTGCCTGAAAACATCCAAAAGTTAGAGTCCAGCTGGGGCAGAGAGGCAAAACAACCCCACTCTTTTGTGGTAGTTTTGCTTCCTGAGGGGCTGATCTGTTTTCAGCTGTGATGAGTTCAAGCAAATTGCTCTTGTGGTATCAGAAGTAATATTTTTAGTAGGCGCAAATGAGCTTGGTTGCAGTGGAAATAGCAGCTGCCCAAATTTTCTTTTCCATGTTCTGGCTGGCATTGGTGACGCTCCATGTTAAGAGGGAAGACCCAGGGGAGCATAACATGGCATTGCTTGTTTTTCTCACCTCTTAATTTTCCAGGCTGATAAACGTGGTAGAGGAGACGCACACAACAACTTAATATTAAGGTTTGTGGCCTGAGCAGCTCAGCTACAGAATTTCCCTGCAACCATGAGGACTCAGTTCAGCCAGAAAATCCCAAGACAGCCTCTGCATTGGTCTTTGAATCAGCACAGGCCCACTATGGGGAAATGCTCCTCTCTGGCACTGATGTGTCCTGGGTTGAAATACTTCCAAACACGTGTTCACCAGCATGGCTTTCAGCCATCAGCCAGCACATGTGAATCTTGCAGGGCACGTCTTGGGGTACTCTTGTCGTGTCCAGCAGCCTGCCCTTCTGCCTTCTTATTTCTTACACATCACACCTTTCTTTTCTCTTACTGTCACATTTCTTGCTTCTCTCCAAGCTATCAAACATCTGCATTTCACTTTCCCCTCTTTGACCTTCTCCGTACCCACATCCTGCTTACACTCACTTTGCTCCTGCACAGAGGAAGGCGACACAGGACAAAAGGTCCATGAAGCTGTGAGAATCACTGTCAAAGTCGTTATCCAGTTTATGAACTCACCACATTTCAGAAGATAATCAAACATTTTAAATATGATGCTTGGATATATCAGAAGCTTGGATAGATCAGAGTCGCATAATGGAGGTCTTTGACTTTATTTTGGGTAGTTTACTTGGCTCTCAGCTGTCACTTTTCCAAGCCCCAGCAACTCCTACCTCTGACTTAATTCTCAAACTTTCCTATTTCGCCCATGCTCTTTGCTTGCTGGGTTGCTTTGGCTGGGGAAAGGACCTGTTTATGCTAACACCCATTGGACAAATTTGGTTTTTCTGGGAGACTTGCCAGTTGTGGCTGAAATTTCTCAACTCCTGAGTTGAAAATCCATCAAAAGCCCTTCGAAGTCAGTAAACACAATGGCCTTATCCCATGACCAGACTCTTCTGCACGCATTGCACTTCAGTGAAACCATCTCTTGTCAGACTGGCGATCCAACCCACCTGTGTTTCTGCAAACACAATCTGGGGCCTTTTTCCATGCTCAGGGTCACAGCTCGCACTTACTCCAGACCCTCTCCAGCCAGACCCTCCTGCCCTGCTCAATCTGCTCACACCCATGGGACTGCAGCCACTCAGAAATTCACACTTCTGCTTTAAGAAAATTTTGAGTTGTTTCCTGGTGGGAAACAAAACCTCATGAAAACTGTTCATTTTGCTTCAGTGACCTTTTTTTCCCCCCCTAAGTTAAGTCTTGAATGTGAGGAACCTCCAGTGTTTAGCAGAGCGCTAGAAGAAGCAAGAAAATGCAGTGCGTGCCATAAAAGCAACAGAAAAACAGATCAGACTTAATCTTAAAATTAAAAGATTGACCAAAACATCCCGATGAGGCATGAAGGCACTAATGAGTCACACGCCAGGATGGGCTAAATAGTAATAGAAAAAAGCTTCTTGTTTCAGTTCCCTGCTGGGCTGAGAAAGTTGATTCTCCATTACCGACCGGTTTATTTTCCTTCTTCGGTGAGTTACTAGCTGCAATTTATGATGCAATAATTCCTTTGGGAAATTATTCCTTTTGGGGAAAGAAATCTGAAAAGGAAAATAGATCCTTCCCCCTCCCCGTTCATCAAACCAATGAGAATAGCGTTCAGAAAATTCTGATACCATGAGACGGGCTAGCTCTTGCTTCAAATGTTGTTTGGCTGATTATTCTGAAAATGGACTGAGCAGTGCCCTTGAGTCTTTTTCTTCCCTTCCCACTGAACGTTAGAAAAAAGAAATTGTTTTACTATGAAAAACAGCTTACATTTCATAGGTGACCTCTTGTCTCTGGCAAAAAGATTTTTGCCTTTTCTCCTTTTGAGAAGGCAGCCTTGCGTTATTTATGATAAGCAGTTTACCAGGACAAATCTAATTTAAATGAAGTTATAGCAAAAATGTCCAGCTTCTGTGACCTGAATTCAGTGGTGCCATGGATGCATATGCCTTAGGGCAAAGGATCGGGATTTTGGAGCAAAGCGTGCCAACAGATGGGGTCAGGACAGAGTTCTGTCATCCACAGCCATGGTCTTCTATGTCGCAAGAAGTGCTGGGAGGAATTTGCTGATTCCTAACACTGTTGTGACTGTGTTTGTGGTGGTGTATGTTGCTGAGGCCAGAATTAAAGCTGTATGGGAGAGCACTTTTACCAAGCAGTCTTTGGGAAAAACATGTAATAACCCTGCTGGAATTAAGGCTTATTGGTAGGCAGGAATGTACTCGTGACTTTCATTAGTATGTTCAGCAATGAGTTCATTGTACCTGCAAGATAAATTAGATGTCTTCCTCCATCACTTGGTGTCACAGGAAGCTGTTTTGCTAATACAATGCAAAGAATGGAAACTTGGCTAACTTTGGATCCGAGGGCCCAGACTAAAGAGTCCAATAAGCTGTCCTGCAACTGGCATGTTATTGTACGGTGTTAGGGAAGATGAATGATGGCTGTGTTTGGGCAGAATGTTTCCATAATTTGAGAGAGAGAAAATCAGTTCATTGTTGATCCAGATTTTGTCATAAGTAATTTGAAAGGTCTCTGTGGGTTCAGCTGAAAGGCATTTGAAGTCAATGAGAAAATGATGTGCTTTGGATTTTGGTGAGAAAGTGGTGTTTCACGATCATCCTGGTTCCATGGGCTCACCTAATAAAGCAGTTCACAATTAATTTGCAGGTTTGGGGGGAGGTCAATCACACTTTTCTAGCTCATTTAAAAAAAAAATTACAATCTAATTACATGCACAGCAATAGTTCAGTCCGAGAGACTCCTTGAATGCCATTAGGAGACATATCGTATCCAAACATTTCCAACGTTAGCTAAAACTTCAGAAGCCTGAGCCAAACTGAGAGACACAATTTTTCCTTCCTTCTTTCTTCTATTTTTCACTCTTTTCCTCATGACTGCAACTAAAAATAATGTACCCTGCCTGCCTCATTTGCTAACTAAAACATGTATACCTGCTGGTTAAGCTGTAATTTTAGCTTCACTTTGATTGATAGCTCAAGTAAGAAAGGGTTGGATTTTTGTCTTGTACAGACACATTCAAATTGCTTGGCAAGGCTGTTAGATGCATTGCCTTTGCAGTCATCATGCAGACTGGAGCTTCCCGGTGACTGAAGAAAGTTAAAATGAATTTAATGAATTTCAGGTTCTTTTTCTTTTTTTCCCCCTTTTTTTAGCTGGTGCTTTAATAAAGCACTGGATGTTTTGGAATGGCGAATGCATAGCTTCTGAGTGAAGTGCAGCCAGAGCTACAGCTGCGGCTCTCTTCCTATATGTGTTGCTCAATAGGCTTGTGGGAACTGATGGAGCAGACTGCTGGGGCTGCCAGGCGGGACGGCTCCGCTGTTGTTACTGGCCTGGGCCCAGTTTAATACCTTGTGTGTAGCTGAATGTAGGAGAGATGTTGAAGAGGTGTTACTAGAAAAATGCTGCTTTAAAATGGGACCCCTAAAAAACTGTAATTATGTTAATGTTTGTTCTAATTGTACACTCTGGAGCATCACGTTAATACCTGAGGAGGCTAAGACTTTTTATTTTTAATGGCTCCATGCCTGCTTGCAGCTGGTGGGTCAAGTGCTTTGCCTGTCTGCTAGTTGATAATGGGTCTGGACACTTTACCAGCCACATGCACCACTGTCCATTGTGGGCTAGCGTACCTGGCGTGGAAAGTACCTGTGTGACTTGTAATGAAGTAGGAATAGTGCTGTGACTGATGGCGTTCCTTCTTTGGTAGGAGTGGCAGGGTCAATTTTTTGGACCAGAGTGCCTTGTGTTGAATTCAGCCTGGATAGGTGTGGGGACTGTTTGGGTATGAAGTTTTCCTTTGTAAGAAGACTAGAAAAAAGCAGAGAGAGAAAAGGCAAAAGCCAAGTGGTCTAGACTGTCCGAAGGCAGTATTCACTTATTGGTACTTCTGAATAACTAATGCAGAGCAACTCTGGCAGGATAAAAATGGCCCTGCTGGGTCAGGTTAATGCCCTGTGGGTGACTGTAACTAGTAGGGAATGCTTAAAGAAGGCGCATCAATGTACATCCTTTCAGCAGTCAGAGGCTTTAACCTCAGCATCTGGACCATCATGGTCCAGCAAACAATGGGCCTACCCTGCATCAATGTATTTTGTCTCCTGAACTCAACATAACCTTCTTGCCACCACAATGTTTTGTGGCAATGAGTACTAAGACTAACCCCGTTCCCTTAGATACAAGAATGAGTGGCACATTTTAATGGTTGATTGTATGAAAATTTATTTTCTTTGGCTTTTTTTTAGACTTGCAGCCAGAAAGTGTTACCAGACGCTCGGTGTTTGTTTTACTAGCGGGATGGTTTTTTAAAAAAATTGGTTTAGTTAAATCAGCTTCTCCATTGGAGGCAGACTTCCACCCAGCTCTGCTCATGAGAAATCTCAATTCACTTGAGATAAAATTAGCTGGAAGATTGTAAGTTCTTGTTACCAGTGTGGGTAGTAATATCCTCAGATGGTGAAACCAGATTTGGAAGAGAACGTTGGCCTGAGCCTCATGCTGTGAAAACCAGCTTTTGAAATGAAATAAGCTTTGAATGGCTTTTGCTAAACTGGTCCAGTTGAACCTGAGGGAGTATCTCTCTGTTAGCAAGACTACTTTGTTGCATGTTGTTTTGGATTTGGTTGGGTTTTGTCCTCTTTGGGTATGCTTATGTTTTCTTTGGGTGCACTTTGGTCCTCTCTGGGTACACAGTCAATGTCTCCTTGCATGTGTCATACAAGTAAATAAATCCTGGTAATAAGTGGGTGAAATTACAAGTCAGTTCATTTCCCTACCCCCGTTTCTTTGTAATCAGAAGATGAAGTCACTCCAGAAAATGCAGAGGAGGCTCTGCTATCCGTGGCATGCTGTGCCTGCAGTTAGCACACATTTTAAATCACAGTTCTAGAGCTTATTTATACAGTTAAATGTCATATGTTTAAAAATAATGAGTTTATTCACAAAGAAAAAATCTCCCCAAAGTGATTAATTAATGGAAGGAGACTCATTCCCAGTGTAACAGCCAGCTACAATTATTCCAGGCCTTCTCCTGAAGTCAATTACCTGTTGGAAAATCTGTTCACTTCACCAAGTTGGTCCAAGTTCAACAGCTAGAAATAATGAAGCAACGGTCTATAGCAAGAAACAGTAAATTTTTCATAATTGCTTGTGCATCTCATTGTAACATGAAAATCAGATTCTAAGACAACAAACTGTTTGGGGAGTTAAAAATAATAGGGTTTAGGCAAGAAGCGGCTTAGATGTTTTTCATAGTAAAAGTGTTTGCTTTTTACTAATGTGTATACATCTTCCTGAAAAAGCAAGTTACAGTGACATTCTTAAAACCACATGTAGGACTTAACACTCGATATCCTGGTTGCTGACTCTCCAGCATCTTACCTCGGATTGAATTTAATGTGAAAGAAAATGGCTGTGCCATAGAGCACTGTCACAAAATTGCAGTTGCTGCTCTTCAGAATCCTCACCTTGGCTTGCAGGCAGCTGCGAAGCACAGGCAGGCACACACGGATGCTCTGCTCTCCCAGGAAAGCTTCCTTATTGCTTCTTGCCTGGTCTTTCAGCTCCTACCTTTGGGCAGGCCCCAAACGAGCAGGATCAGCTGAACTATAACCACAGTGAACTGCTCTGCTGGACTGTGATGGCAGCTCAATATCCCGCCCAGTTTGGTTTTGCTCTTTGCTCCCTACTTCCAGAGTTTCATAATGGAGTTCTTGAAACACATTTCACAGTGAAACTTGGCAAAGTGACAGCCAAGAAATGATTTTTCCTTACTAATTTTAAATGCATCAGTACAGTCACTGTTAAGATATTCTAAGAAACAGAGGATGGGGGAATAACAGTATTTTAAAAGCTTGATGTCTCACATTGATGCTGATGGTGAGATGGCATTTGTCTTTTGTTCATAAAAGGATCTGAGACGCAATAATTTCAAAATATTAATGGCATGATACATAAGCATCAAATGAATATATTGACTAGGGCTGGGACTCCTCTTTTCCATTGGATTCATAACATGTCTTCTGTAGTAAAAAGAAAAAAATCTAACTGCAGGTATTTATGCAGCTGACAGACCAGAAGGGCTCTGGTGGAGTTGCTCTTCTCTCTGAAGTAAATGAAATGTGCCTTGTAAAACTTTCCAGTTACAAACTTACCCAAGGAACTGTTCTGATCTTCAGCGTAAGTACTACAAGATTTGTAGGTAATGTGATGAAAGGGGACTTTTAGGGGGTTTTGGAGTCTTTTTTGGTTTTTGTTTACATAAGTGCTGAATTTCTGACGCAAGCTAGCAATAGTTCAGCCAGGAAATTCAAAGCCACGCTTGACCATGCGTTATCAGCTCATTGCCATGGTTTGTCTTGCCACTTAAAAAAGTAAAAGCCATGTCAGACGTACAGTAGCTGAAAATTGTTTGGGAGGGTTTTCTTCAGGTTTTATCATGAAGTTATTCGAAAGAGGTTTTCAATATTAATTTGGGGTCAGGGGCAAATATACCAATTATGTTTTTCTACTTGTCCTTCAGAGGAGAGAGATCCTGTGGTTATAGAACATCAAGTAAAGGTTTCCCCAATTGAGAGTGTGTGTGGCCAAGGAAAAGGACGTGAAGAGTTGCCAGAGAAGAGGTGGTAGCTGAGAGGCAGCTATTGGTTTGGAAAAGCACCAAGTGGGACCCAGTGGCATCTGGGCTGGTGATGGGGCACTGCAGGGAAGAGATGGAAGCAAAGGGAGGTTCATACAAATTTAATACGTTCAGTGGACCAAAATCCTCACTTCTGCTAGGGGACGTACAGAATAATTTCCTTCTCTTCTGTGGAACTACTCCTCCTTCATGCTTTTCCTAAGAGCAGAATCCAGCCCTGTGTGACAAAGAAGTTTGTTTTGAGATATTTTTAACTTGTGTTTAAAAAAAAATCAGTGCCTTTTTTTTTGTTTTCTGGTTGTGCCTGTAAGACTGGAAGAACCCTGCAGATTCATACTGCAGTGATGCACAGCAGCGTTTGTTTGTATTCTGAGGAGGGGGAAGCGAAACAATCACACATTCAAAGGAAAACGTGCTTAATGAATCCACATATGTTAATTTGCCACCAGTAGAGATCCTTAGTATCAAAATGGATCATTACTCCCATAAAGATGGTGACAAAAAACTGTAAAATGCATGTTCTGTGCAGTAAACATCAAGTGAGACAATGCCATGCAGATTTCTGTGATTTATGCTGCTCCATTTTATTGTTTTCCAGGCTTGTACCTGATGAGAAAGTAAAGACCCAAGAGATGGAAAAGACCTCCTTCTGTTTCATCTGCCTGATTTTTTGGTATTGTTTGAAAGAAGATTTCTCGCAGATGTTATTTGTTTTGCAGCCATGGTGTTCTTAAAATATACAAGAAATTTACAATGAAGACCAGCAGTGAATAAAAAGCTACAGAATACGCTTGAATATACAACTTATTATTTTTAACTGCTTTTCCAATAGGACTGTGCTTTTAATAATAGTCTGCTTTCATAAAGCATCTCTCAGATGCGGACTTCAAAATGTGGTAGACAAATTGTCTCAACATGTCTGTGGCATAGGTAAGTGCTATTAATCCCTTTTTACAGAGGTGAGAGAGCTGAACATCAGAGAGCTGAAAACATTGTTTTCCAGCTTTGGTGTTAGAAAAGGACTGTCAGAGCTAAGAGTATTGTGTTAAATTCCACCCCCTAAGCCAAATTTCATCTGTTGCCTTTCCAGCAGAAGGTTTGGTATAACTTCATCTTCTCTGGTCATGGGTTATAAAATGGGCAAAGGCAGGGATGGGTGTGAGATATGGCTGGTTGTTTCTGAGATGTACACCGTGTATCTGAAGTTATTTCTGAGTTCCTAAGTTAAACATTTCATAAATACGTCAAAATGTATGTAGCCTTTCTTAAAGTTCCTCAGCCTGAAACTGTTTTACCTACCACTGTGTCGCTTGTCTAAGTTTACAGAGTGTGGGCAAAGTCCCCAAGAACGAATGGCCCTATTAACATCAGTGGAGTTTTTAAATCTCACAGGCATGCTAGGTATTGATTGCTGGGCACGTGTAGTCGGCAACCTTACTTCATACAGATTCTCTGACAGATACTTCAGAAATACAAGGGACTAATAAAAAAGTTAAGTTCCTGATGAAAAGAGAAACCACGGCAGTCTATGAAGGCTAAAAGTCTAAAAGCAATTTTCAGTCCTACCAAATCTTAGTACTTGTAAAAAATTGCCTATATTAATAATTATTTTCTTTGCTCACACTTCTCTCTTCTGTAGAGATGAACAGAGAAACTGGGCAACAGAACACTGTAGTTTTGAGTGTTCATTCTCCAATTCTGGATGCCTAAAAAAGAAATTCAACATGTTGCAAGTTAGTGGGAGGAGGTGCCTTGTCTTCAGGAGTTGTCAAAGAAGATCTTAAGGAGGCAAAGAAAGAGTAAGTTGATTCTGAGTGTGTAGGCTCTTTCATGACTGGTTTAGGTCTCTCTAGCACTTTTTAGGAGCTGTGTAGTTCCTTCCAAAGTATGCTAAAGCAAAGGCACCAGAAATACGAAGGTGGGCCATTAGCTCATTAATACCACCAGGAGAAAAGAAAAGAATTAGCAAACTCTGTGATGGGCAGCCACAGCCAAACCAAATATCACCTCTGTGGAATTAGATGTGCTGCAAACACCAACAGCCTGCTATAATATGACCTTTAAAAAACATATGTTTCATAAATGGAAAAATGAACTAAAGAGGCTGCTGGTGAAGCTTTCAAGAAGCCTAACTGCTCAATTACACACTAACATGGCACAAACTTTGCCAGCCAAGCCAGGAGGCAATGCTGACAGGGACTACAGGTTTTCCTTTTTATATAAACCTGCAGAAAAGCTGGTAGCTGTTGGGAATGCCCACTGTAGGACACGACAAATAGATTCTTCTGGTGCTTGTCGAAATTGCTTTCTACAGTATTACATTGCCTTTGGTGCCAGCCCCAATTGTTGGCGGCCGGTCCAGTCGCAGCATTGGTGTTTGCCACCACAGGGTGCGGGAATTGTTGGAAAAGCCCAGCCAGGGAAATGGAGCTGTGCCCATGGAAAATGGGCAGCAGGAGGGGAACGCAAACCACCGGCCTTTGCCGCGAAGAGGGTTATCTTATTTGGGCACATCTCACCAAAGCAGGTGAGCAAGTGAAAAGAGGCACGGTGCAGGCAATGGGTTTTGGGGAAGGGCGAAAACGAGCAATGTGGCAATATTCAATGTGTGGCTTCGCCATGCCCACCTGCGAGGCCGGGGGCTTTGCATGCAGGAGCAGGGACTGCGAGCACGGCGGCTGCAGTGTCGCTCCAACAAGCCGTGATAAATGTCAGCCTTGTTAGTGTGCGTGGCAAGTTACCAGGAGCTCGGCGAATTCCTGCGCTTGGAGAACCTCGCGCTGGGAAGGAAAAATGAGCTGTGAAGTAATAATGATAATAACAGGATTCAACGAGGCAGATGTAATCCACATTTCTTCAGCTGATCCTGGCTTGCAGCACCAACACCGCTTGACAGAATTGTATTCACAGCAATCTTTTCAAAAGTTCACTTCGACACTCAAGCTATGGTGTGGCTCAGACTGATCTACAGCTAAAATACAGCATTTTTTTTCTCAGAAGTCATATTTGCAGAGTACTTAGGTGAGGCAAGTACCTCAAAAGAATTGTCATGAGAATTAGTAGTTTAGGGAGGGGTTTCCCACTCATTTATAAAACCTCTGAGTACAATTTTGCTCTTCTGGCTTACTGACAAGAAACCTTCCTAGTGCTGAGCTTCATGCAAATATGTATTTGTGGCAAGCCCACTGGAGCCAGAGAATAGCAAATATTGACCTTCTTGTGTCAACAGAAAAGCAAGTGCAAAACTGGCTGTGGGCAGATCAAATTTCATTTTCAAAAATAAACATTTGGTGTATTCTTTCTGCTTTCAGCTCAACTCAACTTGTTGATGCTAAGAGGCTGAAATCCCTCCTGCTGCAGCTTGCCTCTGTGTAAGGCACTGTTGACATGTCAAATTTTCTGGGATGCTCAGGGTCCAGGCACACATCTCTTCTGACCCACAACGCCATCTCTCAAACCATCCCATGCAACTTCTTTGGGGCACATTCTCATACCCTTTGGATACTCTGGAAAACACCCTGCAGGGCTTGGGCACTTCTGAAGGTCATCTAGAGCTTGCAGATTCACTACACTTCGCTGCACCCTTTGGACGAGAAATGTCCACAAGCTATGGTGAAATCACTGTTATTTCACTAAGACAAAGGTAAAACACAAGCCAGAAGTATTTATTTACGGCATGCACAGTAGGAAAAATGATCACAAATATTCATGTGAGACTTAAATGGAAAAAACCACACACATATTGGGACCTTTGAAAATCCATCTCAACATGCTGCCTGGCTCCTGACTCACCCCTCGCTGGGGGCTTTGCCTGTCTTCCCCAGTTGTGGCCACAGCTCTCCAACAATTTCCCCTGGCATTAACTGTCATCACAGGAGCAACCCTGCCACCTTCCTGCCCCTACCCACAGAGTCCTGCCCTGCTACCTCCTACATGGTGGCCTTGGACAGGCTGGTGGGGTTGCGCAGTGGCATGGATTAGACCACTCGTCCATGCTGAGACTTACCTTTATTTTTTGTTGTTGTCAGGTTATCTTTCACTGGATCTCTTCCCCGTGGACTGTGAGGCTGCAGGGATACCTGGGTTGACACCAGCAAAAGGGCAGGTGAGGGGCAGGAATGAGCAGTGGCCACTGGGGTGGGAAGGGGACTACTGGTGCATCCTGGCTTAAGGTCTCTCTGAAATCATGGCCTCACTGTGAGTGTTTCTGCCTGAAGAATCTCCTTGTCTGGAGCCAGATATTTGGTGTCCATCCATCAACAGAGAGACTTGATACAATCGTCTAAATGAGCCAGATGCACACAACCCTTGACTGGCTCTTGACTGAGAGCAGACATGACAGTGATTAGCCACTTTGGGACAGCTTCTCATCTGGGGAAGGATGGATGTAATATGACAGATGGAAATCTCAGAGGTGTGGGAGCCAGCTGCAGGGTGAGGTTCAAACTAAATGTGCGGCTTGAACTCTCTGCCTAACCCCAGAGACCTTCCCCTCCAAATAAACGTGAAGTGCATTGACCACACACTGAAGCTTGCACAGTTATAGTGCTGTCTACTGAGCAGGGTATGTACAAACACAAGCATCAAATCCTTGCAAGATATAAATTACACTTCACCACACCACATATAATTTAATTGCCAGTGACCTAACCAGCACATCTTTAAACGCTCACTTTGTTTTCCCACAGGGCAAAAGCACTGCATTGATTTTTACTATATTATTATAAAAGGCCAAGGCAGGTTATTTTTCTAAATGATCTTTCCATGGATAGCTGAAGTCACACGGGTTCCTAAAGCCCGTTTGTGTAGAAATCTGGTAAATCTGCTGTAGTTTTTGCCATCTAGACAGTACCCATCAACATGGTGGTCAAGATTTGCCAGTGAAGTCCAGGGAAATATGATGTGGACCATGACTTTCTTTTCTTTTTCTCCTGGGAAAATGTGTGCTTTGAACCCAAAATATGAAAAAAAAAAATTGCAAGTACTGTGAAGATGACAATTTCATCTAATTCCACATGAAGTGATAAACCACAATAAGGTTTGATAAAGAACAGTGGTGCCTGAGCATTGTTTCAAACGTGTTGGATTCACAGAGCCTGGCAGGAAAGATCTGGGAGGAGTTTTTCAGGAATTGCAGCCCTCAGGAGGCTTGTTTAGGTTCACAGAAAATTAGCAGATGCACCCATGTGCTCTGCTTCCCCAAATCAGGCAGGCTAGGCAGCTAGTGGGGTAACGGCTCATATAAGGCAATGCAAGTTAGAGGTCAAAACTAGCAATGACGTCTCAAGCAACGGAACGCATATGTACAGGGAAACAAATGTATCTCGGTGACATATGTGTTGTTGGGGCTTTGGAAAATAAATATGAAATGACCAGAGCATGTGAAATGGAAGATAATATTTAGAAATTTCTGGGTATGTAACTTTTTTATTTTATTTAAATGAGTCAAAGTGAAAAGGCAAATGCTGAACTAAAGGATGCTGCTGGATAAATGAAATACTAAAAAGATAGGGAAGTCATGGGGAATGAAATCAAAATTCTGGGGAAGCCATAACCCATGTTGCTATAACAGAAAAAACAGACCTGAACATTTGTTGAAAGAAACCCCCTCATTTTCTTCTTTCTTTGCAAAGATTCAGCTAATGAGTGACTCAGCCTTACGTAAGAAAAGTCTGGATGGGGCATGATAAATGTGAGTCACTATAGCAAATTTTCAGGTTTTCCTTGGGACTCTTCCTTACAGGATCTTTGTACTGGGGAAAAACAGTTGTTCAGTGTCTGATGCACACAGAGATTGGGTGTGTCTGGGGATGCAATTCCCCAGGTGGACAGACATTTCCTGGGCAACCTTTGTGCTCTGCTGGAATAGCCACCCATGCCTGAAAGCTGAGTAGTAGAACTAATGCTCCCAGCTAGGGCCTATTTTATGGAGCCAGAGCAGACACTGAATTTGTATTGCTTTTGAAGTTTGTTTATCTATCTGAAAGCTTTGGAGGGTGACCACCCTCTCGTTTCTTTTGTCCTACTGCTCTCCAAAAGCTCTCAGGTTAATCAGTTTTCCTTTCCTTTCTAGTCGCCACTGGAAATACCACTTTCTATTAGAAAACAATCACGAAATGGCTTGGGCCATGGCTGAGCCATTCTCTGAAGTTTGTTGTAAAGCAAAAAAAGAAACCCAAAACCAAAAAAGGAAAGGACTGTTAGCATCTCTCCTTACTGTCCAGCTATCACAAATATGTTCTCCTTGAATCAGGTGATCCTCATTTAGTTTGACGTGAAACGCATTTAATAGATTAATAGATGTTACTTTTATGTCTCAAAGCTGGTGTCAACTTTTACTTGTTTTCAACTGAAAATCAGTCTCCTAGGGCCAAATGGCTCGTGCTTTTGTCTTTGCCCACCTCACATATTAAAAACAATGGTCTTGTTCTTCCAGGAGAGCCAACTGCACCCTTGCTGAGCACTTCTCAGGATCAGGCCTGCCAGAAGTCTGCACAAGTCACCTAAAATGAAAATTCCTTGTCAGAAAACAGCTCTGGAAAGGCGATATCAAATCCATCTGTTATGAAGATAAACACCTGGCAACAAAATTAGGGAGGAGAGGGTAACAATCAAACGGGAAGTGCCATTCGGATGATCCTGGAGCAGACTTCACTCTTGGTTTCCACTTGCTTTCTAACTCTGAAGAGCAAATGAAGATGTAACGGGTAAAATGAAGTTCCTAGAAAGAAGCTCAAATTCCAGATGGCTGATACCACCCAGGCACCAGCTGTGAGGAGGTAACAAACTTAGCTTTTAAAAAGAATTTGGCAGTGCCAAGCTGCTATTGCCGCACGGGGAGGGGAGAGGGGTGTCTGCTGAATTCAGCTGGTTTTAAGGGCCACAGACATCCAGGGCCCACACAGTCCCTGGTACGAGTGTGCTCTTCTGAGTGCCATCAGACTGTGTAGCATGTACCAAAAGAAATGTTATTTTGGTAGGAGTGAATCCTTTGTCAAGCAATGCCAAGGAGCAGCCGAAAGTCATTTGGGCAGTGGATATGTTTTCCCTGGAGGCAAGAGCTCACAATGCTTTGAGAGAATCCACGGCAGTCTCTACAAGGTGAGAAATTGTTTCATCTAAATTTCACCTCATTTTAAACAAATACAGTTGTTGCTTTTTTATATTGCATTGACCGTGATGTGTAGGGACATCCTGTACTTCGGATGTTAGTTGATGGGGGCGAGGAGCAGCAAAGGTGGGGGGACTGGGGAGCAGGCAGGAGCTGTTTTTGCAGAAGCATCTGTCTGTGGCCTGAGGTGGTTGGATGGGGAGGGAGGAAAGATGGATCCAGTGAACCACGTCGGCTGTGGCACAGGGGAGAGGAGAGAGCAGAAGCTGAGAGCATGGCACACCACAGGTAGGCTGGACTGGGAATGGCTGATATTTCAACATCTGAACTTTTCAAAGGCCTCCCTGCTCAGAAGCAGCACCTTATCTCTGGCTGTCAGGTGTCAGAAATAGATGAAAGGGCCAGGCATTCAGTTCCCTTTCAGCTAATAAAAGGGTTTGGATAGCCTTTAGCTCACAGTGGATATAACAGTCTATTCCTGATGCTGCTGAACTGTAAGGAGTCTGTGTTTTGGCACTGGTTGGACACATACCTCCAGGTGGCTTAGTCTGGAGGCTGAGCTACACACTCAGTGCCTGCCACGCACTGCTGTGCCAAGGCTCCTACGTCTTAGGAGCCGTGCATGCAAGTACCTGGTGACACAACTGGTGCCATAGGAGACGAATGCAACAGCTAAGCATGCACATTCCTATGCAATTGCACCTGAATGGGTCTATCCCTTGTGTCTTTATCAACCACAGCTCAGCTGTGGGAAACCAGATTCTCTCCCAGTTCCTAGATTCGCTAATGTTAGGTTGCTACTAGACTATTTCATGCTACAAACGGGTCAAAGGTACAGGACAGACTCTGAAAGCAGAGCAGTTGAGATGAATGAGATCGTGAGGTTCCCTTGCTGCTGCTGGTGTCACAAAAAGTACAAATCAGCTACTGCTTGAAAGGACACATTTCTGCCCTCTTGGCCAGGTCATACAGAGCCTGAAAAAAGTGAGTTTTTGAGGAATTACATATCACATAGAATAGAACTTGCCCTGTTGTTCTTTAGAATTTTTTTTTCTTTATTGTTCCCTAAATAAAATAATTAATTTCAGTGTTTTTGAAACAAAACTTTGCCTGTCTGTTTTGACCCAGTACTGTCAAGCATAGCAATTCATGCCCCCTCCCCCCTGTTTGTTGGGGTTTTTTTGAAGAAAAGTTAAAAGCATTTCTAAGTCTAACCCTTTTTAATTTAATTTGAACTAAATGTTTCAGGCTGAGCTGAAATAATGTCTCATTTTCCTTTTTGCATTGTTTAGAAGAAGCGTTTTTTTTGTTCCGTTCCCCTCTGCCTTTGGTTGGAAACTTAAAGCTAACAGTATTTGTCAGCTTTAAGTGAAAATGAGTAAATATTCCTTAGTCATTGGGTGAGATCTTTAACTGGCTTTGAGCATTATAATCCTACTGAAGTCAAAGGAATCACTGATTTATACCAGATGGTTATCTGAATCTCCAAGGGGAATGAAATCACTATCATGGATTAAATTTACCACCAATACAAGATGATCTGTTTGCATTAGCAAGATTACATCTGTGCTTCCTCATAGATAAATTTTGTCCAAGTCTCCACTGCTGATGTTGTCATCTTAATGCTGCAGGTTGTGGTTCAAACTAGCAACAGAAGCCCAGGAGGCTTTTGCTGGAGCAATACTTCAGCCTTTGGGCCCAAAATTTGCACCAGTGTTCATGCGACTGTGGAGTTTAAGCGGTTTGTTATCATCTGTTCATTTTCTGTGTTTGTGCCAGAAAAGTATATGAAGACCAAAATCAAACCAAATGAATGGGAAGATAAATTGTTTTGGTTGAATTTTTTTTTTGTTTTTTTTTTTAAAGTATGGACACAATAGTAAAGAAAAATAATTGGGTGTTTCGCCAAAGGAAGTTTATATAACGGGGTACTTCGTGTGGCCACCAGAATGACCACTGGTATGAACAAACTGATGGGGGAAGTCTTCCTGAGGTATTTGCATTCACATAAGCAAGGACACTGCTTGGAAAATGAAACCTGCGATTTATGACCACGAAGTACTTGAAGTCAATATTTTGTTTTCCTTAGTTATTCAGTAATGACTTTGACAGTTCCTCTGCGTTTGAGGAGATACAGATTTTCAGGCTGGCAGGATGCAATGGAGTAGCTGATTTCTAAAGCTGTCACTGATCTTGGATTTATATCTTCTATATTTTCCTTTTTGGACCAGTTAGTACCATCAAGCTCTTGCCTGTCTTGGCTCAGTATGCAGCAGCCTGTCTCTGGGGCAGTTCCAGGATGGCTTGTCCTACATCATCTAGAAGAGGCCGCAGCCCTGCTTCTGTCTTGCCCCGTTACGAGTGAGTTTTAAAACCTGAAAGGACATTAGAGTCGTGCCTGGACCCTGTGCTGGGGCACATGTTGAGCCCCATGCACTCTTCCTAAAGTTTTGTTGAATCTGTATTTGTAGCAGATGAGGCGCTGAATTTGTGTCACTTTGAGTTGGTGGTACTGGCGAGGATGGTTCTTGCCTGTTTGAATAGCGTGAGCCTTTCTTTCACTGTACCATTCAGCCCTTTTCTGAATCTATGTCAGTTATTTATGTGCTTGAAATGATTTAAAATGACAAGCACAGTGGAAACTGTCTAGGATGTATAATTTGCTGCGAATTATTTCAAATTAGAGAAGAAAGTGAAGAATGAGGCCTCTTGGCTGCAGTATCAGCATGGTTTCCATATGTCTGTGTGAATTTCATGGACGAATCCCTTCATAAATGCAAAGTCCTGCTCTGCACCGAGGATCCCTTATTGCTTCCCCTCCAAAGAGCACAGTAGAAGTCCTTTTAGCAGGGTCATGTGGAGGCATCCTGGTGGTTTCGGGCATCCATGAAACAAGTGTAATCATGCTTGCCTGTCTTCCAGGGAGATCCTCACGCGAAAAGAACTAACCACAGCATAGTTAAAGCATATAGCTATATAGCTGACATTGAAAAGTGGGTGAATAGGTTTGGGGCAGGTTTTATTTGAACATTTGAATGACAACTTTCTGAAGCACACAGCAAAAATAAGGAGGATTTGGGGTCTTGTTGTTGTTGCTGTTCCTGGAGCACTGCTACTTCCTTATTCCTAGGGAATGGCAGAGCCAGCTGGCATAAATATTCTTCTCATCCCAGTTTTTTTTTCCTATTTTGTTTTTCATTTCCTCATTTCTCTATCCCATCCATCTACATTGTGCAAACTGTGTGATGAGACTTTACCAAGGCAAACCAGAAAGCGAAAGGCAGCTCTACAGGCTTTGGGATTATTTAGCGCTAAACTGCTATCAGGGTATGTTTTTTAAAAGGAGTGTTTTTCTAACAGTCGTGGTACATACAGAATTTCTGGCTGAATCTGTAAATTCCTGCAGGGAGATGTTGATCCTTTATCTAATGTTTGTTTTATCTGCTCCCCACCAGAGCATATTGCTGATACGTAAGTAGATTGCTGTCGTATGGCCCCAGAGAGTTGCTTTATAGAGGAGTTCTACAGCTCCTTGATAGGGAAATTGTATTTATTTGTTTCTAATAACATCTACGCTCCTTGTAATTTGTTTGAGGGAGGTTGTTTTACCTGTAAAGCCACTTACACAAGTACTATTTTTTCACCTGCAAAATTCTTCAACTATATTAACAGTACAAAGGGAGCCAAATTTTCTCATATTCACTCTCTTAGGTAAAGCACTTGGCTGCAAAAAAGGAAATACTGATGTGAATCTGGGGTCACTGGGAATTTTTTCATAGTAACACGAATTTTGAGAAATGGATACTAGAAATGCAATATTACTCTGCCTACTTCTTCACCTTGCTTAAAAATCAGCAAGATGACTGTGAGAGGAGGGAACAGTGCTTCCAGTGTGATGGGGGGCAGACATTTTCCTGTGGGGGTGGATAATTCTGGGTCTGTAGCACTATCATAGATATTGGATGAAACTGAACTTTAGTCAGCCTTGTAAATACTCTCATAATTCCTGTAACCCACAATGGAGTCATGACCCTGCATTTGGGAAAGGCTGGACCAGTGCTCAGTGCCTGGGGAATGGAAGGGCCATCCTGGGACCAGGAGTTGAAGATGACCTGGCAAAAGTCACTGAGGCTTTTCGTTGTGATACGGACAGGGCTAGAAAACTTGCTGCTCTGCTCACAGAGCTACAAACTTTAACTGGCCTGAGAAAGCAGACAGCATGGGCGAAGGTGCTCTTCCTGACACAGGCAGCCCTTCGGTTTTAGACACTGCTGCTCAACCCCTTCTTGTGGTAAAAAGCATTCTCCGGAGCATGTAGAACAAACAATGCTTTTCTTAATTTCACCATTTTACCAGCTGTGTTTGTGTTATGGTCTCTCCCCATTAAGGGCAGGGTATCCCCAGAGGACTGGCATATCTGTACCTCCCAAAGGAGAATTTTGGGCAAGCGATGGCAGCACGCTCTCCAGCCTCACAACCTCTCCTCTTTGAAAAGATCTTCAGGTGTTAATTCTCAGGTAAAAGACTGCCTAGTGCAGTTTGTGCTGAACCAGTCTTTGAGTAGAAAGTATCAGAATGATACTTTAACAGCAAGAGTGACAAAAAGACAAAAGACACTCTATGAAATGCCTGTAAAATTGTCCAGTGGGGGCAAGGTGATCCTGGCTTGTTACAAATGTAGTATTTTGCTAATTTTGCTATACCACTTCTCTGCCTGCTGGCTGCCTGGGTCCCATGGGAAGGCACAGCAGTCACAGGAGTTCCCTGAATGCCTGGACCTGGTCCTGCTCTGTGGAGCGAGGGGAGCAGAAGGTCTTTGCATGGTGTGCACCCTCTGGGCAGTCCTGCTGAGGTCAGGGGAAATTATGTCCATGGCAGGAAGACTGGATCTTAATGTGTTTTAGAGGGGATAGCTTGTACAATTATTTCCTTACGGAAACTCTGGCCTTATTCAGCTCTCTGCTGTGTGTGCCAATTCACCTAAGGCTTGCTTTTGACAGAACATGCCTGCTTGTACAAGTCCCACTACCTTTCTGCTCTAAATGGCTAATTTCACAAAAGAGAGCTTTTTAAGCATTAATAATTTTTTAAGAAGATCTTGACTTAAGAGGAGTCCCTTAAATATCTGCCTTCCCGGCATCCTGCAGCAATGGGGATGCAACCTTAGGAGTTAAAGTAATATATTTTTAATTGCATCCTCTAGCTAAGAGAGCCACTGGGATCTTCAGTACAATTCCTTTCAGGGTGGCCTTTACACAGTTGTGTTGGTCTGGACAAGCCCTGGTGTCACTGTTAATAAGAGCACTCATTGGAAAAATAGTATCACCCGTGTTAGGTCTGCCGGCATCCCGAAAACTGCAGTGGCTTGGAAGGTGTTAGTATAGCTGTGCAACGAAACTCTCTTCCCATGGAAGGCACTGATAAAGTTCTTGCTGTGCTTAAATTAGACAGGGTTTCCTCCTAGTCTTTGGTTGAGGAGCATGAGATGAACAGCACAAGTGGGGTCTACAGCTCTTCCCTTGCACCATACAGTTTAAATACTGTGCTTGTCACTGTCCTGTTGTCTTTGACCAGAAAATCACCTACAAAGTTCCTGGGTGTAAAATTAATAAGTTTGTTGCTCCAGAGTCTGTCATACAATCTTAAAGACTGATACAGAGGCAGAGCTGGTCTTCTCTATTAACTGATTTTACATACCAAAACTACCTCAGAGCTGGTGTGTACCAGGTAAGGAGCCTGGTTTTCCTCAGCTGCTGGTTTTGGCCAACCATTTACCTCTAGGTAAGGCCAGTGGCTATGGAGAGGTTACCAAATCAGAATAGTACCTTCCCATGCTTTGTATTCCCATTGACAGAAAAAAAAGTCAGCATCAGGAAAAGTTTTTGACCAGCAGGTTCCTGGCTCCTCTTCGAACACGGTTGCCAGCCGATGGCTGCTTCAGGAGCCGCTGCAAAATGAATCAGTGATTGCAGTTCAGTTCCTGTTGACAGGCATCCACCTTACAACCTCCGCAGCTGGCAGCCTCGGTGGCAGGCACAGCAGAGAGGTCCGGGGCTGAAGGAGCAGGAAAAATAAACAGCACGCTCATAACAGGATGTGACTGCCCTGCTTCCATGATTCATATCCTGAGCAGCATCCCCTGGACCGGTTGCAGCCCAGCGACCAGGTCCTTGGCCCACTGGGTTTCACTCTGAGGTCCAGGAGACTTTCTGATATTACTGCTATTTACAAGGAAACTGCTTTTGGCCTGGTTTTTTTTTGAGAGCTCCTGCTCCTGGCTCTCCTGTGAGATGAAAATTTCTGCATCGGCGAGGGGTCTCAAAGGGACTTTGTAGTGCAGCTAGCATTACCTGGGATTTTGATGTAAAAGTCATTTAAAGTTAGAAGATGCCTCATCTTACAGCATTTGCTGTAGAGCTGGTCTGAGCATTCATCAAGGAGAAATGTTGTGAGGTTTCTGGTGAAACGTTCATCCAGTGCCCACTTGCATATGGTGCAAATGTCTCTCTCCCCCTACGCTGCCTTCTCCCTCAGCTTTTCAGTCAGCTTTAGCATTTTCTGGCTGCTGAATTGTTAGGGAGCTTTTTTTGGGGTGCTTTTTGGCACGGCACACCTCTGGGAGCAGCAGGCTCTTCTCTAGCTGACTGAACACCTCTTGCTTTCCTTTCCAGCATCTGGTTGCCTTCTAGGTAGATTTAGGTTCCTCCTGAAAAACCAGACAATTTCCAGCTGCTACTACACAAACTTGTCTGCCATCTCCACGCGCTTCCCGAATACTTGTCCTCACTATTTACAACCCAGGGAATGTGCTAAAAAAGACGAAGGTGGAAGATACTTGTAATTGATGCTGTGGAAAATGAGTGTTTATGGTACGCTGACAGTGTCAGAAAAAAACAGCTTTCTTTGGTGCATAACTACCCAAACACAAGCTCTGAAAACATACAGCTGTCTTCTTCCCAGCTTTCTGCAACCTGGAAAATTGAGGATTCATCCATTTCCCTGAACATAAATAATATTTTGGCTATTTTTTTAAGTGCTTGCAATTCTCCTTTTAGGCAGACCAAACCCTTGCAGCTCCTAAAAGGCACCTGACAACAGTTTTTGTGGCCTGTTTCTTTTTCCATAGCTAAGCTTATCTCTTGATCTCTTTTGTCTCATCCCTCAGACAGGTCTCGCAAGTAGTTAAGCTGTTTGTGTTTTCTTCCTGCCTGCATCAAGAATTTTGTAAAAATAAAGTTTTTATATCAGATCGGTTGGAAAAACAGCAAAATATGAGAGGAAAACAAAAATCCTTTCTGAAGTTGCTGTTACGTTGAAATACTCGCAGCAGAAGGCGGCTTTGCTGAGCTTGAATTTATTCATCATCACAGAAATCTGTGCAAGAACTTGAATTTCTCGCCTATCTCATGAGCTCTGTTCCCAACCACTCCCATGTCTCTAACTTGGCTGCTGAGCTGTATTCGTGTCACTGTGGTGTCTGTGTGCACTGATGATTTGCAAATAGCCAACAAGAAGGCAGGCCTGCCTTCAAAATTTCACAGTCTGAAGTTACATGACAAGGTGTAGCAGTCAACAAAACTAACAGATGTGGAAAGGCTAAACTGGCTGTAATAGAGCAAGAGGGAGAGAGGGAGGAGAAATTAAAGCTGTTGACTGTCAGTCATGGGCTGACCTTGACATCTGTCCATTCCTTCCCCCTAGGCAATGTTTTGCTGAAGAAGCCGCAGAGAGGAAGCTTTGAGGAAGGCTGCTTTGAGGGGTGCAAGCAGGTGCCCCGGCGTGCTGGGAATGGGTAGAGGTGCTGGTGCACAAGAGCAGGAGGTGACTGCTTCTGGGGCGGTTTGGCAGGGTGATAACCCAAACCGGCGAGGCTGCAAGGGTGAATCTCTCAGTCTCTGTAGGGCTGTGGGGTCTGCCCAGACCCCTGGGGAAGGCTAGGGCCCTTGTAAGGTGATTGCATCTGCAAAGCCAACCAATGGCACCAATTTTAGGGTCACAAAAAGTTCAAGAACTTCTCTGTGTGATTGCACTGCATGGGTTAAAAAAAAGCCTGCCTGGAGCAGAGCAGCAGATCAAAAAAAGATTTGAGCTCTCCCAGCAGTATCCTATCTCAGATAATCTTTTTCTATGACATTAATTTCCTTGGGCAGAAGATTAAGCACTTTTAAATGAATTACAGTGATTTTAGTTTCTGCTGTCCTTGCATATTGCTGCAATTATCAGTGCAGTCTCTCAGTTGCCCTATTGCCGTCACAGAGCCAAAAAGGTTAATAACAGTTCAACCAAAAATTGCTAGGTCTGTGTATGTGTGTGATATGTTAGTATCCCATAGAATGAGCACCTCTGATATTTAGATGGAATCAGTTTCATACCCCTGCCCAAACAAGGTCTTGTCACCACTTATCAAGGACATTTCAAGGTGAATTTTAGATGGGTCTTGTACTGGCTTTTTCCATAGGGTTAAATTCCACTTTGCTTGGACAGGTTCCTCTAGTGGGTCATTTAATAGACAGGGAGATGTCTTAAAGGTTGTGTTGAATTACTGAAGAAAAATGCATCTGATCTGTGGTCAAGGTGTTAAAAGTCCAAGGCAGCACTCAGGCAGACATCCTAGCTACCACCTAGACTAAATGGATGAACCCAGGAACTTCAACCACAAAAGCAAAAATGGAGCAAAGGAGGATTTTTATTAATTTTTGTTGTATCAGGGCATATGGCCTTTGTAGGTTGTAGCCCATAAAAGTGGAGCCACCATAGTCTGCAATAATGCTAGAAACAACCCTCACAGCTATATTGCTAGAGGGCCTCAGGTTAGTACTCCTGCAAGTCACTGCATTGTGCCACGTGGATCTCCTTCTGCTGGGCTCTGGTGCACGAAGAGTGGCCCAGCTGAGCTCCCTGGAGGACCTCAGCCACATGAGATGCTCTGATGCTTTCTCACCAAGAGTTTTGAAGCTCTATTAACTGACGATCCAAACTGATTGAATTTAATGAGAGTCTTTCCACTGACATCATGGCTTTGATTTATACCCTTAATACATAACGCATTGTTTCAAATGTGAGTCTTAATATCCTTATCCAGTCTGCAGCTCTTCCAAGTTAAATACGAATAAACAGAGAGAAGGAAAAAAATCCACAAGACAAGTTTAAGAGATTTCTGTGTGTCTGTTAGAGGCAACTCTTGACTAATGCCAAGAAGCAGTGGGAAAGGGTGTCTTTTGCCTAGGAATTGAGGATCTGTGGGACTCTCTGCAACCAGAATGTTGGACCGCCGAGTTATTTTGTATCGGAAAAGGCAATCCAACCTCTCATGCAATAGTTAGGCCAGTAAGAAGGTTAATGGGCTAAAATCCTTGTATGTTTATGTTAATTAAATCTGTCATCTGCTGTATTTTTCTTCTATTTTTAGTCTGGTTTTCTAAGGAAATGAGGCTTATGCAGTTGCAGTGGCTGTCTGTCCATCTGTTGGTCCCCCCCGCTCCTCCCTGTAACTTTCAAACTGTCAGCGAATTTCAGCCAATCTGGAAAGACAGGAAAGCATCTCAAAGACATTACCATTTCCATGAATTTCGTGAAGACTGGTTAAAATTTTCCAAAGGCTTGATTAATGTTCCCTCAAGGTAAAGCTGTGATCAATCAGCCAGTGCCCTTTCTCTTTGCCCCAACATACAAAACCCATCTGGCCTAATGTCATGGCAGTGGCTTTAAACCAGCTATGCCACGGGTGATGGAAAAGTAAAGGTTTTGTGGGAGTCAGAGATGTCACTGGAGACTTGCAAGGGCTTGGAGGGCAATTGCAGGGTATCAGATGGGAAACAGAAGTCAGTGAGACCACCGTGGTGAATAGGTGACGGCAACAAGGGAGGGATACCTAGAAGGTATCATGCTCTGACAGTTTTTCTGGGATGTGGCTATTTTTGAAGGACAAGCAAACATCAGAAAACCTGAGAATTTTGTTTGAGGAGGGCTGAGGGGTGCAGAGCCCAAAGGTGTAGCAGGCTAATTTCAGTGGTAGTGTGGGGGCACATAACAGAAACCCATATGAAACTGAGTTTCATTAGTTCAGCTGCGCACAGAAGAACTTGTTTTATTGAGCTCTTTCTTGGCAAGGTTCAGCTAGGGAATGACTGAAGTTATTCAAAAAACATGCACTCATGATTTCTTTGGGGCTGTGCAATTGTACTGATAGAGATAGCAACTCTTTTTCATGATAAATTATGGCCGGAAAGCATACCTACCCTCTGCCGCCTGCGTTCCTCGCAGCACCCACTGGGTCTCTTTGATTCCAGGACTTAGTTTTTCTTAAAAGGATGATTGTTTTGCCGTGCCCACGCCACTAAGATGGAGCTGCACTGATTAAATAGCGCCTTTGTGAGCAGTTCCTTGGACTATGTGAGGAGGAACCTTCTTTACAGCTATGTGAAAGCTTATACTTACTTGGATGGCAATCAACATGCCTTGGTAGATGAAGCATTGGCCGTCTGTGTATCGTTAAGGAGCTCGAAGAGTCAATTCAGCCCAGACAGTAAACAATGAATTGCTGACACTTTCAGCTCTGCTGGCGCTCAGAAATACCAGCACGCACATCTGAGCCATATCAGTGCGAACACACAAGGATTAGATTCTTTTGGTGACGGCTGCATTTTTATTGTGAATAATCTGATGGGAGCCTGATGGTGTCCAACGCATCCGTTCTTGCCTTGTGATTCTTTTGCCATCTGAAATGTTGTTAGTTTTAATGACATAATTATCCTTTATATATTCAGTTAGACATGTGGGTTGGGTTTTTTCCTTCTTTTTTTTTTTTTTTTTTTTTGAGTTATAATTAGTTTCCCTGAGAGGCAGCAGCTTTAATGCTTGGGTAGTTTTCTGAGAAGCTGGGACTGAAAGAAGCTTTTGGGAAATGACAATTATATGTCCATGGTTTTTATTTGGTATGCTTTATTTTAGTCTTTGTCTAGGCTGAAAGCTCTTGTTGAGTGGCAGAAGATGGATTGAATCAGTGAAATTTGGCAATTTTAGTCTTCCCCCCCTTTCTCCCCTGCCCCCAATACAAAAAACATACAAAGAACTTGTATATTGACTGAAAGTAAAGTGCATTTGTTTTGCTGAATTTATACAAAGTACTGGCAGGAAAAAATTAATACCCCTTGTCCCCTGTCTTCCAGGGTATTGATTGAATTCACATGAAATTTTTTGCTGAACTTTTCTAGAATTTTATCTCAAGAGAAAATAATGTAATAGATGTTTGTATCAAGGTAATTCTAACAACAAGATGAGACTATTTAGTCAGTGTGTCCTGGAAAACAGAAAAAAAAAATGGCTACTGGCTTGTAAATGACCTTGTAACCTTCTTCTGTGTTCCTCTTTCCATGGTCAGCCCAAGGTGGCCCATGCTTGTCTCAGGGACCTTGCGGTACCTCATGAAATCCCACTGGGGACTACTGCACCTACACGGATGCATAAGGACTCTGCAATGGGTTTAAGCATTAATAAAAGAAAACATGTATGGAAACTTGTCAGCAATCATACAAGTTGTTACCTTTTGAAGCTTGATATGTGCGGTTAGTTACTGTTTGCGTTATGCCCTGGCTTCACATCATCATAAGGAAAAAACAACAGAGAATGATTTTCACAGGGTTTGTAAAGCTCCAGTGGGGATGCACCAAGGTAAGGGCTCCCCCAGCACCAATAGAAAAAAAAAACAACTGTGGGTTTGCCTGTAGTTTATGGTGCCATTCTGCAGCAGCAAACCTGGGGAAGATGCTTAGTTTTGAGAGCATCTAAAAGGTCTCTTGCGTTCTGCCTGAGTGGGAAGTTTCATTATTATGCTGAAATGATTAAGAAAAACATTTGCTTTCAGTGGCAGGCTGGGAGCACACCTCCCCCCCCACCCCAACCTGTCACAGTGCAGGGAGGAGCACTGACTCCTGCAGTGGTGGAGTAGGGGAGCTTCCCTCCCTCCTGCGGGGCAGGCTGCTTGCCTGCCTGCTGTGCTCCTGCAAGAGGAGCGAGGAGGAGGTCTGTGCAGCTTTGCTTCTCCCCAGCAGCTGGTGCAGCCGCTGTGGGACCCTTGGGGGGAGTCAAGCACTGGCCCCCAACTCTGCTTCCCTCACCACTGTCCCCATTGAGCCCTGGCTGCTGGGGAGCAGCAGAGGGGCCCCACAAGGCAGCTGGGGGAGCATCGGACTTGAAGTAAGAGTGGAGAGGAATCAGTACTTGTTCTAAGCTATTTAATTCATCTGGTTTCTCCCAGCTTCAAGCTACACCAGGGCAAAGCCAGGGTCTCCATCACTTCTGGGAGATGGCAACAGGCTTCTCTGGAGAGCCCATAGCAGCTAGAATAGGAAAAGCCTCGTGGTCCCTTAGTCTCTCCCTCTCCTCTCTCTCCCCCCACATCCCCTTTCTTTTTTAAAATAGCCTATTTGAGAATAATGTGTCCATGCTAGTTTTGCCTGGCTCTTGCAAAGGCTTTCCAATCCCTTAGTTTAAATGGAATATTATTCCCAGATGGAAAAGCTCATCTACTGGCAAAGTCAGTGATATAATTTGTTTATATAGATTCAGTGCAACTAAAAGGCGGGAAAAGGGGGGGGGGGGGGGGAGGGAAGGAGAGAGAAGAAAATTCCTTCACCATCTCGTACTTGTCACTTGTCAAGTTGTGTACACTGTCAGTAAAGCTCTGCTCTTGAACGGTCCGGGATGGTGTGGCCCCAGAAGGCTGTTGGTAGGGAAGGGGAGACAGGGTGTCTGTCATTCTGGCTTGGAGGGAGTGGGCTACATAGTTTTCATTTTCTGCATGCATGACTAAAATTAAAGGAAAAAAAAATATAATCTTGGCTCTAGCAGTGGGAACCACACAGATGTGAATTGAATGGAAAGCTGATTTTTTTTGCTTGTATGTCACCACTTCCTGTGACCTGAAGGATAGATTCATATCAGAGTTTTCTGCGGCACAGGCAAAGACATTAATTAGCCTTTTCACAAATAATGGAAGAAAAGTATCATGTTCAGTGTTTCACAGTGTGCTTTCTGTGCTTTACTTTAGATGGGTCCTGCAGCTTTCCAGGATCTCAGATCTGTTGGACACTTTCTCCCTTCCTTCCTTTGAAGTTGAGGATCCCAAGCACTTTCCCAAACTGACCTACACAGCCTCTCATAAGGCTGGGTAAGGCAGACACACAGACCACGAGCCCTGTGTGTTGTGTGGAGGACAGGACATACGATCCATGTGTGCATTTATATATTTCATTTGGGAATGAGATTCACATGTGCCGTCTTCCTCCCCAGTCAGGGGACTGGATACACATACATGTATAGACAGATATATTTCTGTTGCGTGATCAAACACACATCAGCTATCTGTGTATTTCCTGGGGAGGACAGTGGGCAGCTGGGCAGGGATCCTTCTAGGGAGCCAAGGGCCCTGCCAGTCGCAGTGGGTGCTGTGGGGCGGGTATCCTTGCTGCAGGGCACCGCAAGCAGGCAGCTACGCCTGCCGGCGAGCATTTCCATAGCTGTCTGTGCCTCATTAAACCACAGTCCCTCCTATGTGTGTGGGCTCCTACTCTATTCACATTACCTGCCTTTTCACCCTCACGCACTGTGCAGGTATCGGCAGGCATCAGCTCGCTGCTAGTTGCCTCCTTCAGAGACCTCCCAGCCCCTCCGCAGGGGCGCCGTCCGTGTTGCAGCTCTCCATCGACAGGCGTGGAAAGTCTTAGCCCCAAAAGCTGGGCACTTCACATGTTGCCGTAACACGAAGCTGCTGGGGTGAATAAACTACAGTTTCACTTCCAAAGAACTGAGTTCAAATTTTGGTTTCAGTCGTAGGGGGAATTATGTTTAAAGATCTTTTAATCCCTTGGGAAGCTTTCCAGTCCCTGGGGATATCACTGCTTAATCACACCCTCAACCCAGTGCCGGGGTCATTCTCTCTCAAGACAGGGCCTGTTCAGGGCTTTTATGGATTTTTGTTTGCTTGCTCACTTTTTGAGTGGAACTATTTTCCAATTTAATTTGGGGTTGTTTGTGAAAGGTGTCTGCTTTCAGAAAGTTGCTGAGAGTTTTTTGGTGTAGAAAAAGTTGAACATCCTTCCTTCTGGTTAAAAAGTACATGGCACAGGAAAATGTAACTGGGAGAGGGAGTAAAGTGTGCAAAGGAGAATGGGGAGCACAGGGGCCCTGAGACACAGTTGTCAAAAGACCATCAGAGCAATTTCCAAACTGAAATATTTTGGATTTTGCTTTTTAGATGAAGTATCACGTTTTTCCCAGTGGAAGAAGGGAGGAAAGTATCTGCTGGTGTGGGCCAGAGCTGATGTAGTTACCTCTTTGCCTGCTTTTGCATCTCTCACATGCTCAGAAGCACGATTATGCTCTGAAGGAGTTCACCCAGAAATGTAAGGGATGCCAAATGCATCAGCCCATGCCGGCACCTTTACATTTCGATTCTGGACTCAGAAGTCACCCATTTATGACACAACAGGAACATATTTCGTTCTGCTCCAGTAGCAGCACTCGACTGAGTGTTACTGGCTCGTTAGGAAATTAGATGATCTGTCTAAAGCTTTAGGCAAGGGGTGCATTTTTTTAAGCAAGTATGGAGTGTTCGAGTGATGCCAGCAATAACAATCTGTAAATTACAGATGAGGTGCACTGAGCAAGCAGTGTGTTATCTCTCTGAATGTTTAAATTTTTGCACATTTTGGCAACCCCTTTAAAGAAGGCAAGAGCTGGACTGTCAGCACTGATTTTAGTTTCACAGTGCTACGGCTTTCTATTTATAATGGACATGAAAAGAGGTCCTGAAGGCAGCATGTCTTGTCAGTGAATTAAAAATTCCTTCATATCCGCAGTGTTTGCTTTAATTTAAGTATTTGTCATGGTTAATGAAAGATAGCCTGAGAAAGCAGGACCAAAGCAAGTTTCCCAGGTCACATCAGTTTATTTGTGTTGTCTTCCTATTTGTGGTCAAAAATGCAGTCCTGTATGAATGACTGTGATGCTCTATGGATGGCAAAGCAGGTAGTGGCCCATCGCTAAGGGGATTTCACTTCGTATGGTTATCTAGCAGCCTCGGATGTTAATGTGGAGAGCCTGGCCTATCTTGTTTATAGCAACTGATAAAATGTAAAGTAAAGGGCCTACCTCGAATGCTCTGATTCCGTGCTGAGGCAGTTTCCTGATGTCATCTTTAGGTGGTCAGGGGGACATGTCCAGCATGCAAAATGATGCAGGGCAGAGCTCTGTACATGCTTCCAGCTGCAGAACTGCCCACAGTTCCCTGGTGCAGGAGGTGTGTTGTTGCAAATAAAACCCAGACAAGCTCAAATCATGTAATAAGCATTATAGGCTTCTCTTGTTTAGTTCACAACTCATACCTTTGGGCAATGTTCAGACTCTCCAGTGCCTGCTAATTAATTTGTTTTCTTATCCTGTACTGAGATTTGGATTGGCACTGAAGCCCAAAAGGGAAGAATCTAGCTGTCAAAAAGTGAATGTCTATAATGAGCGTAAGGTGTGGATGGAAACCACACAGTTGTCACACAGCGGCTATGACATAAAAGATGCTATTGCTTCTATACTGTTTCCCATAAGGGAGAGAGATATTTTGGGAGGGCAGAAGATGTGATTGCAGGAGACAGCTACATGGAAACTGTCATCGTACGTTCCACGCACTGAAATGGAGTAGTGCGCAGGAACAAGGCTGTTGGAATTATTTTAATAAATATTAAGTTCATGCATGAGTAACAAAAATATGTGAGCATTAATTAAAAATGGCTGGCTAGCCTGTGCAGCATTGCTCAGTTGAGGAACACAGGATTCAGAGGGGGAAGCTGAAGTTTTCCTCCTGGCCCTAAAACGAGTTTTCTCTAAAATCTCAGCAAGTCATATTTTCCACTGATTTCGTATACTTTGGACCAGCAACATGTGCCTCAGTTCCCTCACCTCTAAAAGGCTGTTGTTTGCTAACATAACCTCCAGACCACTGTCAGATATTGGTTATAAGTTATATTGGGACCCTGGAGTGAACAGCTACAGAATTAGCTGGAGAAAAGGAGCCTGGAGAAAAGGAAGCTGAGAGGTGACCTTATCGCCCGCTACAACTGCCTGAAAGGAGGCTGTAGTGAGGTGGGGGTCGGCCTCTTCTCCCAGGTAACGGGTGATAGGACAAGGGGAAATGGCCTCAAGTTATGCCAGTGCAGGTTTAGGCTGGACAGTAGGGAATTTTTTTTCACCCAAAGAGTTGTCAAGCCTTGGAACGGGCTGCCCAGGGAAGTGGTCGAGTCCCCATCCCTGGAGGTATTTAAAAGACGGGTAGACAAGGTGCTTAGGGACATTGTTTAGTGGTGGGATGGCAGGGTTAGGTTAATGGTTGTACTTGATGATCTTAAAGGTCTTTTCCAACCTAAACCATTCTATGATTCTAAGTCTGATATATGAATTAGTCATTGTTGTTTTCAGGCTCCTCGCTCTTTGCTGCGCGATGGCAGACACTACAGCCCTTGTAAGAGCCCTGTATAGAGACCGGCCTTCCCTTTTGGTGCCTGGGACTTCTCCTGCCCATCTCAGGCAAACCCTGCTGCCCAGGGCTTGCCTGCCAGCTGCCCAGCCACCCTGGCTCTTACCCCACTGCTCCCTGGCAGGCGCTCCTGCCTGCACACCAGGCTCCCTGCAGGCACTATCAGCTCTTGAAATAGCTTGGTATTGGGCAGCCACTCTGTAATAAATTAATCTTTGTGAAGTCTGATGACCATACAGAGTCATCTTAACGTGTAGCATCTCCCTCCAAAACAGCGCAGTACCACGGCGGTGGGTACTTCAGGAACGCTTCGTGCTCCCTGTGGTCATTACCTATGGTGAGCTCTACTCAGCTGTTCTTGCAACATCCTGGTTTCTCCATGATGCCTCAGGGATTCTACGACATCTTGAGAACTTCTCGTCAGAAGTTGAAGAGAAGTAAGTAAATCTATGCTTTAAATAGGTTGCGTTACTGAAAACGACTTGAATGATGAAGCAAAGGAGAGTGTGCAGGTGACTAGTAGATGGTGAAGGACAAAAAAATTGGAGGCTGATATACAGCTCATGTAGCACCTGCAAGTCATCTGGCTGTGTTGAGGGAAGGGCTGTACTCCTCACTAAGCCCCGCGAACCGCAAACCTCCTTGCAACCAGTGGAGTCACAGGGAGGTGGTGACAGTCACTTGCATGACTGATTTTTCCAGTCCCCATTGTGTAACTGCAGAAATACCAAGCTGTAGTCTCTAGGCCTGCACTGGAAATACAGAGACAGCCCTTCCCTGGGATGCAGTGGGAGGTGTGGGGGCTGTCTCCTGCTCCTTTTTAGCAAGAGAACATCTCTACAGCTCCCCATACCACCTTCTGCAGAATGACAACCAACATATGACTTGGGCTTGAAATCCTTGCAGCTGATGGAAAAACAATTAAGATCTCATTAAAATTCTATATAGAGAGCCAAGAAAAGGAAGATAATGTCAGAGGAAAGGTGATACGTAGGACAGTACGGAGAACTGTCTTACGTTAAGCCTGTCATTAGGCGGGAGCACAGAAGGTGCTAATTGTACAGTGCATTTCATTCATCCCACAAAGAATGATTAACACTTTCCTCTCTGCCTTCCCCTTCCCTGAAGTGAACAGATTCAATACATATGCTCTCTTGTTAAGGCACAAGTTGTTGTATCCTGGATCTTTATGTGAAGAAGAATTTTACTGCTGGGTTTTCTTCACCTGCTGACTGTTAAACAGGAGTTGTTATTAGCCACCTGAGGGAGTGAGTGATGATTTCATTAATCTCTTTGTGTGTCTTCATTTGTTGCTGTTACAGAAATTATGGACCCAAGATGGGGAAGCATTGGAACAAGCATTGGAAATAGCTTTCAGGTAAGCACATACTTAAATACTGCCCTAAGTAGGGAAGGACTTACCAGAGATCATTTTTACCCTGAGAGCATGCATAGATGTGCTGGCGGGGAGGGAGCACAGTGCAAACAAGCATCACTTGGTCCCATGTGGGCTGCCAGCAGCCTGGCAGGGTGCTAAGGATTTTTCCTTATGATTTATTTCCAGGCTGATCCAGCCATTGACAGAGAAACCAAAGCTCTTGCAATGCGTGGACTCTGACCTGTCTTTCTGCCCTGATCGCTATCAGTCCAGAGCAATATTATTGTGACAGCGCGACAGCTGCTTTGGAAAGCAAATCTTAACCTCACCAGGTCCAGTTTGAGTGTTTGCACACAGCTTCGCGGCCTCCCACACTCCTTGTGGAATTTAACTAGAGGTGATAGTCTTCACTTCCTTTTAAACTGGAGAAGATATCATTGCGTGATACTATGTAGCTGATGCTCTCTACTCCAGTGGTGACTGTATTTCAAGGCTGGGGTGAAGTGATCCATGTCCACGTGGCCTTTCTACTTCACAGAAATAATTCAGATTAATTAGTTGAAGATTACAAAGGACTCTGACATTCATGGCTGAAAATGCTATCTCTAAGTATAACAATAATGATACCTTAGACCCTCTGATGCTTTTGCAGGAGTCTGTATAAGAGAAGCTATGCTTGAACAAGCTGGTGTGCTTGGTGTTAACTGAAGTTCTTCATCCCAGTTCATGTCAGAGACAGCCCAAAGAAACTCTTACCTGCTCCCTCAGTCTAGACATCTTCAAAGTTTTGGGAAGTTTGCCTTGGGACACTGTGCTCTTCGTGGCTATAAGTGGCATCAGTAGACGGCTGGCTCTGAGGCTCGCTACAGCTGCGATGCGAATGAGGGAGCTGCAGTTACACAGCCATGCCACTGCCCTGCTACCCCACTGTTTGCATTTCGCCAGCATGGCTGAAGGGGGCCCTTTCATCCCCACGGTAGGTTTACTTCTTGTTGGCGCTTTGGGCATACAAGAGTAGGCAGTTGCAAAATGCCAGCTTATTTTCAGCATTGTAGACACCTGCTACCACTTCCATAGCATGTGGGCTCTGAAAGTGCTGAGCCAAATTCCTTCCGAATGTTTGCATGGGCTCTCAAGACAAAGGCTTAAGATGCCTTTGCATCTCTTTGTCCTTTGACACAGCCTGAGACAGCAGCATCCTGTCCTCAGTCCCACCATTTCCACCAAGGTGCAAGCAGCCTTAGCTGCTGGTAACCAAGGAACATCTGTACACCCACACCTCACCTGTCACCTAACTTTTGTGGGGCTGATGTTGTTTCTGTATGCCCCTTTCACTATTGCATCCAGTCCAAGTTGGCAAATGAGTAATCTCTGGGTGAAATTGAGCTTGAGGGAGAAGGAATGGGGCTAAAAAGGATTATGTCAGAAACAAGCCCTCTCACATTTCTTAAAGCACTGAGGCTATTCCCAACCTAAGCACGATGAGCTGTACATGAAGTCTCTTAGAAAGGGTTGTCTTCTTTGGGTCAGTCTACCTGTGGCTACACAGTCATTACTTGGACTTTGCCCAACCTATTGTCATACATAGACTCCTCATCACTCATCTGTGAAGCTTATGTTCCTCTGAATGAACCAGAAAGCTAAAAGGCAACCAAATGCAATAATCAAGCAGAGGAAGGAAATTCCTTTGGTGCTTTGTGAAAGCTAAAATGGATACAATTGCTGATGGTGAGAGTAGCTGGTGTACCAGTAGGCCCAGAGGGAGGTGAGTGAGGTGTGAGCAGGTGGGGTGTTGAGGGGTAAAAGCATGCAGGCTGCCACTGTAGGAGATGCTCTCTGCCCAGCAGTGAAGAAATCCTCTTTTGTTGGGAGCTGTTGGCTTATGGGATCAGTAAAGCTTCAAGATGTAGAACATTATCCTATACATCTCCGGACATTCATCCAGTGTGGCAGAAACAGCTAGAGAAGTTCCTAGGCAGATGAGTTCCAAACTTTCCAACTGGCTGCAGTGTCTGTCTTGGTTTCATTCCTTTGTAAATTGAAACAGTGGATAACCTGCAGGTTAATGATACCAAAAATAGCCATTCCCCTCTTGCTGGAAAGGTAGGTCATAGTGTTACAAAAGGCTGTTGTGATTTTTGATGCAATTCCTGTCTGGTAACCAAGAGGCATTTCTGTAAGAGTTGTGAATGCAACTCAGTTGCCAGTGTAGGGGCGAGAGGATCTCTGTTGGTTTTGGGATGGGAAACCACAAGTTTCCAAAGTTTTGGAAATGCCACTGATTTTTGCATGCCTACCAGAAAAAACTTCTCGTGCTGGGCACCCGAATCCAGAGGCCACTTTTAAACCTTGTTTTGTTTTTTCTGGTTGAAGTGGAAGAAACATTTCTAACATGCAGTCCATTCTTACAGGCACATTGACTTGAAAGTTAATCATAGTTCTGGCCCCAGATGGTTACAGTGCATCTGCTTCTCCATCTGTGGGAGTCTTAAAGGATACTTGATAGCTGTCCAAGTAAGTGCTTAAAAATTGTATCATAAAGGCAAAATAACAAGACAGCATAGTCCAGGACGATCCCAAAGGAAATAGAGGTGGAATAAATGTTTCAAGCCCTCAGCTGTGCCCTATAGATTTCACCTGAAATACAGATCATTGTATGGCATACATGAAGTGTTACTCATAGTAGACGTGCACTGAAGAGGTACTTGCCTATTTTCATCAGGAAAATGCTAGAGAAATATACTTCCTGCTTTGCCTTGGACAGGAATCTTACAATTAGGTAACATGTAAACAAATGTAACAAAACATTTTTCAACCATATTATATTATATTATATATTATATTGTATTGATACTTACTGTGGCTGTCTGTAAGTAAGCTTGTTTTGCAAACTGGTTTCAAAACAGCCAGCACTCTTTTCCATACCAGAAGCCCTTGATAAGTCAAGAAGAATGGTGCAAACTATTTACAGTCTCCTTCTGTCCTCCCTGTAATCCCAGGCAAGATAAATATAGAAATCTCTAGGGCTGAGATGTGAGATGCAGTATTGATGAGCAAATATGGAACAGGCCTCACTCAAAACGTCATTAGATCAACTGGTGAATTAAGATGGAGATGGAGGTAATAGAAATCCTGATTGGGGCGTCGGAGGCTGCTGCTGGGTCCCTTGCAGGCTTGTAGGGAGGCCAGTAACGGTGAGGCCTGAGACCATGGGAAGCTCCAAATGATATGAAGCTTGACCCAAAGCTCAGTGAAGCTGAAGAAAATCCCCCATGGTGCATGAATACTGCATGTGTTATGGGACTTTCTTTTTTTGAAGAACAATTATCTCAAATGCAGAGGCACAAGAATTCCACTAAACCTCAGTCTTGTTCTGAATCAGGGTTACAATGGATAAGAGGGAGGAAGGAGTTGCTTTTCCTCTCAAGGTGAATAAGGTTAATTTCTGGATTGTTCCCCAGAGTCATATCCAAGGGGACAGAGAAGTCAGTATGGCTCTCTACATTGAGTTGTGAGAGATGAAGAAGATAGGGAGCCAGTATGCCATACCCTCCATGAGCAAGCAGAGAAAGAACAGAGGGAAATGGGCATGACCCCTTGCCTCGTCCTTACCATGTCTGCTCTGGAGAAGCAAAGCCATCTCAGACAGTCAGCAAACTGCATGTCTGTCACGGACGCAACGTATTCCCTCTCTTCTGGAACAAGCTGTGAGCACAACGTATTGCGGTGTAAGGAAAACCTTTAATGAAAGTTGAGCCTTGCAACAACACATATTAAGGCCCTGTAATAACAGTTCACAAGCAGGAATCATGTGTTTTGCTTTGCCATCACAATCAGTGGTACTCTGGAGCTCTTCTGCCGTCACAGAAACTCACTGCTGCAGCCTGAAAACCCCTCTCTTTCTGATCAGGCTCAAAGAAGGGTGGCTAACCGTGTGTATGATCGCTGGGCAGATGGTATAGCAGAAATCCGTTGAGCAATAGGCCAAGTAGGTACATGGAAACCAGCAAGTAGTAATACGCTACCCTGGGAATAAGTACCATGGTATGCAACACCACTGGGGACAAAATGCTAGTGCAAAATGTGTACATAACACTGTGAGCAACCCTAAGGGATAAGCATCTGTATTTACAACAGTCCTTAAAATTACTAATGCCACACTCAGCAATTCTGTACTAAAATTGGTATTTGTTGTTTAACACATTGCTGAGGACTGATTTACAATTTGATTCCAACTCCTAAATGAATTGCAGTTATTCTGGCAGTTACTAATTGTGTAAATTGATGTGCAGGAGTTTATCTCACAGTATCCAATCTGGTTTTTATGGCTGCTATTTTATTGCTCTGTGATTGCTCTAGGATTGGCTGTGCTTGCCAATACTGACAAGTTAAAAACAAGTTTTAATATATTGGTTGGCTTAAACGTAAGATTGGGGGCAGGGGGTTGTTTAATTTGTGATTTGGGGATTTTTCCTCTTCATCTTCCTGAGTTTTTTCTATTAATTTCTAATCCCGTTGCTCCAAGTCTGTGGTATATCAATCTGTTTCATATAAATGGAATAATAGCAATTTTCCCTGAATAAGCAGTAACACTTGGTGACACGTCTTCTCTTTAGGCTAGAAGGAAGAATCCAAGCAGGAGCAGTGCTCCCCAGGGAGGTGAGAAGTGTCACCCATGCATCATCATCGTACAGCTATGAGTATCTCAGCCTAATGGGGTTGGGGGACAGGAAGACCTCAGCCTTGGCTGACACTGTATATCCTTGTCCCTTGAATCTCTTTTTTTTTTCTTGGAGGGATGCCTCCACTGGTGAGGGCAGCGGTCAGAGCCAGAATCAATATCAGGGATCAAGGAAATCATGGGGAAAGGGGTATTTCTAGTCCACCTCCAGCAGAGTGAGAAGATTGGGATCAGCTGCCCAAGTCAAGGTCAGACATTCTCTAAGAGAACATGAGAGGCATAATCTGTCAGGAGGAAAAAGACCTATTGAAGCAAAGGGCATATGAACAAATAGAATACATTCACATTGGCACTTAGAAAATTTCTAATTGTCAAAGAAGTGACAATCTAGAGCCAGTAAGAGAAATGGAAGGAAGACATCCACCTGGTTTTAAAGTGGAGCTGGGGCAGATAATCTCAGATCTTTCTGGGCTCTGTGCCTCTGATAGAACCTGGACTCGGTAGCTTGCAGACACTGCTACATGAAGGCTCCCCCGTGGCATGATGAGGCCCTGGTGCTTCATGCAGTTTCCCACCATCCTGCTTGGTCTTGTGGTGACAATGTCTGGCAGAAAGGATTACCCAGGTCCTACCTTGAAAGGATCTTGGGCCTTTCCAAAAGGGCTCTCACATGTCCTGGTCAAGAGAAGACTGAATTTATAGTCAGCCCAAGCTGAGGCTGAGAAAATCTGGGCATCAGATGCTGGAGATCTTCAAAGCACCTTTGGGAGCACTCTAGCAGGTAGAGCATAGGCAGAGCCTGTGACCCATGATCTTTGTGAGCTTTGCAGTGGTTAGTTATGGTGAGCTGATGTTTTGGGTCCTGCTGGTTTCCATGTACTTTCCAGTTTAAAGATGCTGAACTCAGAGTGTTCAGCAAAGCACATAAATGGCCTTGGGCTTTGCTGAAGTGTGAAAAACTTCAGACTAGATTTCTGAAATGCTGTATGAGGGTTGCTTTACCGCTATTGTGCCTCCATCCAGCCATCAGGCAAAAATTCTGTGGGAAAGGGGATCTTGATGTCAGCGTAGAGTGGCGGGTGATTCCCTTACGATTTGGGGTGAACTGAGGCTTTGATCATGAAACCTCACAGATTGGAACTATGAGGTGAAAGGAGGAGAAAAATGCAGTGTTCTTTCAAAAGGTTGCAGAGTTTCTTAATATCTATCCCCTGGAGCCACGTGGAAATCTCACTAAGCCACCCAAATGCTTTCCAGAACTTTTGCTGCACGGAAGCATCCTCAAGGCTGTAATGCAGGCTTTGGCTTATAGCCAAAATCGTTATTTCCAATAATAATGAGCTGATTGATTACTTCCATCAATTCCTGGCCACTAGAAATGACAAAGAAAAATATTTCAATTATTCTTCTAATGACAGGATAGAAAATAAATAAACCCTGCCATCCTGGGACCAAAATATGGGTTAGGTTAGTCCTGAAAACTAGAGAGTAGAAAATTCTACTTTCAGATACTGAAAAATTATTTAAAAAAATGAAGTCACCATGTAAAATTTAATAGAATAAAAGAACATAATCTTAATGGCTCAGAGATACAGAACAAGCCTGTGATATAGTGACTAGCAGCAGCTCTTTGGGTAGATATTGCTTATCTCACAGTATATTGATGCCTCCACTAGGCCTGAACTTGTTAGACATGACACTTCTATCTTGGAGTAGATTACTGCAGTAGCTTTTTACCTCAGGACATACAAACTCCATCCTACTAACTTCACCATAGATAAATTTTCATGTTACATATGAATTCCCTATTATGTGCATCAAAAACTGATCATGACTGGAGTGTCAATAAGCAGAATGCAAGAATGTTTTGTAATTCTTCCATACTGCTGGGCGTGCTTTTCTTTCCCCCCATTTATATATACTTTTTATAAAGGGAGCAAACAGGTAAGAGTCTCGTATTATGATCAAAGAAAAGAAGACATGAGACTATTTGTCCTTCTTGATCTAATGTGGTGCAGAATAGCCTTTCAGTCTTCAATAGGGCCATACGCTTCTGCCTTGAGCCGAGCAGGCTCAACAAAGGAACATTGGCATAGCAGAAATGATTCCCACCGGCATGAGCTGCCTAGGAAACGCAGGCTGAGGAAAAGTTTAGAGAGACAGCAAGAGATAAAAGAGTGCATTTTAAATGCCTGGAGGAAAAAATATCAAGAAAACAATGTGCCCTCTTCTGCTGAAGGCTTAATCAAGTTTGGCCTGAGCCTTCTGGCTTGAGGAACTTTGAATCCTGCTACCCAAATGACTGGTCATGTGCATTTGTTTCAGAAAAGCTGGCCTAGCTGTAGAGCACTGCTGATTGCCTGGCTTCTTTAAAAAAAAAAGCAAAAGCTCTGTTTCAGCATTGAACTGATTCTTTGGTCAAGGTAGCAAAGTGAGTGTGGCTCCAATGAGGGATGAAGGAAGACTGCAAATCATGAATGAGGATGGTAGCAAGGAGGAACCTGGTCATCTTCACTGAGGGTTTGAGAGAGAGAGTAGTTTGTCTGAGGATGGAGAATGTGAGGAGACTTGGAGGAAGCAAGAGAAACTAGCCTGCATATAAAACTGAATCCAGATTCTTCTGAGAGGAACACAGGGACAGGACAAGAGGCATCAAGCACAGGTTGCAATGTGGGAATTCTCATTCGCTATTGGGAATTTTTTCTCACTGGGAGGGGGGTGCAGCACTGGAATTGATGCCCAGAGAGTCTGTGAGGTCTCCAACTTTGGAGATACCCAAATCTTGACTGGATAAGGCCCTGAACAAACAGGATCTACAGAGGTCCCTTATAGCCTGAATTATTCTGTGATTCTGAGATGACTCCTACAGCTAGCAATGGAAGGACCTTGGCTATCATGCTTGAGGATGGGGCAATGTGAGTGTCTCTGACTCATGACTAGGCTGGAGTCGCTGATGAATTCAGTGTATTTTATGTCAGATTTTATGGGGAGCCTGACAGCTACAAACTTTTTGACTCTGCAAAGCGAGAAATTGTTTGCTGACTCATATCACTAATAAATGCTGGTATTCATCCTGTCCAGCATTAACAGCTGACCCCCTTGAACTTTTCATGATGCTTTGGACCAGGGCAGGAGATTAGTTCCCTTGAAAATGCCTTTTCCGTGCATGCTCTGGCCCAAACTTTCAAAGCCTTCAGTTCCCCAGCTGAAACTTCATCTGCAGGGAAAAAGCTTCAAGCAAATGGCAGCTGGATGGATCAAGGAGAATGCTCTGGGCTACACCCTGCTCTTGAGGGATGCTCTGGGGACAAAGCTGTCTTTTGGTTCTTCATCACAAGGTAATGCTCTAGGTTGCAGTGGGTGAATTGATGGATTGCTGTTTACATCAATGTTCTGTGCTGGAAAGCAAAATTCAAGGAACAGCTCTGGTATTTCATCTGCTTTATGTGGGAACATGGTCACTGATGCCCATAATTCATACTATGGTGTGACTGGGACTCTGGTATGTCACACAGCATTTCAAAATTGAGAGCGACAACTTCAAATATCAACCTTAGCTGTAGATATGTTTTGTTAACCATATGATGTACCTATAACAGCTTTTCATAACTGAAGAAAAAGAAGTAGGCTTTTCATTAGCTAGCTGGACAAATGCCACTAACAGAGGGGCAGACGTACTTTTATTTGGACAAAAATCCCTATTTCAGTATTTTGTGGAGGTGTCTTTTCCATTGCATTTCCGTAGCACAGAAAGGAGGTTGGAGGCACTAACAACAGTACCTCAGATTGCTGCAGCAGCTGCTTGTATGTTTGTGCCCCCAAACCCTTTTCTCGTCTTGGCATGAACGAGTGCACCCATGTGCACTGCATGCAGGGTGTTTGATCGCTCCTGTCATGCATAGCCTGGCAGAGGCATGGTGTTTCCTACACGAACTGCCACCCCTCCCCAGCTTGCGAGTGAAAGGCTAAACATTAAGCAGAGGCTAACAAGATTCCAGTTCTGCAGCACATTTTAATTTTCAGCAGTTTATGTTCTGCCGTATACCCAACACTCTCTCCTAAGGGAAAAAAGCAACATAACTGAACAAAATCCATCCCGTGTTAATGTACTCTGTTTCCTTCCATTATTGTATTTATCAGAGGAACTATTTAGCGAGAAGGCTTTTCACAGTATTGTGTACGGTCCAAGTTTTGTTAGTTGGTCAGGGGATTTTTTTTTTTTAATTTGTTTTTAAGAAAGCACTATTTTAGAGGTTACATTTTCAGAAGCCATTGGATTTCAGCCATTTTGGATACATAGTGAGAAGGGCAGAGACAGTAAGAACTAAAAAATATTATTATTTTTCCCATTACAAGCAGGAACATCCTCATCTGAGTCCCATTAGAGAGGTAACTGCCTACGTTAATAAAATAAACCAATATACAATCACTACCAGTCTTAATGCTGGGGCTGAATGACCTAATTTAGTAACTCATTTATGGTGTGTTTTAGTAGTGTAGCCTCTCTCGTGTTATCTGAGTAAATAGAACAGATGCAGATGCTTGCCAGAGGTTCAGAGTCTCATAAACTTGTCTCTACGGAGTAGCTTGAATATGCCTTATAAATTCACTGGTCTTCACTTACTGGACTCAAGCTTCAAAGCAAGCATGAAAGCTAGAAATGCAATATTTATACTTACAGATCCAGTTGCTGTAACTCAAATCAGTCAAAGAGCTAGAGAGAGAAACGAGAGTAGCACATAAAGCACCTCTTTTATTAATTATTTTCCACTGGCTTTACTGAACCTGTCTTCCTTCAGTGGCTGAGACATGGTGAAGAGAGTTACCTTGCTATCTTTGTAGAGGCATTTTCAGTCTCTTACAGATCTAATGACCTAATTGAGGGACAACTAGTTTGCAGATGAACAGGACATTTGCTCTGTGGTTTGTGTTTCTTTCTGTGGTTCCCTCTCAGATTTCTGTATTTTTCC
>NW_009259182.1:1465452-1488422 GCF_000687185.1 Egretta garzetta
GGTGGGAGGGGGGGAAATCCATTTGCAGTGAAAGGCGCCTGTGTGCTTTGGAGTGCATTTGCTGAGGATGATGAGCAATAGCTGCTGTGTGTCAATAGTTGTAAATAAAAGCAAATCCATGAGAAAATCCAGTAGCTAATCCAGTTCTCCAAAAATACCTGATGGAAATAAATAAGGCAAAGCATGTCACCCTTCAGCCCCTCCGCCAGGAGGGTTCTCAGGTGAAGACAGGGAATGTTTGTGCCTTAGCAAATCCCTGAGCATGCTGGCAGCAGGTCCAGCCTCATAGTGAAGTGACCGGGCACAGGCCACCAGCAACTTAGAGGTCAGCACAGCACCTGCATGAAAGGTAGCCAGGGTACTGGGGGAGGCAGAGACACCACAGCATCCTTCTGTGCCTGCCAGCAATCACAAAACTTGCCAGAGGAATGGGACACACCAAGGTTGACTGTTCTCATCACCGCTCAGCACCGGCTCTTCGCCAGAGGAAGAAATGATGACATCTGTCTCAAGACTTGTCTTTTTAACACCAGCAATATAAGTTCTTCCTCTTCCAAAATGGATTGATCTGAAGCCCTAACTTTCAGCTGGTTTTCCATGAGCATATTAATTTTTTGAGAACGAACTCAGTTTTTCCAGTTGCCTTCTTTATTAGTTTAATGAATTTTCCTCCTTCTCTTCCCATCATCAAGTACACTTTCCCAGATGATGGGGAGGCTCTTTGGAGGAAAAAGATTCTTCTCTGACACTGAAAAGGTTTTAAATGAAGATTCTAAAAGTGCCTGGTGATTTAGGCATTCTCAATATTTAGAGTACTAAGTTTGAAACATTGTGAAGTGACAGCAAATGCTCTGTACCTGCCCTCTGATCCCTGACGCTATTGATTTGAGGTATCCTAAATTGGCATATAAGATCATAGCTCGGTTTTGGCCCAAAACGTATCTTAGACATTCAAAAATCGCATTCCCAAACTTCTGTGCTAGATCAGAAGGATGGCTGAAATGTGACAAGTATGAAGTTTAAAACAAACAAATAAATAAATACTTGGATCTTTTTAATTGCTTTCTGTTTTCTGAATTTTCATGGTTCATGTTTTCAATCTAATTCTTTCTGGCTTTTGGAGAGAGAAGATTTCCTTCCTGCCTTGCTTCATAACTTACTAACTAGCTAGGCTAAAGAGTTAAAAAAAAATTGCACAACCAAAAGAACTTTTCTAGATAGGATATATCTGCCTACAGCCCAGGCCTGAGCACGGAGCCAAGATCCTATGCTCACCTCGACTCTCTGCATCCAGGCTAACACCAAGAAGTCACTGTACAGGCACGTAAACAGATTTTCTTCTGTACTTACCTAACGCAAATCTTCTCCCTGTCTTTCTGCACAGCATCTCCTGTGTTTACTCATGAGACCTTGTTGTGCCCAGCTGCTGCTTTTGGCCCAGGTCTTCCGCAGGGCTCCATCTTCTGTCTTGGCATCCCATGGTAAAATGACTGGGGGAGGTAACTGCCATGCTTCACATATGAGGTACGAATCACGTTACTTTTTACCTGTCCTGCTTAATACAATTCACATATTTTCATTTTTCAGATTTAGCATTTACTTTTGCTAGAAACCAAGGACGTTAATGCAGACTTCCTCGCTCCCTAGACCTGAACACCCAAGGCATGGGGAGTTTTCACCAAGCATTCCTTAAAGAACAGCTCAATATGAGAAATCCTCCTACAAATCCCACATGAATCCGTGTAATTAGCCCTGCAGACTGCAAACAGCCATAGACAGGATTCCAAACAGCTGATTTTGAATAGCTTATTTTCTCTCATCTCTGCACAGATTCCTGTCATGTTGCATTACATGTAAACAACTTAGAAATTTAATGACATGCCTTACAGTCACAAACTAGTAGGGTTTTTCAGCCTGAGCAGATTAATTGCAGTTTTTAACAATATAAAGTGATGCAGTCTGATGAGAGTTTCTATAGTTCTTTGGGATAAAATATTTTATGTGAATGTAAAGCCAAGTTTTCTGCTGGCATGACTTTATTGACTTCTGTAGAAAAATAAAATACGCATGTAAAATCTGTGGTACATCATTGTTCATGTGCTGTTACAGTAAATAAATTTTATAAGCTCCTGTAAATTAGACGTGCCAGATCAGATTCCAGACCCTATGGATATGGCATTGTCAATGAAGTGAGGCAACAGGAATATTTTGCTTTGGAGGAGACACTTCTGAATGGTTTTGAAGGGGTTTCCTCCTTCCATTTTTTTAATCGCCCCTGTCTTCTTCCCAATATATTGCTCTTAAAACCAGCCTGCCATTCTCTTTAGTTTTATTCCTATGTACTCTAGAGTTGTTTTTCTATTCTTGCTACAGGCATTGCTCTGGTGTTTTGTGGCAGTCCTGTAGACCCATGCCTAGAAGCCCTGCAACAGGAGTCCTGCTAGTTGCCGGCAGGATTAATGTGAGGAACTTCCATGAAACCTCTCTGAATACAGCCCTCACTGAGCACTATGTGTCTCAACACTTTAGGACGGGATTTTCCTCTTCCATTTTTATTTATGTCCAACTCCTCTCCTCTCATTTTTTAAAGCAAAACATTGCAGAAAAGGCATTTAAGTGGATAATTAATGTATGATTTTCTTGGGGTTTTTTTGAGGGGGGTAGGAAATCTCTCCGAGGCAGACATACTAATGCATAGCTGCTTGGCTCAGTCTCTTCCTTTGAAACATTTCTGGTTTGTTTGTCTGTTGTTTTGTGTAAAACCAGTTTAGTTTAGTTTTCTTTGTTTATTTTTCCAGTTTGCAGAATGCCGTGATTGCGGGTGAACACTGCTCAGAGAGGTCAGAAGTTGTTTGTGGTGTTTCGAATCCCATGTAACTGCACCAGGGGGCCTCAAAAGTTTTTGACAAGTGTGTGGGCTTGCTGATGCACCCTCTCCATGATGCTGGACTGAAAATGAAGGTCATGAATATTCTACAGAAACTGCCAATGTCTGGTTGTTTTGTCTCCTGTTGAGTTATCAGGATTCCAGCAGGGTTTCACTTTTACAGGACTAGCACATTTTATAGAACAGGAGACATTTTTAATGCAATATTTGCAATATTACATTTCACTGCTACAATACTGCCTGACACTGGGGACCAAAGCAAAAGTACTAGATGGAAAAGTACAAGCTGCTTCACTTTGAACTAAAGCTGTGTGTGTTGGCACAGGGGAGGATGTAGTTCACATCACCAGTGGGACGTGTTACATATAGATCATATTAAACCAGGCTGCAGAATTGGCGATGTTTAAATCATCATTGTAAAATCCTGAAAGAGTGCAAAAATGAGGAAAAAATATCGCCATCAAAATATTGAGTTGTTACTTTGTTATGTGTAGAAATCCTTTCTATAGAAATAGATTCTTTATCCCTGTCCATTTCTGTAAGGCATCCTCTTTATTTTATATATCCACTCTGAGCGGGTAGAGGCTTTTAGGTTTTGGTGGGAGGGGGGTTGAAAGAAGCTATTTTCATGATGCCTGTAATAGCACAGTTGGAAGGACAATTACTGCAAATTCTTCCATTTCTGAGTGTGAAGATCCCCAAAGGCAGCAGGAACCACTATTGCTACCCATGTGGTTTGTCACTTGAGGGTTGGGCTTTTTTTTTTTATTTATCCAGCCTATCTGCTGTAAGCCATCACTCCTTAGGCAAGTACATGGAGTTTCGATCTCAGATTGCATGTTTGCACATAGTTTTTCTTACTGTGAACAACTTCGGATGAAATATTACTTAATTGTTCAATAATTGTGTGCAATTTTAGGACCAACTAATTCCTCTTTGGTGACTTTAATTACTTTGATGAATATTGAGGCATGGTACAATATGTTCCTCCCATGAGAATGTTTAGCTGTTCTTAAGTCAGAGGCTGTTGGGAATAAAACAAAGCATCTGACAGAATCAAGTTTTAAAAAAAAAATCTTAAAAGCAGCCTTCATAAAGACTTTTTTAAAGGCAAACTTCAATGTTAGTTGAACATTACTGATCATTGTGCAGCTGGATAAACACAATTCTTTTACAACTGTGGTAGGCAGAGCATGAGGGTACTGGAAAAAAATGTGACTTGATATTGAATTTTCCTTAACTGAGCTTTCTCAAAGCAATGTGGGTTAACAGGTCATGAAGTGACTGCACGATCAAAAAAGATATATAGCAGAGAATGACAGAAATCAAAACTAAGAGGGATGGTTTCTTTTAAAGGCTCTGTGGTCATCTCCAAAGCTCACCAGTCAAGAACTGTTCCTGGTAGTATAAGCCAGATGTAACCAGAACATTTACTTGTGCAATCAGTAGCTGTAAGTATCAGTAACTCTGAAACAAGGGATTATAGTTTCTTCTTTCTTCAGATTCTGATCTGTCTACCGAATCGGGAGTGGATTGTTAGTGGAGCACAGGTGCCTCCACCTCTGGTTTACCCATGGCCTCCACCAGTGGTGACCAAAAGCTGTGGTCACATAACCACCTTGTGAAGTCCCGTATGAGGTACCCATGAGTGCATCTCTGCAATGTGAAAACCCTGATGATGGGCAGCACTCATCAGCAACTGGTCCTTTAGGACATCGTTGAGCAAGTGCTGCAAGCACAGTGAGGACAGGCACTCTCTCCCTGCCTGTGGTGGAAAAATAATGCAGATACATAAATGAACTCAGTTACCCCACATTTCAGGCTAACACCTTTCACAGGCAATTCGGGATCAGCTGCAAAGGCATGCAACCCAGACTAATGAGAGGATGCATGCAGGAGGTCAGACTTACTGTCTAGTCTTGGAAAAATCAGAATATAATTTTCTTTTTTCCTTTTTTCTTTTTTTTTAATCAGGCATTTTTCTTTAAGATAGGTTAGAAACTTTTTTTTTTTTTAAGAAACCTGGGAAATGCTTAAAATCAAGCAATAATATCTAACATTTGCAAGTCTCAGTAGAAGTTACCTGTTGTCCATGTTAATATAATTATCTCATTATAGCATGGTAAAACATGGAGCTGCAATTCCAATGAGTATGAGAAGGGCCTATCTGGACCAGTTGGTTTTGTACCCCCGAGGGAGAAGTTGAAGAAAGGAAAGGGGAAAACCAGGAGTAAATAATAGTTTCTGTACTGATTCACAGGTCTCTTTGCCATCAAATCTAGCATTGTGGTGGTGACATGGACTTGTTACAGCTAGAAGCAAAGAATGCAGAAAATAAGGGGGTTTGACCCTAAAGCTTTAAATACTCAAAGGTTTAGTGTTTTGAGTAAGGCAATGATCCAAAGCCTATGAAGGCAGAAGAAAAACAGCCTTTGGCTTCGGTGGGCATTGCATCAGGCCTTCAGATGACAAGCAATCAGCAGACTTCATTCTGTGTAATTCTGTATGAAAGAAGCATTAGTTCTCCAACATACAGTCAGCTGAGGAGGAATAAGATGCTCTGTGTCTTGCAGCTTACCCTTCTGGTCAGCAGACATCCCCGTCACTGAAGACAATGGAGATGTTCTTGCACAACTGGTGGAAAGGCATCTAGCTGTGCTTTGCAAGCGCTGCTTCCCGCTAAGCCATCACCAGAGAGAGAACTAGCAGAGACTCTGTTGTCACATACCCCAGATCTGAACCCTGGGTTATGTTTAAATGAGCACAGGAAAGAGCCTGAAGACTCTATGACCCCGGTGAATTGGGGGATCAGTTTTTCTAAACTGAGAGGCGAATGTCAGATTACAAGTGTCTACCTGCGTGTTTTCACTGCGTGGTGGGTCAGCTGGAGTTCAGGCTCTGCAAATACCAAGGAGGTGGTTCCAGAGCAGTAAGCACTTCAGCAGTTCCTAGCACCAGTGGTCTTGACTTGGGGAGGATTTCATAACGTGTCTGAAAGCCAAAAGCTTCTTTGACTGCTAATTTAATAAAGAAGAGCGAACCACTGGGTAAGTCCCTGGAAGATAGACTAAATCAGGCTAATTTGTTATATAATCCCTTTTTAATGTGGAGAATTAAGGTGACGGCAAGATGACTACGTGTTTAATTCTCCAAATAATTACTGGCGGGTATTGACATTAAAGATGGGAGAGAGCAAGTTAATTTCTGCTTGTTGTTTTCAACATGTGCCAAACTCTTACTTCACACCAGTGAGGAAAGGCTGGAAGTTGTGTGTCTCATATGCGTGAAGTAACAGTTGGCACAAATCACCAAGGGGAGAAAAATAAAAACCACGAAAGCCCAGCAACCCAAACTGTCACTTGCTGACAATTTTTTGACACCCTCTGCTGAAAAAAAAAAGTAGTAGTAAATGAAGGCCTCATTGCGGAATATTCCACCTGAGTAACCCAGGTGTCTGGTCCTCCTCAAGGCAAATAATGTGCTAAGAAGGCAGCGATAGCCTCGGTTTTCCAACCTCCTCCTTTCCCCAGCTTGGAAAGCGGTGTCATGGGCAGTCCCAGAGTGGGACAGGAGCGGAGCAGCAGATGATGACAGTGCTTGACTCAAGTTGGTTCTTTCTTCTTCTGAGGCTCTCAGCCATGAAAAACCTGTTCTTTCCCATTGCTAGGAATGGAGGTACTGGGGCTCTTTGTTGCTAAAGGCATCTGCCCTGGTTGGGGCAACTCCATCACGTGGATCAGGAGAATGGAGTTTACATCCTCCCTTTACCAGCACTGCTGGATTCGCCCCAAAATACCTGGAGGTAGCTATATCTGCACAACCCGCCTCTAACTCATATGTCTTCACATAGCCCTGGGGTATCTTTGGCATTTGAGGCATGGCTACCAAGACTGCTAAGGGGTCCTTGTTCTTCCCAGCCCCCTTCTCACCCTGCCAATGGCCCTGGACCCCATGGCAGCCCCTGGGGCTGTCAGTCCCTGCCCCAGCGGTGCCACAGCAGGGCCAGGCTCCAGCTCCCCACAGCCGTGCCTGGCCATGGGCCCTGACAAGCCGGGCCCGCCCACATCCCATCCCATCCCCGCAGCCCATGTGGCACCCTGGCCATGAGTTTTCTCACGTGTTTTCTGTTCAAGATGATGTCTTGTGCTCACAGGACTCAGTAGCCATCTGAGTCTTCCCTGTTGCTTATGGAAGTACATATGTGAGTGAGTGTATTTATTGAGAGTCAGAACAAGTATATGATATATTTACAGCCCAGTTTCCACTGATTTCAGCTAGTAGCTGTGAGTGTTGGGCACCTCTATGAAATCAGATTCCAGTTTATGAAACTGGGCACAGGAAACAAATAACATACCACCAGTTACTATAGGTGGAAGCGTTGGTGTCTCTTACAGGCAGGTCCTTCTGTGTAGCACAAACGGGGATAAAAGCCAGTTCTTCCAAGCATCCCTCAACTACATTGAACATTTTTAAGACTCAGCTGGACAGGGTACTGGGCCATCTTGTCTAGACTGTGCTCTTACCTAGAAAGGTTGGACCAGGTGATCCTTGAGGTCCCTTGCAACATAGGATTCTGTGATATATGGGGTATAACATACAGAAGTATTACATATTGTTCCTCTATGATTTCCTCCCACCTCACTGTCCTGCAATCTCCTTTTCTCCTCCTTATTCTCTCTAACTTGATGTCTACAGGGAAGAAGAGGAGCTGAGGATGAAGTCATGCAGCCTGGAAAGCAAGGGATGATGCTGGGCAAACTCATATAAAGAGTTAATTTTCACATGTTTCCTATTGAATCACTCTGGAATCACACAAATAGATATTTTACTCCTACTTTGTCAATGACTAGAATATCACTTGTAAGTCAATGCTTGCTTGTTCAAATCACTCCCTTATTTTATTTTTAAAAACAGACACTGGTTTTGCAGTTTGACATGTTTCTTGTTTTCAGACCATGTTGATTTTCTGTGTGGTTCACTCTAGGCTTCCTACAACTGACAGCTTATTATCTCGCCTTGTGAAAATCATGCGTGACTTCTGGGAGCCATCTATCAAAAGGGGAGAACACTCTGAGAAGCTGGTACCTTCTCTCTAATTACCCGGGTTGATGGTTGTTCAATGAACCTATTAACCGCCTGAAGTGACTTGCATCTTTACAGGTACAGTACTGCATGGTCTTTCTCAGCAATGTTTAAATGGCAAATGCTACCCCTGTGTAGTGTTCCTGTCTAACTTCACCTCTGGTCTGATGATTCCCGAATGCAGCCGACTTCACTCGTGTTGGACAGTAGACCCCTTCCTGTGCCTTCCGAAGTAACAGCAGTAGGCGAACCTTCCCTTCTTCCCGTATCTCCTGTCCTCTGACAACAGCCTCAGTTCAAGGTCTATGCCTTTCGGTGAAGCACTTAAGCACACACTTAGCTCTAAGCACTTCATTCCTGTCATTTCACTGAATAGGGATGGATTTAAGTGCCTACTCATAGTTCACGGCTTGCCAGCACTTCAACAATTCCTTTTGCAGTGACCAGATAAGATAGAAGTTAGGAACCAGCCCTGACAATCTTGCGGCTGAGGGGCGTGGTTTGCTTTCTGGTAGTGATGGGCAACACCATCGAAACCTTTCATGGTCCTCCAAAGTAGAGATGGACAGGGCCCTAGGTCCAGCTGCTCACTGAGGATGGAGGAAAGGTGCTACCCAGAAACCTAGGTCTGACCTGCAGAAAAATGGGAGAGGGAAAGATTCCCCCACATTTTCTGGTTGTGGCTCACTGGTAGCACCACGCTCTGCTGGGGCAGGACAATTCAGCAAGAGAGCAGGGAGTCAAGCCTTCATGTTGTGGCCGTAACATCACAATTCCCCAGCACAGATCTGGTGGAGGCAGCTGTGCCCTATTCCATCCAAAGTGTACATCACCACTCCCTGTCATATGGGGGACCCAGACAGATTTCTTCTCTGCTGTGCCTCCTCTTAGGATCAGCTCACCCTTAAAAGTCAAGAGTACGTACATTTAAGGACAGCTCAGGAAGTGAAAAGTGAGAGTAAAAACATCGTTCCTGCTGTTTAGGGTCTGACTGAGCAAACAAAGCCTGACCACCTTGTCCACACTGGGATTAAGTGCTAAGAAATAACTGATCACAAGAATAAGAGAAAAATAAATAGGCCATAGTAATCTGAATGGTAGAAATAATCTTTGGGGGTGGTGCCAAAATGAAATGGGATGTGTTAAGTGTGGCCAGTGATAGACTCCAGTTTTTCATACCAGTTAGAACACAGGTGAGTTCAGAAGCTGCACCTGTCCTGGGAGGAGGGGTTGTAGGGTAGCATGTAGTAATCTACCTCAAACTGAGACTTTTCAGAGAGTTTTTGGCTGGCATTTGGAAATATCCTTGGAAGCTTTACAATCATCTCATTTTGCTTGAATCCGTGTACGTTAGCATTTGTATCTATGGCAATGAAGAAGGAGTTTGGCTTAGGACTAGTTGCCACCGGCTTCCTGAGGATTAGAAAAGCCAGGCTAATAAATGACCTTGACCAGATGGCAAACCTCACTCTTGTCCGCCTGTGGCCCTATTCCACAGGGGATTATACCAGCCAGTTTCCAGCCCAGGCAGCTGCCAGGGAAGAGTGAACCACTATGCCCACCAGAGCTTGGCAGAGCTGTAACCAGCTTTATTTAAAGGCTTTTTTTGAACATAAAATAGAGCATAATCTGTTTTCAGTTACTCCAGGTAAAAACAAGACATGAGTTTCTGGCCCTGCTTCAGACTTTTGTGGCGCTGCAGAACAAAAGGAGGCAGAAAACTGCGCTGACCGATAAAGCGTGGAGAAGTTGTTCTGCAAAAGGAGTCACCTGGCTTGGGCAGCCCTGTGCCCCTGCTCCATTCCCTGTGCTGTCAGCACAGCTGAGCACCTCTGGGAGTGTGGTCACCCAAAAACTCTGGGCTGCTAGCATGGCCTTGGCAAGTCTAAGTGGCTTTGGCTCTGTGTAAGAGCCCTGTGGCCATGCTACCTTGTGCTGGCAGCCATGGACAAGTTGCATTTGTGCCCCTGTGCCACCCTGATTATAAGTGTGGCCATCGGGGATAGCTAAAACTGAGGACAAAAAAACTGAATTCCTTTGTTGACACGGGGCTTTTAAGTTGCGTAGGTAAGGATGGACAAGTTAAATTGGGGAGGAGGGACACTAGTCAAGCCACCATAGGAATCCTCCTTTCTGCATGTGGATGGTATCTTTTGTGGAACTGCTTTGGATAGCTGTGTTGTGCAAACTCCCAGCTCTTTAGAGATCCAGTGGACTATCAGACAGAAAAACCCCCACATCATATGTCATTCTGGGTATGTACTTGCTGTGAATGAATATGAAGACCTATTCATCACTCCTAGTGCTCACATAACTGACAGATTAAATCACTCTCTGGCTATGAAGATGACAGTGGCCCAATAGCTAATGCTGTCTAACAGTTTCCATTAGAAGGCCTTGTTTCCAATTGTTTATAATTTCGCTAGGCTTCAGCCACTTGAGCTGAAATTTTCCATGCCGTATGTCACCACAAACCAAAGTTTTGTGTGTAGAAAGGCCTAGATGAATAGTCATGGCATTTCCAAGCTCATGTATCACTGAAAAGTCACTTGGACACAAATTTTCAGAGACTAACTGTACATTTCTTCTTTCCTGAGGGAGCAGGAAAAACATCTGGAGCTAGATGCTCCCCAGTGGTCAGTGTTCAGGCTGAGGTTGGAGTTGCAGCTAAACAGCCTGAGTGCAAGAGGTTCCATGTCCAAGGCTCTCAACTTGGTACGCATTTTTGACAGTTCTAACCTTTTCCAAAATGGCCAATGTCTTTTGAGGCTGTGCTTTAGTCCCCTGACATACTTAGTCCCATATTGTAGCCCATGCTGCTGACAGAAGTTGTTTTAAGCAGACTGAGGTTATGCTACCAGGGACCACAATTTGGAAAGATGGCATCTAATGGGTTAAGTTTGAGAATATCTCGGGTTTGGGTATGTATGATGGCTTGTAGCTCTCCTCTGCTTACCCTTTACCTTCTCCACTGTTGTCTGTCGTATTTCTGACCAGCATTCCCTGTCATATGGAATTAGGACCACATTTTCAGATCTCCTTGCTGGTCTGAGCATCAGGCTGAAGTTGCTAGTTCCTGGAGATGAGTCAGTTGGGCAGCTTTTAGAATAAATACTTTGATTTGGTCCACTGAATATTTTTTTTTTCTCTGCACTTCCAAACAATACTGGAAGAGGTCAACAGGAAGAGCTTTCAGGCTGAATTGAGTTGTCCCCAGGTGAGGTGGTTGTGTCAGGAGGCCATCTGGTGACCAGAAATCAGCAGCATCAGCTAATTGCACCCTGGGTGGAAATGTGCTCTCTGATCTACAGCCTATGTAACCCTTTCTCTTTCTCTACAGATATTTTTATTAGAGTGAGCTTTACAAGCCCTTAAGAAAGGACCTCTAACTGCCACAGGAATCTGAGAAGGCTTGTGTAAGGTCCCTAGAGGAGTTTTTCCTTAACCATTGCACAACCCAGAAAATTTCCAGACCTCAGTAAAACCTCTGTGTGTGCTGTGTTTTCCCAAACTGGGCATCAATGTGAATTTTAGGAGCTATCTAGAGGCAAACTTTACAAGCACACAGAATATTTTCATTTAACTACCCACACTACCAGACCTTCAGATGATTTACAGCTTGCTCTGGCAAACCTAAATTGCCATTAAACTAGATAGCTTGGGCCCAATTAGTAACATTATCCCAGGACGACAGTGTTCAGGATGGCCTGCAAAAAATATCCGACCACTTACCGTACTCCCCTTTTATAGTGGGTTTTGTATTCTATAACGGCATTGCCATAGTGTTAGCAGTACCTTAGCTGGCTAATTTAAAGCTTGCTGGGTATGTCAGTGCCATGCTGCAATTTTTAGTAAGGTCTGCGGTAGAGACACATCTGCAGTCAGAAATTGTCATTATTCTGCACTGCCAACATGGTGTAATACTCGGCACAAATCCTCAAGCCAGACCTTAGGAAATGAACCTGGATCCTATAAACATTTTAGTGGAGGAAGCAAAAATACTTGCATGACCTGCCAGGTCTTTTTGTCTCATAGGTAGGACCTCATGTGGAGGAAGCGGTCTTTTCCCTTGGTGATAATAAAAGCACGTTATATTTTTGCTACAATGGAAATATCATGCATTATATAGATCACACTGAACAGTACTGAGTAAACTGCAGATGTCCTTAAGTTTCCATTATAAACTTGATTTTATTCCTGGTTTTCACTTTGCCAAAATTAGCCCTATACACCTACAACTTCACAGGCATAATCTTATTCTGGGACAGATTTTTTGGAAGAGTTGAAGGAAACTGGTCAAGGTGTTTAAGAGAGATGATGGCTAAAAAAAATGAGATCATCTGCTTGGAGAGTTTCCTAAAGACTTTTTGGCTTGTCGTATCCTGAAAATTCAGCTGCCTAGAGATTCAAAAAATATTTCAAATCTGTTGGTCTTGGCTAGAACGGGTGCCTTTGAATAGTTTTAGGCTGTCTGGTGACAGAATTATTTGGTTACTGAAAGTGGTTCCCGCCTCAGTGTGTATATGTATATGTGTAATGTGTTCTTTGGAGATCTTAACTCAACTAGTCAGTGCCAACGTGCTCATAAATTTACGGCAGCATATGTAAGGTTTCTAAACAACCCTGCATGTATCCTAAACAGACACGTTCCTTCTCTGCATGTACTGCTGCCTAAAATCCTCACCCATGTGTTTCCTGACTCCCACTGCAATCCATGCTGAGGCTGGCAGCATGGCTTTACAGTCCCTTCTGCACAGTCCCTGGAGACCTCTCCCAAAGGGAACTACCAGCATTCAAATCTCATTCTACTCATCCCAGTGCTCTTTCCCGGGTCAAAAAAAAAATCATACCTGCCATGATTTGTGCCAATGTGTCAGTCTCTGATGGCTGTGAGCCGCACATGATGAGACTTAAGTCAATATTATTTTTCAGCATATAGGTTTTGTGGCTTATTTCTGGTTTTATAACAAAATAAGTTCTGAGGCATAATGTTACTATTCTTAAAGAGGATTTATTTCAAAATATATACTTAGGGCTTTCTCATAATTGGGTCATTTTTAAAGGCAGTTCTTGAAGTGTGACAAAAAACAGAGGCAAACAGATTCATTAGACAACTGTCAGTGTCTCTCACTTTAAATAAGAGGAATGTGACATCTGGAAACTGTATAGTTGTGCTATACCAGTGCATTAATGTGGTCTCCTGGGATCACTACTTACCCACTGCATCATCCCCTTAGCTTGTACTGAAGGTTATGGCATAGCAATGTCAGCAGTAAAGTCTGCCCAGCACGTACGATTGACCAGGGGACATTGCCTATGTCCCATATAACCTTGTTTTTAATTAATAGTGTTGCCAGACTTTAACATTTAAGCCTTGATCTTTCTGAGCTCCTGACTTTAGTTGGCTTTGTTGTTGTTGAAGTCAAGTCCCCGACCTACAAATTGCTGGATCCTGTGTGTGTATTTGGGAGAAGTATGACACTACACTTTCTCTGTTTGTTATTCCATCAGCATCTGTTCTTGGCCACTATTTGAAGCAAGCTGTTGGGCTAGATGGACCTTTGTTTTGACTTAGTGTGGATGCTCTTACACTATATTCTCAGTGTCAACAAAAATAGTTGACTATTTGCTGAAAACAGGGCTAGAAATCCACTTTGTCATTTTAAAGACTCTTACCAGTCTTTTTACTGTTGTTCTTTTTTGTGAAGAAGTTTTGGTATCTCTGTGCTCCAGAGCTAGGACTTGAATCCTAAAGCAAAGCATTATCTTAGAGTCAGGGATATGCTTTTTTCTCCTGTTCTGGTTCAAAGTGTTTGCTTCTGGCTCTCGACAATCATGTTTTGAACATGCTGACTAGAACCTTGGTAGGGTTTTGCGCTTAGATACTGTTGACAGTGAGCGTACCCTGAGAGGACTGAGCAGGACATTGCTGGTTGCAGGCTGCTCCAAACGGCTGCTGTCCTCTGGGACTGAAGAACTGCCTGACTGGAAGGCAGAAATGACAAGTTTTCAGGGGCTTTCAAGAAGGAAAATGGGTTATGATGGTAAGGAGGTGTAAAACTGACATCTAGATGGATCAGGGGAAAACTGGAATATGGCTGACTCAGTAAGAGTCTACAGAGATGATAAGGGGAAGAGGAAAGGCTTACAGCCGGGACAGAGGAGGATGGTCTGTGATCTTGGAGAAGACTTCTCCAAGACCTGGAGCTGAGCACAAGCCTCCCTTGTTCAGTTCCTGTGTTTGGCTCTTGGCTCTGGAACCCACCAGGTGTTGACAGTCATAGACTCACTGAGAGACAGGCTTTCAGTGGAGGGGATCTGGAGAAATCCTTAATTCCATTTGTCTATCTCAAGACCAAGTTACAATCACATCACCCCAAGCTACAGTATCTTATTGCTGATACTGAAGTTTTGTCCAATGCCTAATCTAAACCTCCCAAGCTGTTTCTTTTATGCTTCTTTATGTTTTATTCTTCATGATCTTTCCACTAAGAATGTACTATTTCCTTATTCTTTGCAGCAGCATTTTAGTTGAAGACTATTAACCTTCCTTCTTCTCAGTTGTTACTTCTTCAGCAAAGCTCCCCCCACCATTTCTTGTAGTCTTCCCTCATGTTTTCTGGACCTCTGTCCATTTTTGCTGCTCCCCTCTGGCCTCTTAGTTCATATCTTTCTTGAAGTGCAGTGCACTAAACAGGACACCGTCTTCCAGGTGAGTCTTTAGCAGTGGGGATCAGCCCACATGGACTCTTTCAGTAGTCTTTAAGACCCGTTAGACATCCCAATGTGAGGGCTTCACCATTCATGTTCAGCTTGTTCCACCATAGTCCCTGGATTTTTCTCTTCTGAACTGGTACCTAGACAGTTATGCAAGTACAGATAAGTATTTCTGTGCAAGCATGGCATTTTGCACTACTCCATTCCATCCATTTTAGATGACTTCTTTCAGTTTCTCAAGATCATTTTAAATTCTGATCTTTTAGCATCTATAACATCTGCAGTCTTTCCTTGCTCCATCTGCAAGTTTAATAATCCCACTTCATATTCTGTCTTCTATGCCTTCAATGGAAACATCAAATAAAACTTGTTCTGGGACCAAGGCCCGCTGAATTCCTTGCAAAACACGCATATTTTGATAGGTTACAATGGAAGTACCCCATGGATACAATTATCCAACCAGACTTGACCTTCTGCCCCTTCCCACAGCAGTTTCATTTAGATCACAGTTCACTAGCCTGTTCACGAGGATATTATAGGAAGTACTGCTAAAGGCCTTGCAAAAAATTAAATAAAATCAGGCTATATGACATCTGCGGCCATTACTTCCCCCTCCCTTTAAGACTCCTAGAGTGAAGTTGATCAGGCTCAGGCAACTGTAAAACATCTCACTTAACTGGTTACTCTCCGAGCAAGTTTGGCATATTTTAGGCTGAAATTTTACCCCTTTTTTCCAGGTAATAATTGCACTGTCTGCTTGCTGCTGACCTTTTTAGTAAAGATTGATGAAAAAGGGAGGAAAAAAGGACATTAAACTCTTCAGCTTCCTTAAGGTCCTCTGGTGATAGCGCACACCCCCACACCCCCCATCTTTGAGTGGTGGTCCAAACTTCCCTTTGTTTTTTCTCTTACAAGCTTACCTGTAAAATTTCTTTTACTTCTGCTGTTTTGCTAGTTGCATCTTGTGCGTTTTGTCTTTACCAACTGCATACACCCCCTCAACCCCCCAAGAATGGAGTATTGTGCTGGGTTCTCAACCAGATGACCTAGTTTCTACTTTACAGGTCTTTCTTTCTCTCTTACGCTTGCGGTCAATTAAAAGGTGGTAAATTATCTGACCTCTGCTGAATTTCCTTACTTTCCTCTAAACTGGCATAGGTTGCACTTGGTTTCTTATTAGCATTTCTTGAGGGATCTGACAGCTCTCCATAATTTATTTTTCCCATAGATTTGCCTCTTATGAGATCTTCCCTACCCATTCTCTGAGTTTATTGACATCTGCCTTCTTGAAATCTAGTGCTGTCAGTCACTCGGTTGGATCAAGTGGCAGAAGTTGACACTATGTTTGCTGTAGTACTAATTTCTTGTGAAATGTCATCTCCGGCAGTAGATTTTGAGTCGTATGTTACACTGCCCTCTACCTACATGTTAAACTGCAGCACAGCTTAGGAAGGCAGTGACAATTACAGTATGTATTAGCCCTTAAGACTTAGGATGCTGTTCAGAATTTAGCATGAAGAATGGGAAGAAAAGCATAACTTCAGAGAAACCTTCTGTAAGGCATTAATAACTGCCCCTGTAATGGATCTCAGTCAACGTGGACAGAGGATCAGTGCTGATGAAACACTTAGAACACAAATTCTTTGCAATAATAAATAATGCAGACCAAGGTATTCAATGATCCTTGCTCTAATTTGTTTACTAAAAACTTAGAACATTATGCAGCTGTTTCATGGTGCAATGGGCAGACAGTGAGACCGTAATGGGGGAGAGGAAAAAAAAAGCAATGAGCTTCACCTTAAGCAAAAACGTCTGACCAGACCACACTGGTACCTATGTCGTGTAAGAACAGTGACAGAAGCTCTTACTGACATTTAACGCAAAACCAGTAAGACTTCAGGTCCTACTAAACCCCTCTAATATTCTTTAAAGTTGGTTGAGACCACTGCAGATACCTCATGGACACTCTCATAGGTCAACTAGAGATGGTCAAGAAGTCAGGCCAAGCCTGGTGCCTGTATTAGAAAGGCTTCCTGTTACATAATTATTTTTACCGACAATATTACAACGCCAGTTTCTTTACCATCATTTCAAGTCGATTTGGATTCCCTAAACAGTGAACATTTATTACCAGTAACCAGTCCCAGCTACGGTTAATTTTTATGACAGGTGTAAACTAATGAAAATGTGGGCATCATACTGGCAGTGTGGTGTTGGAAGACAGAGGAACAAGCCTTGCGTATATATCGAGTAGTGGTGATGGTTTAGAGAAATTCAGGTTGTCAAATCACTCCAAGTTACACGCTGCAGGGAGCCAATGCGCAGTGTCAATACGCTATCTAGTGGCTGTATCGATTATGACATTATTCCTTAATTGCTTTTCTTCCGCTTGTGAATTGTAGTATCAAAAAAATACTTTGGATGAAATTAGGATTTGTACGTCTGTAACCATTCCATAATGAATTTAAGACATTTTGAGGTTGTAGGTGATTAATAAAAAAAAAAATGGTAGGAAAGTCCCCGTGAATACGCAGACAAAACTGTTGCTGGGAAGTTCTAGGCAGTTATTCTTGTCATTAATAGCATTCTGACAGGCACTGGACAAGCGGTTAAGATTTTTCTCCTTCACATACAGACTACGTTCTAGATCGACTAATAAAAACCAGCTCAGTTTAGGAGTGCTTCAAGAACAAGTTCAAGTATTTTCTTTAGCTGCTAGCTTATGCAATGTGCTGTGAGATAAAAGCAGATACTCTAGATAGGTACTTGAAACTGGGCGCATAGTACACAGTGATGCAAAGCCAGATGCGTTCCCCTCTAATGGGGAAAACTAATCCCCCTCCCTTGAGATCATGGACTAGGAAGAGGAGGAGATCACACACAACAGCATTATCCCAGTTTTCTGTTTCTGCCAGGAAGGAGATTGACCCTCAGTCAATCAATTATCCACCCTTTCTGCTTTGTTATTTGTATTATCTGTGAAACGGAGATAGTACTGTTCTGTGGAAGCTACAACAGCTGTATTGTTGATGAGTACTTCAGTTGTAAAGGCCGTAGTATTTTCTGTATTATACATATGAAATAGAAAATATTGTATGTATATATTACCTGTACCAGTATTATTTAGGGTACTGCATGAGCTACAACTAGCACACAAACTAGTTATTTTAAAAAAAAAAAAAGGGAAAAAAAAAGGTCTGACTCACCATCACTCTCAGCAATTTTGTACTTTTCTACTTAATAACCGAGAAAGCTCCCTAGGCAGCTGTTAAATCATTTAAGTGCACTTAATTAAGTATGTGTATTTGTTTTAGGAGTCTGAGTAAAGACACGATGATGCAGGTTTCAGCTTGGGTAGCACTTCTTGAACTGTTCTTTCTAGGAAAGCAGAAATTTTGTTTTTCTCTTTCTTCACGTATCATGAAATCAAAGGTGCCAATTTTGTTCTCCATTTTTGGTAAATAGTTCACATACCTGCGTTTATCATAATTATTTCTGATATAAAGCTTCTACGGTGCATGTCCTTTGCCACGTACAATAGCGGTTAACAAACAGGTATATAAATACAACGTATGTATATAAATGTGCCCCACAGGTGGTTGCTGGACTAAGTTTACAGACTCCACTTGATAAGAAAACCATGATTTTTAAGAGCAGTGCATAGAAGTCAGTTGCTTGGTCTTGCTCTTTCATCCCAAATAAATCCAAACCTCAGAAGCTTATGCAATAAGCAGGTAAGAGTTGGCAGGTCTACAGGCAACCTGCTTTAAGTGCTCAAAGCCGAGGAGTTTAACCTCTTCTCCCCTCCTACCTGCAAGCATTTTCTATGCTTTCTTCTGTCTCCACATTCACTCCAGATCAATCACCCTCAAAAGACGTATTTTAAAAATGCCTTAACTGAAAGAACAACTTCCTTTTAAGATGACAGCTAGCAACAGAGATGGGCTTAAAAATACGTCAGAAAATTAGGTATGTTTCTGACTGGGACTTCCAGCCTTGTGTGTCTAGCTCCAGAGTGCACGATCCCCGACTTATTTTTATTTTTTGTACAACCAGCACAACCCTGGCCACAAAGGTATCAAAATAAATAATTAGTACAAGAAAAAAGTCCGGACACTCAGGATTCATTGCACAAACATTTAAACTGAGGAAATAATTTCTTTTGCAAATGCATTTCTCTTGTATAAGAATAATTTTGTACAGAAAATAGCTCTTTATACGTTTTACAGGAATAGGCTAACATTAGATTCTCTATTAATGGATACTGATTGAATGCAATTTCAGGTTTCAGTTATGCTTTAGAGTCACCAAATATCAATAACACAGCAGTACATCATTTCTCTAATATCCTTAAACTGCTTGACTTACCAAGTACTGAGTCAAGAGAGTGAAAACATTTCTAGAACCACATTAATTTGCACACACTGAAGTATCTTGAAACTCTTAGTTATGAAATACCTCCTGAAAGTAATACCGTAATTTAAGTGTCAAGGAATATGAACTTAAACCTTAACAAGGCAGCATTATTTGCTCACTTAGATTATCCTGCTGGCTAATACTGTAAAAACCAAATTGAACAGAAGCTTTTATGGTTTACTGGTAACGTGACCTTCAAAATGAGATAGCAGAAGCTACTCTAGTAAGTGTTATACAGCATTAATACAACATATAAATGTAATAAAAATACTTTCATTTTCTTAAGAAAACACCACAGAAGGTAGAGGAAAAAAATCAGTAGATTAAGATATAAAAAGTAAAACTGAAGGATAAGAAGAAATTGAAAAACACACATATATGTATATTTTCCTATGTAAGAGTATGCTAGGAAGTACATATATTTAATCAATTTCTTCAAAGACTGTGTAAAAGCCCATATGGTATCACGTGGACCTCAGACGTAAACCACATTCAAACACTTTTCCTGTACAATTGCTGTTTCAAGCACCTGTACTTATACGCAAATTTCCTCTGAACTTAGTGGGAAGGTAAGGACATTTATCCTTGAAATACAACTATATGCTGTAATCTTTCCTTGCTTTCTAGGTGTTTTGTAAGTTTAAATAGGAGCTGTAAGCAAACAAGTACTATATAACCCAATGACAGAAAAACTGAAATTTAGATTGTATGTGATCTATTTACTATTCATAAACAGCCACTTAGAAGTTTGCCAGCTGTACCCTATATAAGTAGTGTTGACGCTTCCATGCTTCACGACTCAAATATGCAGCTATGTTCAGTCAAACACGGCCCTTGCTCTGAGTTAGCCAGTCTCTTAACACATACAGCTTTCAAATAAATTCAGCTGGAACCGGTACACCTCTCCTCCTCACAGCACAGAGACAGTAATGAATCACATTATACTGGTTCACATTTCCACGTAGTTAGAAAGAGAAACAAGCCCCCTGCAAAACCTTATTCCAGTGATTTTGCAAATTCTGCATAGTCAATGTATCCGTCATTGTTCTTATCATCTCTTAAGACATCATCTATTAGACTGATCAGCTCTTCTTCTTTCATTGCCTGGATATGCTCACCACCTTCCTACAAAAAGAAAACCACATTGAACGGTTTAGCAATGTTTCCCATCTAGTGGCACATACGACAGATTACTGACAACTAATTTTTTGTTAAGCTATTCATGTTTGGAGCCTAATTTGGCACTGAGTTTTATGTAATCAACTGTACCAATATAAGCAACTTTTACCAGGTGCAAGCTATGAAGTCCAAGTTCTCCGGACTTCAGAACAAGCACTCTGCATCCAGTTAATATTCTTAGACAAAAGTTCTAAATGCTAAATAGCACAGTCTATGATGATGGATAATAATTTAACAGATGTATTCTTAATTTGGATCTTGATGTTAGTATAGACACTACAGTTTCTATACAGGACAGAAACATCTTCCTGTGCATCAGAACTTGCAAAATGCAGAGCCTGACAGTACGGGAGTAGTGAAAAAATCTGGCACTTGGAAGTCAGTAAAATTCTTGGTATCGCCTCTTAGGAGCAAAGGGGAATAAAAAGAGATGCCTTTACACAAGCAACAGCAAGTCATTACTCTGTTCTCGGCTAAGGTATTTTTTGCCACAGGTGTACGCAGGAAGTTGTGCTATTCTGAATTGTAACTACCAGAAGGTCAGTATGAGGTAATGTGTTAGTATTGTCTTCCTACCTGCTCCTCGCTGGAAAGAGAATTTGTGTTTAGAAAAAGGTGAAGAAAACAAAGGCAGACCGTGACTGGCTCTTCAATACTAATTTTGTGCAAGACATCTCTTGCAGTTTGCATATTCACGGCAGTAACAGTTTGGAGTTGAAAACAGCAGCCTTAGAACTTCGAACAGCATCGTAATTATGTACGATTTCTATAAACCCTCATTAGCATTATCCCATTTTGGATACTTTCCCCTTCTCCCCATCCCTGCCTACCAAAGTATCCCCCCTCTGCCAAATCGTTTTCACTTTACAGTCCTTCCTCACTCTAAAGTTTGAACCACAATGGAGACTTCATGAAAACTGCAATGTGATGCAAAAAGCTGTGATAAAACTAGTGCATTTATAAATCAAACCAAAACTGTCAGGGGGAAAAATAATCTCATTTTCAGGCAAAACTGTAACTGCACTGAAGATGGGTTGTAACTGTTCTGTTCTAGTGTAAGCTTCTTTTAGGGAGTCAGAACTCTTTTCAAACACACATGCCGTTACAAAATTCCACCTACCTCCTTGTGGACATGCGATATAGCAGTAGCAAGCTCTAACCCATCTAGCAAGTTATTGCCATCATAATCATGCATTTTGAAGTAATGAAGCTGCAACTCTTGTGGAGACATCTCGGATTCTGGTTTCTCAATAACACCTTCCAAATGTTCCATGATGTGGCTAAGAAAAAAAACCAACAACAAAACAAACCCCACAACAAATCAGTCAGTTAATATTTAATGGTCTGTTTACAACAAATTTAGTCTTAGACAGTCAAGGACAGCGGAAATGTGTATCTCTAAAAGCACCCTGGACAGGCGAAAGCTACAGTTTTTATACTAAAATGAAGGGGGCACAAAGGTTGGTTGGTTACAGGTTTTGTAGTGGTCTCTAATACCTTAGAGAGCTATTTCTCTTTCTCTTGGCCTACTTAACAGGTTATCAAGACAACTAAAGCAGTGCCCAAAATCTCCTTTTGGCTGTCTTCCAAAGCACAGGAACTGGAGGAAGATCCTTCCCAGTCAAACATGAAGTACTCTAGGGAGTTTTATTGGCTGCTACCACTGTTTTGCCTGCATGAAGAAGCAAATGAGAAAAAAACCTCTCACTTTACCTGTTCAGGATATGATTTTGTCTATAGTATGTTGATCTCGGTAAGCAGGATTCCTGTAAGAAATTCTTTACAGTATGAGTAGGGCTAAAGGCTCCAGAGAGACCTTTCTAGCTCTAGTATCTCTAGAAACTTATCGAGAAGGCATGTCTCATATCTGACTCTAGCTAGTCATACAATATCCTGAGAAAAGAGAGTGCCACTGGCTTAAGTCCAACTCATGTAACAAGACTTAAAAGATAAGCGAATCATTAAGAAGTAAAGCTTATATTTTTAGAACATGGAACACATACTCTTTATCTTGTACCAAGTTCTTATCAAGGCGAATATTTGCATGTTGACTCTCTCCTACATGTTCCTCAGCTAGGGCAGAGGTGATGAATGCCGCCAGAAAGCAGAACAGCAGACGTATTCTAAAAATCCTCGTGGACATCATGATCTCCTACAAAAAGTAACCCCCCCCCCAAAAAAAAAACCAAGATGAAAAATGCAGTCTACTTTCAGTTTTACAGAGTGCTTAGAAATAACCCTACTAAGTTAGAAGAACTTGCTTCATTTCAAACACTGAGCAAGCAGAAAACCAGAGAGCTCCTATTAAGAATTTCAATGAGGGTGTAGAAGCATGCAGTAATTTTCAAAGAATTACTTTTTTTTCTTCCTTTTTCACGCACTGAATGTACGCTCTTTGCCCACGCTTGGGGCTTCACACAGCTTACAGCCCGGCAACCACGCCAGCTTCACGCAAACCGGCCCCAGAGCTACCGGGATGAAAGGTCGCTCACGGTACCCCAGGGGCTGCGCCTCATTAATAGATCTGCTAACGCCCTCAGTAACGAACAGCCTTAAAACCGCAGCGGCCATTGCAGCGCTCGCTTCCCGGGCAGGTGAAGGGCCTGGCGGCAGCGGCGACACCTCTCCGCCCGCTGAAGCAAACTCCGGTTTGCAGGCGGCTCGGCACGGAGCGCTGCCGGGGGCCCTG
>NW_009259182.1:1490350-1517013 GCF_000687185.1 Egretta garzetta
CGCCCGGGCTGCCGAGGGAAATGCATTGCTGGGGGCTGCGGCGGCTGCGGGGTGCTGCCCTCGCCCCGATGGGCACCTGGGCGCAGGTGATGGCTGCCCTCGGCCCCTGCCTCTGGTCTACCAGGCTGGGCTGTGGCCGGGCTACCCACCCAAATCCTCGTGTGTGGAAATACCTCTCTTTGGCTTCCCGATACCTGCGATGCTGATTCCCTCTTGCCCCATCCCTCCTCCATTCTGGATGCCCCTAAATTATCCCCCGACATTTCTGAAGAGGGGTGCTTTATTTAAAGGCTTAGGCTCACCCAAGTATCTCTTCGCACGCGAGACAGGTTTCATAAACAGCAAACGTGCTGCTAATCTTTTTTCCTGTCATAACACGCGGCTTTGCCCGTTTTTGAATGAAATCCCTTGTAGAAAGTGAGGCAGCCTAACTTAGAAACATAAAATTCTGTGTCTGTAGTCGACAGCAGTAAGCTGTGGAGAGGACCTGATCCTAGCCATAGCCACGGCGCGGGCGCAGGAGGTTCTGCCATTGACATCAGACGAGCAGTTTCTACGAATAAACCCACGTACTTCTTCAGAGCGGTGTTTCTAGGATGTGGCTCTAGAGTTAATTGAAGCTTGCTGGAGCGCAGTGAACTTCACAGTGGGAACGCGTGGCGGAGGGAGGCGCTGGTAGCGTAAGACGTGTTTATTTACGAGGCTTTCCAAAGGCGTGGGCGATGCAGATCGAACCCTGCATTGAGAACCGCAGGGCCAACCTTGGGACTTTAGTCAGGTTTCAGCAGCGCTTCCCAGGTGCTGATTATCGTGCAGTTTGGGAGCATTAATAGGTGAAGAGTTCATATTAGTTTGTTCCCTTGTAATTAAGAGGCATAACAACAGTGTGATTGCTGCGAAAACATGATTTGTTAATTTGCTGCTGTGTCATCATAACTCGCTAGTTAGGAAAGAGTAATGCTTTGCTATTGCTACAGAACTTTTCTTCCAGCAAGGGGCTAGCTACAGTTCTAAGTTTCTAGAAACAATAATGTGCCTGGGTGGGTTTTTTTTGATAGTAGTATGTTCTTTGAGAGATTACATATATTTATTTCTTCATTGTATATGGCCTTATGTAATTCCTGAAGTTTGATTAAGCGCTTGGTGACTACCTGAGAGCTCTTCAGTGTTGTGTAGAAGCGCGAGGTTCGGGGGAAATGAATGTTTACACTTTCCATTTTCAGTATACATACGTTGTTCATGCAAGATAGTTCTAGACCTGCAAATGAGCAGGAAGAGCAACAACAAAAAAAAAACCAAACCACAACCCACAAGTTGATTATTAATGCCATATGTAATGTACAGGTAGTAAGTGGGAGTTTTGTGGGACGGCAAAATGAGGAAGAAGGAAAAGTTTGGGGAACCAGACAGGCAGGCGGAGAGAGAGATGGAGGTAGGGACAGGCAGGGAGGCAGGCAGAGACACCAGCCCTTCGGGGTGTCCCTGTTTTGGTGACCCCCACGTGACACCCCCCAGGGTGGCAGCAGCGGTGGTGGTTTGGGGTGGAACTTCAAGTGGTTGCTGGAGCTGGCGGTGGTGCCTGGGATGGTGAGGCCTGGGGGGGCAGGGGCGATCCTGTGGCCAGAGGTGCTGGGGGGCTGGTGACAGCATTTTGGGGGGAATCCTGGGGGTTTGAAGACTTGGCCCAAGGAGGAACCACGGTGTGATGGAGTGGAAACGATTTATTGGTGGTACGTGCTGGCAGCACTGGGGCCTGTACTGGGAGGGCTGGGACCCACACTGGGAGCGCTGTGAGTGCACTGGAGCTTCACTATGAGTGCACTCAGAGTGCTCTGGGAGCTTTGGGGCCTATACTGGGAGCACTGGGCTTATACTGGGATTGTACTTGGACAGCTGCAGCCCAGACTTGCATGGTACTGGGAGCACTGGACATGTGCTGGGAATGCTGGGGCTTATATGGGGATCTTACTTTAACTGTATCTCAGGCTGGCATCATACTGGGAGCATTTGGTCCCATATTGGGGTCATACTTGGAGAGCTGTGATCCAGACTGGCATAGTATTGGGAGTTTGGGCCCGTACCGGGATGGTGCTGGGCCATACTGGCCATACTCAGGGGCCATGGTGGTCCCCCTCACCGCCCCCTGCACCAGCAGCACCAGCCTCAGCTCCTCTGTCAGCACCTCCAGGAACTCCAGGTCTGACCCACGTCAAGGACCTGACTCATGACTGACCCACATGTCCCCACTGCCCCCCAGTTCTCCCTCCCAACTGCCCCTGTCTCCTAGCCACACCAAAACTGCCCCCAGTTGTCCCCCAACTGACCCATAAGTGTGCTCCAAGTGCCCCCCCACCTACCCACACAGTGATCGGAGTCCTCCACTGACCCATTTTTCCCTGGTTTTGCTGCTTTTCCCCATTTTGCCCCAGTTTTCCCCATTTTTTGGCCCACTTTCAGTGTTTTTTTGTCCCATTCTGCCCAGTTGCATCCTGCTTCCCCTGTTTCCATCCTGGTTTTATCTCAGTTTACCTGATTTTGTGGTTTTGCCCCATTTTCACAGAAGCACAGCCTCTGCGTTTTGCCCTTTTGGCCTCGGTTTTGCCGTTCTTGCCCCAGTTTGTGCCCCACTTCATCCAGATTCCCCATTTTTCTCTTTCTTCTTTTGTTTCTTCTCCCCTCTTTTCCCCATTTCACCATTTTCCTCCCAATTTTCCCCATTTGTGCCCCATCCTCCCACTCCCCTCTCTCTCCCTGTTTCTAGTTTTCCCATTTTTCCTGGTTTTCCCCCCATTTTCACCATGTCTCCCTGTTCCCTCATTTGCTGTTTCTCCCCATTTCCCTGCTTTTTTTTTTTTCCCATTCCCCCTATTTTTCTCTTTTCCCCATTTTTCCCCATTCCCCATTTCATCACTGTACATGGCCTGAAAGTACAGCAATAGACACACTATCGTGTTCCCTGCATTCTAGAATTTCAGACTTGGAAATGTGAAGTAGATGTGAAATGGAGGGCTTGGCTCTTTGATGTACAAAGATTTGCTTACCCTGCTTGACCCGCTAGACAGCTGATTGAGGTACTTTCATGAATAAATGAACTGCAGAACTGGACCCGTCATGCAAGAAATCCAGGTACCTGGCAGATGAAACCTTTTTTCGGTGCGTGATTGCCGCAGCGCCTGATGCTTTGGTGCTGCTACCTATGTTTGATTTTCTCTTCTGTAAAACTGTGAACAGGAGTGGGTTTTAATGGAGAAGGAACTACTTGTGGCATATTAGTTATGTCACCGGATCAAGCCTCGTGTGTCTTTAGACACATTCTACACATCCGTTATTAAATTCTCTGGTATAAGGTTTTTTTTTCTATGAACTTTCAGCGAAGTCTTAAAAATTTCTGCTGTGGTTACTGTTCTGCAGTGAAATTCATAGCTTATCCATAGTCCAAAGCACGCATTTCATGCTCATGCATTTGTAAATCTAAAGGATGCGCTTATGTGTTTGCAAAGATTGGTCTTAACGTTGGAAAGTGAGTTTTGCGATGAAAATTCTTAACTGTTACATTAGTGACAACACAAGAATGAGCTGTGCTGTCAGAGGATTCATGAGGGAAAAATCTTCGAGTTCAAAGGAAATGTTTCATTTTTTCATAGGAAACTGACTGTTCCCAGTAGCTCAAGTCAGTGGAACTTTTTTCTGTCTGCTAGTTCTTCTTTACCCCCTAGTTCGAAGTACTGTTTGTGTGTCTCAAAAGGTACGTTGTTTTGGGTTTTTTAATGCTATTTATCAGCAGTGTGGCATTAAGCGATGTTTCTTGTTGGTTGGTATGTGCTTTCAGAGGACTACGGGAGTATGCTGCTTGCAGAGGTTCTGCTGGAAGAGTGTTTGAAGGAAAACTTTGCCAAACTGAAGGACTCCATTCCACTGACAGAGAAGAATGAGCCAAAACTGAGTGAAGCTAAACAGTATCTCACCAATATCTTAAGCAGAGGAAAATTACGAGTAAGTGGGCTCTGTTACCATAATGCTTGCCAGTTGGATGCTTCTTCCATATGATTATTAGTCGGATACAAGGTGTTGGCATTGCCCATTCATGTGCCTGTATGTACAGTGCTGTATTTATGCACCATAATGCTTGCCAGTTGGATACTTCTTCCATATGGTTATTAGTCGGATACAAGGTGTTGGCATTGCCCGTTCATGTGCCTGTATGTACAGTGCTGTATTTATGGGTGTTACTAATGGACTGGTAATTCAGTACCCCTTTGTGGTTGGGAGACTTGCTTTTTCATGTGCAAACAAATTATGTGCTACAAGTATATATCCTGTTTGGTTTTTTATTAGAAGGAAGCCGGATAAATATTTAGGAATTCTCTGGGGTGGTGGGGCAAGGCCACCTAATGGTGTGGTCAGGCTAGCACAGCTGAGTGACCTACTGCTGCTCCTGGTCTGAGGGAATTGTGTACACCCGGTCAGCTCCAGATCAGAGGTAAAATGTGTCGCAAGCTGCTGTCAGGCACTTAAGGTTGTGGTGTGAGTCCAGGATGTTACAGCCTTGTATTGCTTTCAGTCTCTGCCAGAGAAGTTATGAGAAGTTACGCTTTTGTTTTATTTTGTGATCTGGGTGTGTGGTTGGTAGCTGCCTGCCAACTCAGCTGCAGAGCTTTAGGAGTGTTTTTGCATGAAAATTTTTTGAGAACTTAAGAAAATTTGGGACCTTTCTCGCTCTTTAATTAAACGTACAGAGGAGAGGGGAGCACTTGGCAGAAAGCATCGTTTTTTTAGTCTAGTTTAAAAGCAGGGGATTTACTTGGGGTGTGTGTAGGTAGTTCTGTCAATGGCAGGCCTTTCTGTGCTGTCTGTGGCTGGTGAATCAAGAGCAGGTCAGCTGAAACCGAAGACGTGGCTTGTAAGCTGTGTATTTCCAAACTGAGCTCCAAAGTCATTGCCTGACCTTTGCTGCCTGCTGCTCTCATGAACATAGCTGTAGGATCTCTGGACACTTAAACCCTTCCTACTCTGGCCTGCAGAGCTGGCAATGTTGAGAGGAAAGCATTCTGAATCTGCTTAATTTGTTCTGAAGTACTTCATTCTTTCTGTCTGGTATTTTACCATGTAAACACTCTTTTCCTGTCCCCGTCTGTTTCAGCCTAAGTATATGACAGAAGCAATGCTGATCCTAGGAAAGCTTCATTATGTGGAGGGATCCTATAGAGATGCCATCAGCATGTATGCAAGAGCAGGAATTGATGACCTCTCAACAAAAGATGAACCTCTGTACATGCTGCGTTTGGTAACTGAAGCCTTCGTTATTAAAGGTAAAGGACCATGTATGCATACTTGAAGTACGCCGTGTTTAGGTTGAAGGTATTTATCTAAGTGATGTGGTTGGAGCAGAGTTAGGGCAATGTTGTGTGCTTTAGAAAATCCTACTGGGTATGGTCTGTGTAGTTTAAACTTAAATGCATTATGGAGTCTTAGTCCATGGTTTTTAAACTTGGCTGGCTTGTAAAGAAAAGCTTGAAATTGGAAATCTTGTGGTAACGGTTGTAAGTCAGCAACACACTTGAGCTTGTGTATATGTTTTGGGGAAAACCTAAATCAAGCACTCGGCTGAATTGGGGCCTGTGCTTTCTCTTAGAAAGGGTTCATCTACTTGTAAATTTTAATCATTTCTGTGAATTAAGCAAGGATGATGTTTCCAAGTTTTAAACTCTGGACTAACAGAATATGTGCTTTCAAAGCAGGTCGTATATTTTTGCAATGCATGTCACACAGTATCAGACCTTATGTACAAACAGGAATCTCTCCTCCCCCTTGTAATTCTACAGACATTGCAGTGTTTGAGAGATCCTAATAAAAACTGCCTTTACAAGTAGTGAAATTGCATTTCCTTTTTGAGTGGGGGAAAGGAAGACCCTAGTCAGTTTTTGACTGTGGGGGGAAAAAGATCAGTAATCCTCTCCTTCATTTGCTTTCAGTTCCTTTATAAATGTTGCTCAAGTACTGCTACCTATCTACTGCTTTCTACTCTTTCCAGCATGTCCACCAGCTAATTAGGTGAATGAGAACTCTGATGATCAGATACCTTCAACTGGTATGTAAAAGAGTGAAACAAAATCAACCCAAAATACTGTTTGACTGGGCTGCTAGTATTACTGATAATAATTTGGGTGTTTCATGATCTCACACAGTCATTCTGCTTTTTTGAAAACCTGTTTGTGCTGCTTTGCTTGCTTTGATTTTGCTTTCTGTGGCACTGGTTGAATCTGCTTCATTAACAAGCCTTTGTGGAGCAAGACTCATTTACTTGTAACTTGCACTAACACTTGCATGGCGTGGAGGAGTGAGTACCTGCCAGTGCATTCATAGCAGTGTATTTGAGAGCGACTGCTGGTGCACTCCAGGGTCTGAAGGAGACGCACTGTCCTCACTGGGAACTGGGTAAGGCCCTTGGTGAGGTGTGAATGTAATCCTAAGGTATGCATGAACACTGATGGAATAACATTGTTCCTATAAGGCCTCTCCTATGATATTGCCTACCTCACTTGCATATGAAGATACTGGGGGTGGAGGGGTTTGCCTCAGAGGCTGTAGGGTGTTTTTTTTCACCCATGTGGTTTAGCATGGGAATGTAAATGTTGTGTTGTCCCTGTGTTTGTGTGTAAACTATAAGGAAGCCCCTGCCATTGCAGAGCAACCTCTGAGCTGTTACTGTTCCACATTTTTTATCTTCTATGATGATTATTTTCAGATTGGCCAAGATACCAAGGGTATAGTAAGTAACTCAGTATTCTACCAAAGTTTCTGACAGAGAAAGTCCAGCAGAGTGGATCTTGTCCAGCTGAGTTTTGAATGGACACTCACTGCTAGGATCACTGTCCCCCATGCCATATGCTTGACCTTCCGGTCTTAGGAAACAAGCCCTTAAGTGTTAGAAATTTGTGCATGTAACTGTGGCAATAGTAGTGTGGATTTAAATTTTCATTTCAAAACATGTCTGTCCAGGCTACCTCTGCAGGGCAAGTAACAGCATGGAGTTGAATTATTTAAAATTCGTTTATACTTGATGCTAAAGATTTTTCTTATTCCCCTTTTTCATTTGGTATCTCTGCAGAAATTCTGTTGATCCATACCATATTATTGCCTTTGGTTGATCTACTATTAGCTTATGCAAACCGAAACCTTCTTTAAAGACACTCTTGAACATCAGTGGTAGTAAAATTTTTGCAGCGATCATGTAGTCAACAGTCCAGAAAAGCCACAGTCCTGTCTTTACTTCAGGGCAGAACTTAACCGCTTCATTTCTTATTCAGATTTTCAATAATTGGAGAAAGCAGTTGGTTAAATAGAATATCCCTGTTCATCCAGCATTAGTTAAACACCAGAACTTTATATCACTTGGTAGCTTGAACCTGAAACCACCTTGGGTTTGTGTAGCTAGTCCTGCTGGGTTGTGCCTATATGCAGAATGCCAATGTAGGTTCTCATGCACTCAGGATTCTCGGGTCGTGGAGGAAAGAAACAGGCTGATTTTTAAGAGTTCTTGAAGTTCTCTAAGAAAAACTTTGCTGTAAATACCTAAAAAGAGATAGTGTGGGGAGATCTTGCTATGTAAGGACATACCTTGTCCTGTCAACTGAGACAGGTGTAGGAAATGGATTAATGGAAGGTTGAAGGCATTTTTTCCATGTTCAAATAAATAATTTTCTTTATCTTCTCTCTGGGCACTTATGGGAGAAAGTAAAAGAATGTTGTAATTGCACACATCAAGATAAAGATGATCCATTTCTGTACTTCTGTTCAGTAGCCACATGACTACAAGGAAAATACCCAGATCTGCTAAGGGTAAAAAAAGAGGGAACCCAGCTCTCCCTCCCCTCCTCCCAGCACAACTGACCCTTCCTGAGCTGAGTTTCCATCCTGCCTGCGTTGCTCCTACTGACTGGCGGGAGGGCAATGGGCTATAATGTACCCATTTAGCAGAAACGGGCAGGAAAAATCCCAAGAGCCTCAATTCTCTCCCTCCTTCTCCGCAGTAGTTTCAGTGTCAATTTTTACGTCCTTTAGGCACTGCTGACATCCCATCATGCTTACTGTAGAGTCTAAATCTGCTCTAACCTAATCATCCTATTTAGACCAGCGGAGTTATTCCTTTAAAGCATGCAGACTTTGCTGGAGCTTCAAGTCACTACTGTCTGTGACTTGCCCACCTTGGAAGCAACAGTGCTGGCTGAGGCGCTTAAATTCCTTGTCGTGGTCAGGAGAGCAGCTAAGGCTTTCCTAATAATAATAATAATAATAATAATAATAATACCAGTGTTCCTTGTAGTCTTTAGGAAAGTTTGTTGGTTGAGATGAGCCAGAATTATACTGGGCGCGAAGTTAAGAAGAGAAAAGTGTAGATTTGGGTGAAAGCTGTGGGAAAAATTATCTAAAACTTTGCGTTCACTTTTGTGGTACAAATATACTGCTCTTGGGTGATAATGGGCTTCATGAGGATGATTGACACTTGGCGGTATGCCACTGTGTTAACCTAGATGTTGCTTTTGAGACGATACGCTGGCTTGCATAGTCTCCTCCTATTCCTTAACTGCTGTTTCTTCCACTGGCAGCTACTCAGTGAGGTTACTTTTGCCAGTGTTTTCAGCTGCTGCTGTGACAAAGTAGTACTGCAATGGATGAAAAAATGTGTTTTCTCTTTTTAGTTTTTTTAGAAAGGGTCTGTCGGGTGCAGGACAAATTCCTTTACGTTGGAATCCTTCTCTGATGATTAAAAATGGGTGAGATTCATATCTCTGAGGGTTGAGATCTGTGGGGAGATGGGTTCCTGTAGACAGAACCTAAATAATAAAACTAGTTTTCTTGCCAGACTGTTAGGAAAACCGAGTCCCAGCCACAAGGGTGTGTGCTGTAATATGACAATAAAAACTGAGTAACTGCGGGTAAGGCATTTTGTTGGCAGAATTTGTTTTCCCTTTTGCTTGGCAAAAACTGCATCTTTTAAACGTTAATCAGAGAGAGAGAGACTTTATTCTGTACCTGGGATACACTTCAAAGTGCTAGTGTTCACAGTTCTGCCAGCTAGACAGGAAGCATGCTGTTTATTCATGTTGGCATCAGAGTAGCTGTCTGATAGGCAAAAGCCCCAGTTTGTAGATGCTGATGTCTTGATAAAAGGACCTAGCGTTAGTATGTCTTGTTTAGGTTTTCAGAATAGAAATTTAAGAGTTTGGAGTTGCGACGGTGATGACTTTGAAGCTGTTGTGTGTTGGTGAATTGTGTGCCTCGGTGTCGCTGCTCCCAGCTTGGGTGCCCACCTGGAGTACTGTGTCCAGTTCTGGGCTCCCCAGTTCAAGAAAGATGAGGAACTCCTAGAGAGAGAGTGCAGAGGAGAGCAACAAGGATGATAAGGGGACTGGAGCATCTCCCCTATGAGGAAGGGCTGAGAGAGTTGGGCTTGTTCAGCCTGAAGAAGAGAAGACTGAGAGGAGACCCCATCAACACATACAAATATCTTAAGGGTGGATGTCATGAGGACAGAGCCAGACTCTTTGCAGTGGTACCCAGTGACAGGACAAGGGGCAATGGGCACAAACTGAAACATAAGAGGTGTCAGTTGAATATGAGGAAAAACTTCTTTACTTTGAGTGTGACAGAGCACTGGAACAGGCTGCCCAGGGGGGTTGTGGACTCTCCTGTTCTGGAGGTAATTCAAAGCCTGCCTGGACAATGTCCTGTGTAACATGCTCTAGGTGAACCTGCTTTAGCAGGGGGGTTGGACTAGATGATCTCCCGAGGTTCCTTCCAACCCTTGCCATTCTGTGATTCTGTGAAAGAGCTGCCGGGCCTGGCCTTGGCGTTCTTGGTGCCCTGAGGCTTCCTACAGCAGCGGGGAAGCAGGCTGTGCTGCTGCGCTCCATGAGCTCTGCTCTGCTGTGGGTAGGGTAGTTTACACGTTTGTTTGGGTTTTTTTTCCTCTTTGCATTTTAGAAGTAGTTTGTTTAGCGCAATCTGCTATGCACAAATGCAGCGTGGGTGATTTTAGATTTCTGAGGAGAGTTAGCTGCAGGCCGCTAAATGCAAATAACTGAACTTTGGAAAGTAGAAAAATAAAATCTTCTTCCTTTTGTTAATGTGATTTAGTTTCTGTGATTTAGTTCCTTCCTTTTGTTAACGTGATTTAGTTTCTGTACAGTTTTGTTAGTCTTCCACTCCCTTCTCCACACACAAATGCGGGTGCTGGTTGCACGCACACACAAAACCTTCTCCACCTCCTGCACTATGATTTAGTTCTCTAAAGCTGGGGGGTCAGCAGCACCGAGAGTTACAAGAGTAGTTTCACATGCTTTTCTGAGGAAACAGAACAAATAAAGCACAATGTTTGTGTGGTAACATGAGATAACATGCTACATTCTTCTTTTCACCAAAAGAAAACAAATACAAATGTACTCTCAGATGGCCTAAGCTAGAGGTAGCTTTTAGATGGCTATGATGCTGTCCCCATGCTGGGGCTATATGGTGTAGCATGTTATGTGGTCCAGTGGCTGGTTTACCTTGGAATAAGCTCCAGTTGTCTTTGACCATCTTTTAAGTGACAGGGGAACAAACCTGTTACTCCTTACAGGCTATGTCTGTTGTAGAAAAAATTAAGTAGAATTGGCTTGAGTGCTTGATACAAATCAGCATAGTAAAATCTGAATTAGCTTTCCCTCTTCTCTTTCCTGCTCCCAAAGTACAGATGAAGGTGGGGTAGACTGGTTCAGTCTACCTGACTACGACTTAGCTACGATTGCAGCTAAAAGAGAACTTTCTCACTGTTGATGCTGCCTGGCAGTGGTGCAAATGAGCTCAAGCTGAATAAATCCCAATACTTGGTCATCAGCACCGCCTCCCTGCCTTCTGCCCCGTCCACTTTTCATTTTTTCTCTTCTGCTTCTGCCTGTCATATTTAGACCAGGGAAAAAAAATAATTCTTGCGGCATGCCATGAAAGTTTATGGAAGTGGATGGTGTTGACAAAGCCCTTTAGGTGTGGGGTTGTCAGAGATTGCTGTTCTCCCTCGTGTGTGTTGTGCCCCAAAGCGTTGCTCCAGCAGAGGGATCTCCTTAACTGCTATCAGATATGTCATGGAATGGAGCTGGCCTCTTGTACCAGGACAATTAATGCTTGATCCCCAAAGTGGGATGTGTGTGGGGGTGTACAAGATGATCCACTGGGGTGCAGGAGAAAAATATTGGAACGTCTTTATTTATTTTTTTCTTTAAAAAAGTCATTAAAATTAAGCTTTACTAGCGTATTGGATTGACAGTGGTGCTCTTACTCAGTCTGTATGTCAGAAGGTCCCACGTCATGTACAGCCCATGAAGTGTCTTCTGTCAGAGTGGGTGTTCCACAGCATGGAGAGGCTCACAGGGGCACCCTCACTTGTTCGTTCACTTCCAGTGTATTGCGGTTCACGTGTGCCTGGTTAAGTGGATTTATGTATTATTTTATCTGGTTTTAACTAAACTAACCCTCATGAAATAGACAAGTAGCTTAAAGTTTCCATCAAAGAAACTGCGGATTGCAGGTAATGCTAATAACATGAGCACAAGTGAAAGATAAGAAAATGCCAGAGCTGACACTACACCTAGCATGAGCTCTTCTTCAGCCACATTATGAGGTAAAGACAATGATGGTCTAAGCAGTGATGTTTAATGTCCAGTGATACTCAATTCAGCACTTCTAAAAAAATTTCATTAAACTTAATGATAAATTTTTAGAAGCCTCTTTTGAGGTTTCTTATGTGAGAGCAAAAGGTGAAAAACCACATACTGTTGGGGAAACACTTGTTCTTCCTGCCATGGCGAAATGGCTGAAATAATACGCACAAGACAACATGGCAACAAACTAAAATGTATTCTTTTGGAGGACACATAGGAGACATTGGCAAAGACTTGAAGAAACACGTATTAGAAGAAATTATGCAGTTTGGGAGACTTGCTATATATAGTTGCATGAGAGTACCTATGTTTCTAATATGTCTCAGCTTAAGGAGTTTGCTAGATTCTGGTTCAATAATGAAATACACTAAGAACTACTTAGCAGCAAAGTGGGACCCAGAAGTGCACGAATTGCTATAGGATGTCATCAATGACGTTAACTTTATAAACACAAGACTTCTAAATATAATCTTTATAATACTTTGTAATGAGATGGGGAGTGACCATGCAAATCTTTTGTAGCACACCAAAGCTCATTGGTTGTCTTGTGGCAAAATGCTTAAAAAAGTTATCAAACTTAAAGATGAGTTATGCCTTTTTGCTTTTACAAAAAGTCAAGTGTTCTGAATTTGCTGACCTTTTCTGTGATGACAGGTGCTGTCAGTAGCATGCTACCTAGCAGGTGTTTTTGAAAAAATAAACACGTTAACTATATAATAAATGCATTATAAAGCAGTATGTGTGTGTATAACTACATACGTGTTAGGTGTGCATGCTGAATAATTTTTTTTTTCTTTTTTTAACTCATGGGGTGTATGATCAAAAAAGTGTGGAGATCACTGTATTACGGGTTAAAGCTAAGGTTCAAAGATCTGCCATGGAGATTAAGAGCAACCAGTTGATAGACAGCAGGTTTTGATATGCTCAGGAAAATGAGTATCTTTAGATTAAGGTTGCTGACTTCTGCTATGCAGTAAGCTATGCAGCGTGCAGCAGAGCCTACATGGCATCGATCGGGGTAGGTGACTGAGTTGCATCTCGGGAGTGCTTGCCACCTTCTGGTTTCACAGTCACTCAATCAAAAAGCTGTCCTAGTTTTGACAGAGAGTTCTTCCTTTCAAAATAATTGGAGTAACATTGTTAGCATTGGTTTATTGCATCTAGGGGGAAGGCTGGGAGTAGTGGTCTTGAGTTCTGCTTTGATGCAACTAAGCAGCCTTGCACAGTTTACTTAAATTTTCAGGCTTCATTCCTCCCTTATGGACAAAAAGGTCTTCAGATTATTTTATCTGGGGTTACTGGAATTTTCTGCCATTCTACCTTTAAGACTTCTACATGAAAAATACCCCAAGATTAAATGGATTGCTGTGAACATACTGGGCTGTTATGTAGCAATAATCCTGTATAATAGGAAGCAATGGTGAAAGAAGTTTGTGCAGCTTTCTTGCAAAACAAAACTTCTCTCCTCCCCACTTTTCATGAGGTGCAGTATGAATGAAAATATTCAAAACCTAGGCCTTTCTTCCCCCTCTTTTATTTGCATTGCAAATAATTTCTGCTGAATCACTTTTCATGAGGTGCAGTATGAATGAATATATTCAAAACCTAGGCCTTTCTTCCCCCTCTTCTTTTATTTGCATTGCAAATAATTTCTGCTGAAAAATCATAGCTTAATTGCTGGGCATGAGTGTCAAGACCCATGATGTGAATTATTTTAACGGCTGTGAATTATGGCAGAAATAATGCATAATGCTGGGCCTTGCCTACATCAACCTAATCCTGACTGCTGCTTTGGCTTGTTGAGGTTCAGGCTGTTTTGCTTTCGGAGGCACTGTAGTGTAGGTGGCTGACTGAGGGCTGTGCTCTTAAATTCAAACCTTAGCCAGCGGGGTAGGCTGGTTGTAATACCATCTCTAAACTGGTTTGGTTGTGCTTTTAAATTTTGTCTTGAGTGTTTAGTGTTCTGCTGAACTTTATGATTAGTCAGCATGCATGTGTATGTGTTTGAAGAGCTAGCCTTAAAAATAGTCTTGTTTCAATGCTGATTGGTCTTTCTAGAGCCATGAAGGCTGCATGCTAGAAATGAAGTGCTCCCCAGAATGACCTGGCATTTGCCACAGAGTGAGAACATGCACGCAACCAGTTTCCTTACAGCAGTTGCCATGCAATATGTTCACACCCGGCTCACCTCAAGACAAATTACTTGTCTTCCTGTAGCTACAGTAAAACTATTGCGTGTACTTAGCTTAGCAGCACGCTGGCTTCTGGCCAGGATGACCTGGCCTGTCCGTGTGGCACAGAGGTGCTTGTAACCTCGCTCTGCAGACTGGGGCTGATGCTGTTGGCAGGGCTGCAAGTTCTGCCCTAAGCTGTCTTTTGCTTTCAAGTGGCCATAGCTGTGTTCAACACGAGTGTAGCACCAGGACACAACACAAGAGGTAGGCTTCACGCTCTGTGTGCTGTTGTGTGTCTTTGATTCCTTCCTTAGGTTGCCAGGTAGCTCTGATGCTCCTGGGCTGTGGGGTTTTAGCAGCTGCAGGCTAACACCATTGAGGAAAGTAGCATGCCGCTGCTGACCCTGAATTCTTGCACCTATGAACCCACCATTTCCCAGTTGTGTAAATTCATCCAAATACAGGAGGCTGGAAGTCTGCATAAAAAGGAAAATGAAAAGAACCTGTGAGTGCATTGGTATATTCCTCCTATTTGGAAGCAGGATTGCTGCTATTTGGTGAACTAGTTTATGAACTGCAGGGGAAGAAGAAAGCCACCTTAGCCTCCTCTTCTCCCTAGTGGTTGTGCACTGAGGCTTTCAAGACCAGGCTGGGTAATGCCCTGAGCTGGCCCCACTTTGAGTGGGAAGTTGACCATGGACCTACTGGGATGCCTTCCAGCATGAATTTTCATCTCATGTATGTTGCAGAGAATCTGATACCACATGTCGATGTGCCCATGTATGTGCCAGTTGTGGTAATAGCATCACCTCAGCGCATTGGAACTACGTTGTCTTCCTTTGGCAAGAACTGAGTGAGATGAAAGCAAAAATAAGCCTTCATAAAATCTTGCCTTTCAGGTTTCCATAAATGAGAGCAGTGCATTTCAGCTCTAGGAAAAAATTAGCTCAGTGACACCTCTTACAAACCTTACGGGTTTGGTTTTTTTCTGACAAAAATGTAGATTAGTTTTAGAAGGGGAGAAGAAGGGGCAAAGGTTGGAGAGACATCAAGAGCCAGAGATGAATCTTTGGGAGAACAAGAGGTGAATGGAAGCCTTATCTTCATGCAGGAAAGAAAAGCAGTGTTACTATACATAGAAAGTTACTGCCTCTGAAGTGGGTGGAAAGAGATTGTTTTTAAAAAGGATAATCTGGAAGTATGTCTCTCCTTAAATCTTGAGCCTGGGCCATAGTCTATTAGAAATCTGTATCTTCATTATATAAAACATTCTTATGGTGTGTGTGTGTATATATATATATGTATGTATATATTTAAATTTGGGTACCCAATTCATATGAGAAAAATCTTAGTGTAGAGAACTTTTAAGTTGGTATTATGTTACCATAACTGGTTGTGAAAAATACCTGAGTCCCTTTACCTTAACCAGCTACCAAGGAAGCATATGGCTTTATGCTTTACTTGGAAGCTAATTCTGTCTTGGCAAGAACTACACTTTTCTTGCTAAATCCAGTGAGGAAGTAGCATGCACTTCCATGGCTTTCTGACACTTTCGGGGAGCTGAGTTGGATTTAAAATATATGTTGTGCTGCAGAGTTTTTTCTGTGCTGATAATGGGGATGGAGAAGTTAGTGGAATTTGTGCTCTCTGGACTGGAGGGCTTGTAAACAGTCTTGTCCAACTACACCCTGAGCAAATCTGTAATCATTGGGGCTTTGCACTGTGAGAGCTGAATTGGTGACTGCAGGAGTAGGGAACTTTTGTTGTTCTTGTGCTCTGCACTTTGTCAACTGGATTTGCAGTCTGCTTGCTCTAATTTTTCTTTTCATTGCATTTCTGTGGTAGAGAAGAATAGCCCTGTTTGGGTTCTGTAGATGATTTTATACTCTGACATCAGGTCAGTGTGTATGGTATTAGCAGAAAGAACCGTGACTAATGTCATGTGGGTCATTTTTCCTTTTTGCCCTTTACAAGTAGAAAAATGTGGCGTAGTATCTGTTTTAATACACTGTATATTGCTCCATACTTAGTGTGGCAAGAAACCTTTTTGGAAATGTTTGTTCCCCTGTCCCTGATCAGCCCCAGCTCTGTTTTTCTGACCGCATGGATGGGCACGTTTGTTGTCGTACTTGGTGCTGGCAAAGGCTGCTTGCTTTCCTCTCCCACGTCAGAGCTTAGAGATAGTAGCTCCTTGCAGTGGGCTGTAGCATGTTTGTAAATGGCTTTTTATCAGCCTGTTCTCTCTGTGTGACATCTCCCACGATAACCACCCCCATATAGACTGTGCTGGGATGGCTCTTGCAGTTTGATTAAATGCTGCATGTGTATGAATGTCAGTGGATTGTACTGGATTTCTTTCAGGGCCCTCAGCCCCACTTTGTGCTTAAGGGGATGATGACTCTGAAATGCAACACTTCTTAAAATTTTTTTTCAATTAAAGGGAATGACTAGAAATTCAGAGGTAGATAAAACTGAGACAGATCCAAGAAGAATATTTGCAGGCTGGTTGTTCTAGCATTCAGCACTGAATGGTTTATTTTTCTGTATAGAGAGTTAGCATCCTCTTTTCCCCTTCATTACATAGCAACAGGGTTAGGAAATAGAAGCTTTGAAGCAATAGAAAAACAACCCATGGTATAAAGCCAGAGATTTTGTAGATGGACTAGAAGAGAAAATCTGTTATATGTTGGATGCTGTACAATATGTATGTTAGTAGAAAGGACAGAACACAGAATGGACATTAGTTAAAAGCAGCAAAATTATCACCATCCTTGCCCCCCCTGCAGCTGTCAGTTTGAAGTAAATCCACTCCCCCTGCTTTACTGGTCAGGATTTTCAAAGGTGACAGGTACTAACTTGTCTTCTTGCAAGATATAGGTCCTTGAGGGAATGTGCCATGCACTTCTGACTTGGGAGAGGGCAGGAATGGGGAGCTGAGTTTGCACCAGTGGGGGGAATCTTCTCTCCTCAACCCACTGAACTAACTGCTCGTGTCTGGCTTAAATATGAGACATGAGATAGGGTAAATCCTAGCAGAGTAACCAAGGGGACAAAACAGAAACGTTGAACATGAGAAGTAAACAAAGCTAAGGCTGCCTAGGAACCTCAGGCTCCTTCAGCATGAGCGCTTGTACTGCATCGTTTGTAGTGGGGAACCCTGGCTTCCCGTTGCCGTCTCATGGTGGTTTGTTGTCAGACTGCTGAAATGAGCTGTGCTGAGGTGCTGTGCCTCCTGGGATTGCGAAGGCCCAGGAAAGCATGGCTCTTGGTATGCATGGTGACTCCTCGTGTGGAGCAGAATCCTTTGCCGTGTGCTGCAGCAGTCTAAATCACTCCCTTGGAGAGGCTGTCCAGACAGCTGAACTCTTCTTCTTTCGTTACCTCTGTGGATCTGTGTCAGGAACACTAGGATTTTGTGTTACATCTTACACATTTTTCATTGGTATTGGGGAGTATTGTTATACATAAAATTTATTGGGAAGTATGTGCCAAACTTTTTACAACCTATGTTGGACTACTGGGCATCGGTGCAGTTATATTTGGTGCAGAAGACCTAAGTTTCCAAGCAGTGATGTATTACAGAGATCCAGAGCAGCATAAGAACCTACACCGATCAGAGTAAAATCGGTATGTGGACATGTAGCCTCTCCAATTGGATTTAGGGATATATCCCTAATATATATAAGGATGTCATAGCGTGATGCCAGGCAAGGATCTGGTAAGAAAAGATTTTTATGTAGGGACAATAGCTGTGGGTCCTGAATTAACATGCCCTTTGTTTGTAAGGGGGGGTTGGATGATGATACAGGAAAGCGTTTTAGTAGTACAAAACCCAGGGTTTTTCCTTTCTTTGGAAAAGACTGTGATCTTGTGGTTAAGAGCCTCTTGTGCCTTGCCGAGAGCTTTCTGTGTGTCCATGTGCAGTTTGCATGTGCTCAGATTTTCCAAGAGAGGCCTCAGATTTTCCGACCTTGTTTTGGTATCATTTTTCCAGTTGTGGGTTGTTTTTGTTTTGTTTTGTTTTGTTTTTTTCTCTCCTCAAAACTGCTGCCTGTTGAAAGCTTCACTTGGAACAGTGGATGTTTAGAAATTCTCAAATCCAATGCCAAGGTGTTTCTGAAACAGCACTTGCATTGAAGCACCCAAAATCTATAGCTGTCTTTGGAAATACAGGCCTTCATTTCTCAGCCTGCTCATCCCTACCTGAAGGATTGTATGCCCTTTCTTCATAAAGTATGTGAAAGGCACTGTAGAAGTGTGCAGTGGCACAAGTGTGTTAGAGCAGCATGACAAAAATGTCTTGCATGTGTAGGATTATATTTTTCCTGGGGGTCTTTTCCTGCAAGTCACTAAAACAAGGGGGGAACCCACCTATGGAAAAACTTTCCTGTCAGCTGGTTAATAAAGGAATAACATAGCCATACTGCTGTTGGTAGGGTCCAGTTAAATAAGATATTGCCATTTTGCAGGTCTGTCACTGGAGCGCTCAACCAACTCAATTGCCTCGCGTGCTCGACTGTGTGAAAGGGAGGAGGAAGTCATGGCTTGTTTTGAGACAGCGTGTGTCATTGCCCAGGTGTACTTGCAGGAGCTTGAAAAGGTAAGAAATGTGCTCAGGGTGTTACCTGGGTGGAATTTCCAGGGTTTTGACAGCAAAAATGATGGGATAATGCCAAGTGATCATAGACAATAAGGAATATGAGAACAAGTTGGAAGGAGTGAGGTGTCTCAGTATAGGCAGCTGCAAAACAGTAGTTTATCTGGTCTCTGTCTCCTCTGAGAATGAGGTCTGGAAACCAGTTTTGCCTGTGGTAAAGCACTGAATACTTCAGATAGGCTCAGGTTGTGTCTCAACTTTAGCTCTTACTAAAGAGGGACTACAAACTTTGCGTAGCAAGTGCCAGCATGAAGGAACCCAAGACATTTTATGTATCTGCTGTGTGAATGATACACAGTAGTGGATACTGAGATCCCTAATGAGCTGAAAATAACCTGTTTGGGTCAGCTGTAGCAGTTTAACTGCCAGTGCTTCACCAAGTGAAACTGGAGGAACCTAGATCATTAGTAGCAAGTAACTGCTTAGTCAGTGGTTGGCTAGGATGCTAAGTAAATGAGCACTGTGAGCCCTCCACTGAGCTGTAAGATGTGCCACTGGTTTTCTGGGCACCTGCTTAGTGGTCTCTCTCTATAACTTTGCCTAGCTGAGTTTAACAGGGCATGCCGTGTGCTTCCATGCCCTTCTTTTGCCACACCTAATGCTTGATACCAGCAGCACCAATGGCAATGCATGTTACCTGTTCTTCTGTAACTTCACAGCCTTTGACCTTCAGATCAGATATTTCTGCTCTTCTCAGCAACAAAGGTGTGTGTCTGTTCCAGGTTTTGGTTTTAATTGCATTAAAACAAGATAAAATGAGCTTAGTGCATATATAAAAATTCATTAAGAAAGCCAGCTAATAAGTTGCCTGGTCTATTTTTTTTGTAGGAAGAAGCTGAATGGCTTTTTTATCTAAAATTAAGTACTGTCCTTCCTTTGTGGATTGATGAGTTCCTGCCAGTACTGGGCACTGTAAATGTTTCACTGACAGCACAGACACGAGCATGTGGGATTACTGATAGATGTACTAAAAGTCCATAGGCCTTCTCCAGTCCTGGATGTAAAACCCTGCTTTGGAGGAAGCAAAAGCAAGAAGGGCTTGATAGGAGAAACAGAGGAAAGGCTATGATTCTTCCATCAGAATTCCTGATACCTTACTAACTCTTAACAAAAACTTATGTTAAGATAGACATACCTACTCAAACATTGCATTAATATTTCTGGGCAAGATGCTGGATCTGTGTGGTTGGAGTACTGCTTCTGAAGCCCTTGGTATTAATGTGTAGCTTTCTACTTACTTTATTAAAGGTTGGAAAGTAATAAAGGACAGTGTTTCAAAACTCGTATTGCATGCAGAATATTTCATGCAAGTCATTGTTTATTTTAAAGCTTATTTTAAAATTGACTTTGAAAGGTTTTTGAATAGCTAAGGAAGGTAAGTTTTCAAGGAGTCTGAGGAGGAATCTGATGGCAGAAGCTAACATTTTATTGTTGGAGATGTCTCTGGCTCATGATGAACTGGCTAGTTCAAACAGTTGTCTGTAATCCCAGATACTTCTTTCTTCCCCTCACAGACCTTAAACAACACACACTCGAGGAATATCAAGGGCAGCAATGTGACTTACTCAGAGTTTGAACTTTCCTACTTCCTGGAAGCAGCTCTACAGAGTGCCTATGTGACTCATTTAAAGAAGGGGTAGGTGGATGCAGATGTTAATAAAAATAGATAATGTTGCATGTTTTGTCTCAGAACAGATGAAGGCTTATTTCTTTGTATGTGGTCTCTGTTGTGACTTTTCTGCTGCTGGCTCACCTCAAGTCCCCTCACTGTCCTTCCCTTCCTCCTATTTGTCTTTCTGTCTCTCTTAAGAGAGTCCTAAGCCTCGTTCTTCTAGACCCACAAGTAGGGTGGAGTAGAACAATTTTGTTGTCTTGACTCAGCTCTGTTCCCTGTGGAGATGAGGGAAATTTGACCATAAAGAGACAGTGGAATTTATATTGCTGTGTGATTTTTAAAATGTTCAGCCACAGGGCCTGGTTTAGAGCTCAGTGAACTCTTAAGGGTAGTTTCTTTCATTAATTTTTTGTTTGTTTATTTAAGGTCTTAAATGTCCCGATCAATACCCCAAATCTGTGTGGGTTTACTAGAGGGAATGCTTGTGGGAATAGTGCTGCTCCAGGGTATTTATTATGCCTCTGAAATACAGCTACTAGTAAACCTTGGAAGGGCAAGAGGAGTTGGTATCTGCAAGCCTACAGTGAATTTCGCTTGAGGAAAACCTTCTCAAGAACACTAAAAAAGACTTCCAAGGGCCATCGGTGAGGGCGCACTGATCTCTAAAACAGGCTGTGTCTTCAAAACATAATTAACTCTTGTTTAGCTGATGGAGAGATTGCCACATAGGGAGAGTGTCTCTTCACCATGTGTAAACAGTACTTGTAGAATCCATCCTTCCCCAGTCCTGTTCTTGCACCATATTATCCCATTTGTTCTCAAGGAATCAGATTTTCTCACGGCTCTGTGTGATATTGCTGGTCAAAGTCTTATAAACTTTTTTAAGCAAACCATCTTTGAAAGTATTTAATTTTGGCTGTGTTTTTACTTTCACCCCAGTCAAAGATTTATCTTCTCTTATTTTCTTCACTCCTCCATGTTTTCTTCCTGAGTAAAATGGAGAAGAAAGTGAAAAATGAGGGGAGATTGAAAGGAAGAAAACTAGAAAAAAAAATCCCAGCAAAACCCAGTTTAAATTCTTTTATAGAAAATTGATACCATTTTTTGACTCTGGAGGAGGAGGGGTTGCTTCTTGTTTAGGGTGCTTTTGCTCTTTTTTTTAATCACCCAAGAATGACTTTAAATGCAACTGTGAATAGCCTCTATGTTGTCCATTCTTTCATTAAAAGCTTGCGTATACAGTGCAGTTATACTTGTAAGCATATCCATGAGAGGTGCCTTCAGGTAAGCCTTGTTTAACCCAAAGGCTTACAAATTCACAAAGCCCAAATGTTGTGAAATGACCCCTTTAGTCAGGTGAGTACAAGTTTACGCTTAGGGGACAGATATCTGGTTTTCCTGGGTGAGCTGGTGGCTGACCAGCTGTGGCACAGCGTGTGCTTTCCTAGCCTTTTGCCATTCTCATGGCAAACAAAAAGCTCAGGTCTTGCCAGTAACCTCTTTAACTATGTAATAAAATAAAATCTCATTTAGAACATATGGCACTGACGTCCTCTAGGCACCTTTTGAATATCAAACTCACTCATGTTCATTTTATTCAGCAATGTTTTAAATTCAGTCTTCATCAGTTCAATATATCCAGTGGGTTGTTTTAGCTGTTACTGTGGGCCCTGCTTGCTCCCTTCCCATGTTATTTTAATAACAGCTTTAAAAAAAAAAACAACTAACCCCCCCCTCCCCCCCCAAACAAACAAACAAAAAAACCTACCCAAAAAACAAAACCACAAAACAAAACCCCCAAAAACAACCCACAAAAAACCTTACAGGAAAGAAATTGGGAATCAAAATACATATGTGAATTAAGCAGTGCTTTGATTATAAGCTGAATTGCTGCAATAGCAGCAAAATGTTCTCTGTAGCTGTCTCCTGATGAAAGAGCATCCCAGTCGGTGTGATGGAGCTCTCATGGCTGGGACAGGAGCGGAGCCCTGGGCGCTCCTCACCTCCTCCAGTGCAAGCAAGAAACACCAGCCAGGGAAATGAAAGGTCTGGTGGGGGGGGTAAAGGAGCTCGGTGGGACTCCACATCTTGTCTCTGCCCCCCACCCCCAGCTAGTATTAATATGTGGTTTCTGCCACGAGAGGGCATAAGCAGCATTGGGATATATTAAAAGGAAAGAGGAGGGAAGAGGGAAGAAGCTTTTTAGGATGCTTCATGTGTATAATAAATTTCTCCGCCTGATATTGAACAGCTCAAAGAAATGCTTTTGTTCTCCTTATTGCTTCCAGCGTGTTCAGGTAGGAAATAAGCCTTGGATGATGAATGCTCAAGCTGGCAGGGGGGTAGGTCCTATCAGGTGGGATGTCCTTCCCCAGCAGCACATGTGTACAAAAGAAATCGCGAGTGCTTTATTCTTCTCTCGCCAGGCAGAAGTGCTGAGGGATACGAGTGGTGGTGTCACGCCTTTGTTCCTGTTGTCAGGAACAGGCACGCTCCTCTCGGAGCATGGTTGGGGATGCCCTTTTCTCTTGCAGTGTGCAGTGGAAAGAAGGCACCAGTAATGAAACAAAGGTCCAGTCTCCTTTTTGGATGTTGGGCTGGCAGCTGTAAGGACCAGCAACTCTTGCAGCTGTGGAAGTCCCAGATGCTTTTAATAAGATATTTACTTTAAAATATTGTGTTGCTGAAGACATGTTTCCTGCAGTTGTTTGCCCTGTTGCATCCCAGGAAAGCTTTCTTTTATTCTTCCAGTGAGCAATATTGATGCTGTGGATGCAGAACATAGGCAGGCAGATGCTGTTGTGCTGTAGGAGGCACCCAGTTGTCTTTCATGTTAACATCTGCACTGGGTTTTGGTTTTTCTTTTCTGATGTGGGTGTGTGAATATTGGGCTCATTTCTTACTGCCTTTCTTTTCAGAGTATTGAACAGGTATCACTACTTTATACTGTTATGGGGGTTTTGGTCAAGATGCTCTCAGTATTTTCTTAGGGCAAACAGGCTTCACCTGTGTGAAGTAATGGTTCTATGTATGCTTCTCTCTTAATGGCACTTGAAGTTTGTGTGGTGTTTCACAAGCAAGACAAGTCAGAGCTTTCTAGAGGATGTGATTGGTTTTGGAAGCTCTAGATGGGACACTTGAAGAAAGTTTCTGAAAAATATTAAGCACTTCAGAAAATTTGATTTCCTTATGATCCCTCAAGTTAGGACCTAAATTACTTTGGAAAACCCTGATGAAAATGCCTAGTAGGGAAAAGCTTACCCAATTCTTTCTCTTCCCTTCTGTCAGTTTTCCAGAGTGCTCAGTACCCTTTTTGAAATTTTGTAGGCTTCTGTTGCAAGGGCACTTTGAAAGAGTAACTTCATGTATGTGTTGTTTTACAGTAGAATGTAATGTACAAAGACAGACAGGGCCATCTGCCAGACTATTCATCTCTTCTGCGGAATTTATGTGGGCTGTCTTGTCATTTATCTCTTCTTCAGTCCTCACAATCTAGCACCTTATCCAGGACACTGGGACGCTGCATCTGGTAATTCGGGCGTGAGTCTTACTGCCTGCTGGATTGCTCTAGATAAGTGCTAAGCTTTTTGGTTTGTGTTGGGGTTTTTTTGTTTGTTTGATTTTAATTTTTTTTTGAGTGCCCCACTTTTGTTAGATAGGCTGCCATTGAGAAACTCTAGTGTGCTTGCTTGTAGTTACTCGTATTTTCATTCATAGGAATCTGAGACTCTGAGGCTTACTTCTTCAGGTGTGTTTTGTGCCTATTCGTGAACAGCTGTTTAAGGAGAGTATGAATTTTTAGAAACCTGGATGAGACACAAAAGGAGCTGGGCAGAGGTAATGATGTTGCTGCTGTTCATGTGCTTTGGGTACCGCTTTCCCCTGGAGAGGTGGCTCTGCAAACTGCCATGTAGTCATCTCAAGGTGGTCTCTTCCATCTGTTAGCAGCAAACTGTTTTAACAGTTAATGAGTGGGGATAAGAAGATGATGATCTGTTGCCCATGTTGTTGGGGGACTGTCTGTGCAGACCTCCGTGCCCACAGTCTGCTCCAGTTCATTATCAATATTTCACCCAGCAATTTGCATAGGAAACAGTGTATTTCTTTATTTTCTTGTATCTTAAAATTTTGTGTAGTGTTAACCAAACAGTATGACCTAAGTGTGATACAGCTGCTTTGATTCTTGGACTGGTAATTAATTACCCTGTATTAGCAGGGTACTTGTACGAACAAAACAGATTTTCATGCCAAGCTGGACTGACTAGACTCAAGGTGCTCTTTGTCAGTTAGTGCCCACAATTTTCTGTGTTCCTCTTTATTAGATTAGCTAAAATTGAATCCTGAACTGCATTTCATCACGTTTTTTTAAATGCCTCTCTTGGCACTTCTGTGGCTAAAACCAAGGCAGTTTAATGACCATGTGCTTTTCCCTTCCTGTTCTTCCTTATTTCTTTTTCTGGCTTCTTAGCAGTGCAGTAGGGGCCCGTGGACTCTTCCAACTTATTTAATTTCCATGATCTGATGTTCGCTTATGATGCCGTGGCTTGAGGCAACAGTACTTGGGATTTCCAGATAGTCTTCTATCCAAGTCCTGCAGGGGCTCAAGATTGCATAGTTTCTGATTTAGACAAGATCAAATGAATTCACCGTGGATTGCCAGAGGCTTTTATGTTTGCATCCTCATCCACTTATCTACGTATACGTATTTCCGTTCAAATACATATTTTTCTTTTTGTTAACTTCTTCAGGTCCTAATTTAAAAAAATCTCTTCAAGTGCCTGTTTAGTATATGAAGGACATCTATTAATGGAACAGTGAGTTCCTTATTGTTACGAGTAGAGCAATTCACATGCTTAAAATGAAATGTGTGCTCAGATGGCCTCCTGGCTTGGAACAGTAGAGCGGAAAGACAAACCCCTGTAGCGAGGTATGTTTGCAGACTGCTGGCAGGTGTGCTCTGTCTCCTGTCACGGCTCAATAAAGTTCGATAAAGTTCAAAATACAAAAGCTGCCAAATCAAACCCTCAGTCTTGTAGAACTGGTATTGTTGTCAGATGCTTTGCATGTTTTGGAGTTGAGAGCTCAGAGTGCTCTCAGAGAGACCCCGACCACACAAGCACCAGTCTGGGAGGTAGTGAGTGCTGGGTGATCCTCCCGCGCTGCCCATTTTGCACTCCTGCCTTCTCTTGAGGGTGTTCCTAGGCATCTGTCATGCGGTTCATGGTTTCAACCCTCACTACTCACAGATGGACAGCAATTTGCCATTTCTTCTTTCATTCACTTCAGTGTGTCAATAGTCCTTCCTTTTCCTCTCCCCTTCTCCCCAGGGCAAGGTGTTTCTGCCATGAAGCTTAACCTGGTTTATGGCCTGGTCTAAAAAGTGGAACAGAAATGGCGCTCCAGTTCTCTGGGAAAAAAAGCTGTCTCTTTTCAGCACATTCTCTAGGTTTCTCTTAAGTTTGGCTTTGTGAGAGGTCACTAATCTCCTTTCTGATGGTAGTTAATGGAATTCATTGACACTTTGTTAAGACAGATACCATTATCCTAACAAGAAATCTAAACATATGTATTTTTGAAAATGTTGAGTAACTGTTGTTATACACCATAATGCTTCTGTCCAGCCTCTTAAGGAGCCCGAGGATGCACAGGGTATGCCAGTGGTCTTCAGTAACTGAGGAGAGCAGTTGGGCAGGGGCATTTTGTTCAGATGGGGGAATTAATTGATTTTGACTATCTATCTGATAATAAATAGCATGGGAACAGCTCTGATTTGGTGTGACTACTTGTGCATAAATATCATGATGTGCTTTATTGCTTTCCAGTTTAAGGTCCGGAACTGCATCTTTGAGGGTATATTCTTTCCTAGACCCACAGAAAAGCACCAGATGTCTTGGCCCTGTAAATTGGAGACGTTGCTGAAGCATTAAAGTCCATCTTATAAAAAATTCTTTGAGCTTTTTTCCTTTGATAAGTTGAAAGTGCATAATTTAATTGGGAGAAAGTAGAGGGGGAAAAAAAGAAAGACAGCACCTGACTTTCTTCACAGGGGCATGTCTCTGGTGTTTTTGCTCTTGCCTTACTTTGCTTGTCTGTATATCACCCATAACTGGGTAATCTGCAGATTATCTCAAAGTTTAAAATTTTGAGATGAGTGTTAATCGGGAGTAAGGACACAAGCATTTACATTCTGTGACTCAGTGACAGTTGTAGCCAATATTCATGGTAAACATGATCACATTTCACTCTCCCCCCCCCCCCCCCCAAAAAAAAAAAAAAAATTACTACTTTATTTTTTTTATTTCTTCAAATGTTTGCCATTGATTCTGGAGTGCAAGATGGTTTGCAGTGCATGAAAGTGGGCACAAGCGCAGTCTGTGCTGCTTATCTTCAAAATTTAATCAGATTGACAGAAAAGGTTGTTATGGTGCATGGGGTTTTTTTGTTTTTATGAAATCTAGGCTTCGTCTGCACAGAAAAATTCTCCTGGAATAATGCTGAAGTGGCAGTTAATGCACTGGTAG
>NW_009259182.1:1517038-1533542 GCF_000687185.1 Egretta garzetta
CTTTCCCTGACAGATTGTATTTCCTTGGGCAGCTTCCACCCTGCTATGAAAGTGAGCTGAACCATTCTGTAGTTACTGTGGTGGTAGGGCCATGTCCTTAGCCTTGAAGAGCTTATAGGCTGCAAATGTGTTAACTAGTATGTCCAGTGTTTAATCTTTCCTCTCCGCATCTCTCTTAATGCTCAGACACACGATTAAGATAGCATTTGGCATCTAGTCTGTTTTAATTGCTCATGGAGTATGCAGAGTAATGTGATTTCCACCCCCACCCCCCTCAACCCTCTTTTATTGCAGGTTAAGCTGTGCTTGCAGACAGTTACTGCAACTTAGCTGCCTGATAATAAACTGTTTAAACCACTGTAATTTTATAATGTGTCTGGACCATCAGACACAAGGCGTTTAAGTACCACCTAAAAGGAATCATCATTTAAAAGCATTGCGTAAGCTCAATATAATTCAAACAAGTACAATCTGTGTGTATGAAGAGGAGATGTGGATGCTTTTAAGAAGAAGCATCTGCTTTATAAATACGAGCTATGAAAGGCTTCCAAATGTCCCCTCTGTTCGTCAAATGTGAATGCGATCTTCTCCTAGGAAGCCATCTGGAGCAGGCATGCTACAGTCGCTGCCTCGCTCGGTGCCATTGTCCTCCCTGTGCCTCAGAGTGACTTATCTCGCTACTGCACACTCAATATTAGTGAGTGCTTTATGGGTTTGTTTGAATGTCAAGTTTGTCACCAAGCTTTGGCACATCATAAAAATATTTTGTCTCCAATGCGCTGGTTTTTGGGGGGCTTTATGATTTTTTTTTTTCTGCCTTCCCCATAGAAATATTGTGAAAGGAATGAGGAGTCTGCGAGAAATACTACGGACTGTGGAAACAAAAGCTACTCAGACCTTCAAAATGGTAAGGGGAATGAATGGGAGATGGGAAGGTTGGGGTAATCTGCAGGAATTCTCTCTGTTTATTAACCAGTGCGGTAGGACAAAAATGTATTTGTCCTCACTTGACTGATTGCTGCCTTTCTTTTTTAAACTTTTGGAAGTGATGTGCCAAGCGATGCACTTAATTCAAAGACCTGCCCAGTTGAAATCTCCGAGCCTTCAGACCTAGGCATGTGGGTTACTTCTGGGGGTTTTTTCAGTGCATTTTCTAGCACTGATAGAAATAGGGATGTATTTAGTTTTACAGAGCTGTCCTCAGGTGATAAGGTCTTGTTTTCTTTCTCACTTTTCCATGTGTGCATGCACACCTTTTTGCATTTGCATGTAGAAGCGTTAAGTACTTCTGGCTCTTGCAACAAGCAGCATCCACTTAGACTCAAGTGCTTCAGTGTTCTTCCTGTAAAACTCCCTTCAGTACAGTACAGACTTATTTTAAGTTTTTAATTTTTTTTGGTCATGTTGGCATTCTGCATCCTGTTATCTTGAATGCCACTGGTAAAGGAATCACGGAGAACATTATTTATGTGCCTGTTTAACTTCTTAGACCTTTAACTGGTTCTTCCCTGTCTCCCCTTTAAGAGATCTGGTCCCGAAGTTACTCAGGAGGTGACAAGGTCAACAGCATGGAGAATAGCAGTCTTGAGAACCTGAATGAAAACTCTGCAGCCCTAAAAGCATTCATGTTGCTGTGATTAAACTTGTTTTGTGCTTGGTTCAGCTTTGTGTTTTGTGTAATTCCAGAGAAGTTTGGCAAGGGAGGTGGGCATGGGTTTTGCATAGCATTTTGGAGATGGAGAGTGCTGGGTTGCAATGGATGGACTGACTAGCTCACGTGCAAATGCGCAAGGGTATCCTGGGTGCTTTTTTGCATAGGTTCCTCACATTTGTATATTTTGGAACTTCTGTTCTGGAAATTAATAATCTTGTTGCCTTGGGATCAACTTACATGCCTAATTGAGAATATAGATGTATGTGGAAGTTTGTGCAGGGATTTAAAAGAGGTGACTTAAATAACTGTCACATTCAAGTGGTTGCATCCTTTTCCAGGTTGAGATCAGGTTCAGGGGATTTTTCTTGCTCTCCTGTTTTATTGTTTTGCTGAAATGAGTCTAACTGTCTGCTGTTCCTGTACCATGACAGAACGTGGCACTCAAATGCTCCTGTCCCTGTGCACCTGGGGAGAGCTGTACAACACACCTGGGGGATTTATCCCTAAGGGGAAATCTGAGGATGTTCATCCAATAGTTTTTCCTGGGATTTCCATTTTACATGAAGTTGCATTTTCATTTTCTTGCTTATTTTTAAATAGCTGTCAAGAGGGCAAAGGGAGGGATGTGCTTAATTAAACAATTTTTTCAAGCATGAAAGTGAAACACATGATTTTTTTTTTTTCCTAATTTGTGGGATCACAGTGTTCTTCAAGTATAATGACGCTTTTTTTTTAGCCAAAGGCAGTAGTAATATAAATCAGAGTCTTGGCCTGTTCTGGTTTTTTTGGTCTTATTCAAAACAAGAGTGAAGCTAATTTACATGGCTACTGTACTGTATACTAAAATCAAAGACACTGAAAGTATGTTGTGCTTGCCTTTTAAAAGGCTTATCGCAAACTGTACTCCTACTTCTGTGTGAACCAGTAGAGATCTTTCTGTTGCTGGCATATTGTTTTTCCCTCTCCTCTAAGACTATAGGAAAAAATACAGGAGAGTTGGTTCCTCAGGGTAAAACTGACTAAATAATTACCCACTGAGACAATAACATGATACTGGCTGATGTTGCAGGGCCATAGGCCATTTTGCTCATGGTTACTTGCTATAAAAAGCATAGAAAAGCCTAGTTAGAAACAGAAGGCTTTTTGTAAGTTGTCAGTAGGAGTGCATGGAAGGTCTTGGGGTTCCCAGGGAGCTGTATGTGACAATATTTCTTTGAGGCACTGTCGTATATTCAGATCACTTTGCCATTTGCTAGGTACATGAAACCTCCCTTTTTGGTGTTTAAGAAACAATGCATGCTACTGTTGTTGCATTTTAGACTAATTCAGTGAATTCATGTGTGGTGAGGTGAAAATAAAGAACCTTGCATCAAAGGAAGTTATTTTTCTGACTCTGATAACAGGAACTTTAACCTCCGTGTGATTTATTTGGTCCTATAGATGCCATACATCAAGTGGAGCAATGCTTCAGTTTATCAGACATGTCTAGCATGGTATTTAAAAGAAAATGACTCTTGGTAGCCTCATAACACATCGCAAAGTGTAACTTGCATATAAAATACATATTGCTGTGGTCAGAGAAGTTCCAAAATAATATTTACAAATATTAGGACAGAAGGGCTGAAGTTTCAGCCTGCCTCTGTTCTGTGCAGTATTTATTTTACAGCTTAGAGTGCTGAGCTGCTTGGAATTCACAGAAGATACCACACGTTTTGATGTCTCTGTGCTTGTTCGCATGTTCATCTATTTACAGTGCAAAAAATTAGAAGTTTGTTGGGTGGGGGACAAGGTCAAACACCAAAGATAGTTTTTCAAAGTCAAGTTAACTTGCCCCCTTTTGGGCCCAGCTTGCCAGCTATGTGTATGAACTGAAAAGCAAGTATTTAAGGATCCCTGGCCACTTTAGATAGTCAAAAAAGTGCATATGATGTTGCTGTCTCAATGTAAAGTTCCTAACCCTCTTCTCTCCTCCCTCCATTGTCGCAACAAAAAGCGAGAAGCAGTACCGAGATGAAGCTATAAAAGGCTGCAGGAAGAGCGATATTAATAGATAAAGGGTTGATCTTTCAAACCTAATACAAAAGTAGACCCGTGCTGAGACTTGCATAAAGAATTCTGAGGTTGAGGACGCAGTGGAGTGCCATCATACTCTAATACAGTAACGTTTGTGAGATTGGCTCAGCCATCTGCATGACAGTCACTTGTCTTCATTCACCAAAGCGTCTCTTGCTGTTGGGCCTGTTTGATGCTTTTTTCCTATGGCATTGCAACAAGACCACATAAATGCAGAAGGCTGGCCTTTTCAGAGGAGGGAAGAAACTGCCACTGCTGTAGACTCCTTAGCAGCTGTTTTAGCCACTCTGGCTTTCCGAAAAGTGGTACTGTTGTGTTGTCGGTACATCCCCTTCCCAAGGTTGAACATGGGGAAGGGTGAATCTTTTGTGTTGGGGAAGGCTTCACTGATGTGTCTTTTTCTGTACTGTTCACTGATCTCTAGACTGCTGCCAAACAGCTAGCCCAAGTACTTCTCCATTCCCTCAGTGAAGACTGTTACTGGAGCCCTTTATCTGATCCGCTTCCTGAGTTCATGAACAAGGAAGATCAGTCTTACGTTAGCAATCTGCTCTGCCGGAGGCCCGAGCTGTACACAGAAGAGAAGTAAGCATTCTTTTTTTTGTTTCAGTTTATTGGCAGGAGGAAGGAGAGTTTTTGAACACTCTTCGGTACTGCTAATTATGTCACTGATTCATGTAGTAGTTTTGTGTGTTCTTGTTTTTAACTTCCCATCAAAAGGCCTGCTGGAAAAATAAAGCATTAAACCTCGAGTGTTTGATTATGTTTTTTTTCCCAGGAAGGAAGAAAGTCCAAGCAAATAGCTGTCTTTGTTATGAAATGGAAATAATCTATTTATGGTTCAGTATAGCTCATCTAGGATATATTGCAGAGCTTTTAATTGTGAGAACCTGCAAAAGAAGGTATTGCCTAGCAAATGAATTATGCATGAGACGTTTCAAGTTACTGCTTCTCTTGTGAAATGAGAAAGAGGCTGACAGGATAATTCTTGACCTTCCTCAGAAAAATGTGTTCTGTCTTTCAGTGCGTACTGCCCTCAAGACAACGTAGAAGAGGCTCTTCTTCTCCTCTTAATCAGTGAATCCATGGTAAGCCAAAAATGAGTTTGTAATACTAATAGCACAAAGGAATATCTAGCATTCCCATGTCAAATCTTCCGGTTGGTTTTGTTTACAGAATCTTCCCTAGCTAAACAGAAACAAGGAATCGGCTGCTGAACAGGAAATGCTATTTATTCTTTTGTTAGTGACACCACTTTTAATAAATGGAATGTCAGTGAAGGGCTTTGGGAATTGTCAAGAAGAGGAAGTGACTGCATTCACCATAGCTGCATGCAGGTTCTGACATCCAGATCCATTGTCAGTAGACTGGTGTTTCCATTCAAACCTTCTGTGTGGATTTATGGATCAAGAATGAAAGGAAGGGAACCTTGCCTAAAGCTGGGCGTGATGGTGGTACCTGCTCTTTGGCATTTGCAGGATACAATACCCTGCTTACATTCCTCAGTCTGCAGGGATAATATTTTAGCTGTTTCAGTCCTGAGTGATCTTTGGCAGTTTCTGATGCTGATGATACATGGAGTTTTGTCACATGTAGAAACATCCATAATGAACTACAGTGAAATAATTATATTTCTTCTATTTATACTATCAGTTGCTTTAAAAAAATCTCTTTAAGCAGAAGGGGAAAAGGTGGAGAAAAACAACTGCATGGAAAACTGCACAGTAACCTTTGATCATTTTCATGTTCTGAAAAGACACAAACATACGGAAAATGTGTAAGGAATATTTTCTGAAAATGTGTAAGGAAAGTTACTTTGCTTTAAATATGGGGAATTACTTGTAGCTCAAAGTGAGATTTGAAAACCTTGGAGCATCAGTGACCCTCTTAGGACAGCTTTCAGACAAGTTGAAAAAAGATACATTTTTTTCCTGTGCCTGCTTCTTCTGGTTCAAGTTCTTCTCCTTTCCTGCAAACATCTTCAAAATATAGCAATTTAATATTGTTTGCTTCTAAAACTTGGGGAAAAATTGAAGAGGCAGAACCACTCCAAAATATTAAATTGACTTAAAAGTCACGTACATCTGAGTGTTACTCTACTTCATGTTTTTTAGTGCTTTCTAGATTAAGCCTCTACAGCACATCTGCTTTGTGTTTTCAGGAGCTTTTCTGCACTTAGAAGGGCTTTTTGTAACTGGAAGTGGAGACTCCAGGAGTGAGGGCTTATAGAATACCACATGCACTTCTATTAAAATCAGAAGAACTCATGTCAGGGTTGCTTGTCAGGGCTGATCCAAGCAGGAGGAGGATCAGGGGTCTGGAGCAGCAACAGTACTGGCTGCTCCAGCCTTTTCTGGGACTGGGCTTCCAGTTGGAAAGGCCTTGTGGGATCTTGATCTCTATAATCTTGTTCTGCTGAGGTAAATGAAAGTTATCCCTGTTTTATCTAATAGTGCGTAAAATGGTGAACTGGTCCTGTAACTAAGTTATGGATGAAGCAGTGTGAAAACGCTATTGATAGGAACTGGACTGCTGTGCTGACTTCAAGTCTAAATAAATAAGTGTGTGTTTGCCTAAGTGCTGTATTCTATATATAGGAACGTTCTGGAGGTAGGTGCAAGGCATTTTGATCTGCTGCATATAAAGCACTTAAATAATCAAAGATCCTGTAGTAGGGCACTGCAGGAACCATAACTGTCTTTTCTGTATTTTGGGAAATGGAACATCTGAGCTTTCTTCTTGCATTAGCAATAGGCTTGTCGTGAGTTTATTGTTTTAACAAAAATACGGGATAAGTCTATAGAAATACAGCTGTGTATGGAAATACACTTAGAAACCACAGGAATGTGCTTCCTAAGTGAAGGAACAGAGGGAGCAATCTGATTCTTACATATGTTTGCAATCCATAAATATTTTCCTGTAGTTTTGCTGTTACATACTAAGAAGGGGAGATTTTGTTTGGTTTATGACATGGGGCATGGTTTACACGACAACTTTGTTGTAGACTAGTGAGTTTCCTCATGTACAGGTTTATTGTTTTTTTGAGGGTTTTTTGTTGTGTTTTTTAAAGGTTGCTGAAGCTCATGGAAAACGAGTTAACAAGAAGCAGATTTCCAGTTAAGGTCTCCCTAATGATGTAATGTTAATAACTGAATAAAACATATTTTCCTTCCTGGAGAGAGTGTCAGCGGCAAGTGATAATGATAGTTTCTGTAGGCCAGTGAGCAACATAGTTGGTGTTCCTGGATTTTGGCTGGATTAGGCATTCTTTCAGTATTTACAGTTATGAACCCCTTAAAATGAAACAGAAGTATACAATTAGGCTGGCTTGCTGGGAACTCTCCAGCTTCTCTGACACTGTGATTGCTTTGTCAGAGCAAAACCCACCAGAAAGGTACTTTTCCTGTCTGATTTTTTAAAGAGACAAAAGAGCAACCACGCCATTATAACTTTTTTGTAGGACTGTAAAGCCAAACAGCTGCTCTACATGCCTGTTCCTGACTTTTGCCACTCCAAAATGAGCTCAAGGGGGACAAAACTGGGGGAGGAGGGACCGAAGAATTGTCAGCACGTGGAGGGGGACACAGGACAAAGGTGTACTGGGGAGGAGCATAAATCATCAGAGAACCTGAAAGTAAATATGTGATAAATTTGATGAAAAGGAGACATGGTAGCTTTTCCAAGTAGTATACAATCTGGAACACCTTTTTTTTTTTCCCCTGAGCCATACACGGAGGAAGTAGATCAGTGCCACGTAGTTTGCTGCTGAAATTCACTCAGTTTTTCTGTTCGTCTTGCCTTCCTAAGGTGAAGCTAACATCTGCTTCACCAGGACCTGTGCAACCCCCCAGAAGATGTTACGGCAGTTAAAAGAACTGTTCCCGTAAGGGCGAAAGGAAGAAAAGAAATCGCCTTTAAGGTGTCGTGAGACAGACCCTACATTCCAGCCCACCTCTGGCTCTTAGTGCTGCTGGGTTCTGGCTTGTGATTCTGGCCCAGCTTTTCTTGTTATCCCTTTACCTGGCATTGGAAGGGAACCACTTTGCATGTTCTGGTGGGATGAAATGAGAATATCTTCTAAAGGGGTAATTAAAGGTTCCTTCAGTATATCTATCACTCTGCCTCTGAGCCTAAGGATGTGAAAGTTTTTCAGATGGCTAAATGACATGGTAGCCTCTTTCATAGCTTTGAAGATGATGCTGTGGGTGTATTAACACTTACAGTGAAAGCCTGGGGCCTCTTTCCTCACGGCACTCTCCTGAGTTGCCTCCTGTATTCTTTCTGTCCTGTTGAAAATGGGAACCTATTTTCATAAGCTAAGGCATCTCGGTAAACAATGAAAAGCATCCCAGTTGTTGAGTTTGGCAAGCGTTCCTCCTCCATGCCAGCTGTTATTTAGTCACGGTGGTTGGCTGTAGAGTTCTCATGAAGGCATCTAGTGAAACAAATCAGGCAGCGTAAAGATTACCACAGTCAGGGCTGTCTTTAGGGGGGTTAGTGGCCTCCTGCTAAATTCTTATTCCTTGTGCACAGCCTGAGTTATGGTATGGATGGGCCGTGTTGGAGAGAGGAGGAGAATGCTCTCCTTCAGACCAAGGAGAAGGCCAGCTGGTGACAGCCTTTACAAGGTCAGGTTGTAGTAGAATGATGTGTTCCTATCACATGTTGGAAAAAATGGACTGGCCTATTTTTAAACCACTAGTCTTCTTTCTTATTGCATTTAACCCATCAAAACCAGTGACGCTGAGTTTGTGAGGAGAACCAAGGGCATATTGTCACTTGCTGCTGTGTGGTTTCTCCGCATTGCGCTACCAGTGGGAACGGCGCTGGTTCTGCCATCAGGGATTCTGACGCTTTGTGCTGTGGGGCATAGGCAAGGGAGGTTTCACAGGACTAACCTTTAGCTGCAGCTTTGTTTATTTTAATAACCATTCTCAGGAGTATTCTGAGTTGGTGGCACTGCCCCTCGAAGTCAGCCAGAAGTTTCTTAGAGCCAGGAAGGGAATGCTTTCTATTACTTTTTGTGTTTACTTTTGAGGTAAAAAAAAAAAAATAAAAAAAAATAAAAGGTTTGCACTTAGAAACCTTGCCTGCTTGAATCTGAGGTCCCATGTAAAGTTGCAAATTCCTTTATTCAGCCCTTGCAATGCTGGCTCTTACAACTGGGGATTCTGGCTGGTGCGATCCACCAAACATACCAGGTAACGTGGATTATTTTTTTTGGCTTTGTGTTCACTTCAGTCATACTGAAAATGAAGCTCCTTGTATCCAAAACTAATAAATTCTGTGCCTGTGTAACAAAGATTAGAAATGTCATCCCCATCTTATCTCTGATTTGAATCCCTAAAGGCGATTTGACCTTGGAGAGCCTGAGAGCACAGAACAGATGGTGAGGGGGGAAGAAAGATACTGGGACTTGTCCTGTTCTTTTTACTGGTGAGAGCAAACTCATGGCTGTGAGCATGCCTTTAATGGAGTAAGATTAAACCCATGTATTTTTAAGCACAGACATAAAACCTGTTAACTCTATGGTTCCTAGCTTTATAAAATAATTCTGCCCAACAAATGCATTGGCAAAGGAAAAGAATCTCTTGTTGCTTTTGTAGGATTCTTTTTTTTTTTGTTTTTTTTTAATGACACCAAGCCCAGTGATGATACAACAGCTGGATGACCATCATGAGTATTTTCTTGAGGGCTGTTGGGCTATGGCAGCTGAAAGGGACAGCTGGGGACAGGATTGCCCGCTCTGTTGGTTCCTGCCAAATCATGGCCATGCACTTACAGTAGCAAGCCCAACTGTGCCTTTCACTGGTCTGCAAAGCAAAGATACGTGTTTGGGACCTGCAAAGGTGGATTGCAGTATGTTTCTAGTGGGAAATACACCACCTCTGTTAATTGCCTCTTGGATAAATAGTTCTAATGTGAGTTGCTGGAGACAGGGTAGAGACCTTTTTTTCTGCTGCTTTGCAAGTCTTGTTTCCAAGCTTCCAAGGAGGACGCAAATTCTTGGAAGATAGCTTTCTAAATGCAGATTACTGATAACAAATATATAACTTTTGTTACCAAGACAGTATCCATAAACAAACTTCATTACTTTCTCCCTCTCTCTTCCTTTTGTGTAGGGTTGTTGGACTGTTTTGGCTGATGGGGGTATGTCTGTTTTGCTTTCAGTGATGTTTCCAGAATTGGTTCTGCTACAGTACAAGATGTTAAAATATACCTGGTAACAGATAAGATACATCTATGTTGTCATATTTGATAACCAATTGTTGTGGTTTAACTCCAGCCAGCAGCTAAGCACCACCCAGCCACTCGTTCAATCCCCCTTGGTGGGATGGGGAAGAGAATTGGAAGGGTAAAAGTGAGAAAACTTGTGGGTTGAGATAAAAACAGTTTAATAGGTAAAGCAAAAGACGTGTGCACAAGCAAGGCAGAACAAGGAGTTTATTCACTGCTTCCCATCGGCAGGCAGGTGTTCAGCCATCCCCAGGAAAGCAGGGCTCCATCAAGCGTAATGGTGACTTGGGAAAACAAACACCATTGCTCCGAATGTCCCCCCGCTTCCTTCTTCTTCCCCCAGCTTTATATGCTGAGCATGACATCATATGGTATGGAATAGCCCTTTAGTCAGTTGGGGTCAGCTGTCCCAGCCGTGCCCCCTCCCAGCTTCTTGTGCACCCCTGGCCTCCTTGCTCATGGAGTGGGGTGAGGAGCAGAAAAGGCCTTGACCCTGTGTAAGCCCTGCCCAGCAGTAACAAAAACATCCCTGTGCTATCAACGCTGTTTCCAGCACAAATCCAAAACATGGTCCCGTGCTATCTACTGTGAAGAAAATTAACTCTATCCCAGCCAAAACCAGCACACCAATAATAATGGGCTGTTTCAGAGAGACATCTTACAGAGGTACCAGTAACTTGTGATCTGTTGCCTACCAGAAATGAGACAGGTGCCACACAGTTCACAGGGCAGTAAGTTTTCATTCACTGTGCTTCTGGTCTGAAATGGAGCAAGTTGTGGTATCCCCGAAGAGCAGTTTTGGGAGTGGCTGGAGTATGGTATTTCTTTCCTGTTCCACTTGCTTCCCATTTTCACAGATGCTTTGCAGTCAAGCCTGAATATATTCTTCGTCTATGTTAGTGAGGGGAACCTCCAGGTTCTCTGTAGAGACCATCAATAACTTAGGTGAAAAGTCTCTCTTCCATGTGAATGGGTCCTTGCCATTGCAAAGAATTAATTCATTTTGTTGGCGGTACAGGCAAAACAGCTAGAATGGAGATCCAAAGGACATGGGCTAAATATTTCCCAGCTCTTAGCAGTAGAGGCATCAATTGCATGATTTCAGAGGCTTGTTGTCAATCTTGCACGCATAGCGTTTGTTTTTCTCTCTTAATGCTAGTATTGAATCACACCAATTACATTGTTACAGTACACTGTGTAAAACACGCTGCCGTTCTGTATAGATGGGTTGCAGTGGATCTGGCAATTACGTCTATTATGAAAAGACACAAGTTGAACATTAGAATGCCCATGAATTAGGGGGCAGGCAGCAGGCACTCATTAAAGATTTTAATTGCTTTCTTTTTCTTTGAAAAAAAAGCAGGGGGAGCCATGTTTCGACGTGAGCAATTAAAGGATACTTCATAGCTAATTGCTGTGAGACGGGGCCGCTACGTGGAATATGCTCTGTTGTAATTCATAGGATTGCTTGACGTTTTATTAAGAAGCACATCTTTGTACTGTGGTAAAATTTAATTTTCTGCAGCGTAACTGTGTGCGTAATAACTGCTGAAGTAATGGCTGTTTGGATTTGCTGTGGCTCTTTTCCTTTCTACATGTAATAAGCATGCCATAAATAAGCTGTAATTAGGGTCACTGATGTACAGCAAATCCTCCGTGTATGGGTGGCTTATCTAGTTTGCAGGTAAGTATATTGTATATGTGGACAGGAAGGCACAAGCAGTCTGTAGCTCAGCAGGGTCGTTGGTTAAACTGCAGATCCCCAGAAAGGCAGATCTCTTCCCTGCTGTCAGAGCCAGCATGGATCTGAAATTCCCATACTGTTGTCTTGTTGCTGTCTGGAGCCGAACCTAAAAAAAAGAAACGACTGAACCCCAGCCTATTCTGCGCGTGGTCAGGTTGAACACCTGAGCTGGGCTTCAAGCATGACACAGAGACATCAGCATGGCTGGGCGCTGGGTCGGCTCGGGGGTACCAGCATGTGCTGGCGCCTTTTGGATGTGTGTGGCCTGCAGATGGGCTGTGTCCCTGGGCTGTGGAGAGGGAGGGCTGAAGGTGCTCACTGTCCTCTGTGCTGCTCAGTCTGGACTGACTACAGGATGTGTCCTATCTCCCAAAATAGGATTGGTGTCACGTCTGAGCCACCTGCCTGCACCGCTAGCTCTGTCTAATGCATCCCAAAATATGTAAACGTGATGCATCTATGGGTTGCTCCATTGCCTAGGAGTACCTCAGATAAAGGGGCATTGGCTGTCTGTTTTTCCTTTGTATAATGCAAGTTACACTAACTGCTGATGGTGAAACTCCTGTTGGTAGGTAGCATTAGTGACCTTCTCCTTCCCACACAACAGCCTTGAACAGAGGTTCTCTTACTTAATGGCGTGAGTCACCATCTCTCCATCCTGCCTGTGTGCTGTGAGGCATGGCTGTGTGACAATGGGAACAGCTTCATGGGAAGAGTCATGCTGGGGGTGTTGAAAATGTATTTGTAGCTATGTTTTGCTGCTGCTTATAGTGGAGGAGGAGGAAGTAATGCAGTAGGACAAATCGGGAATTGCTGCTTATGTTATTGATACGCTGTTTGGAGATCAGTGTTCTTACAAATAATCTTTTTTCCGTTTGTGTTCAGGAAAATTAGTGGTCTGAAACAACAGAAGCACAGGCATTGAAAAAATGTTGGTGTAAATGGCTTGGAATTTACGCATTCTCAAATGCAAAATGAAATCTCTCTCTCTCTATGTACATTTCAGTAAGTAAAATTCCCCATCCAACAGAATTGGGGTATGCTGTGCTGCCATAACTCTACAACTGTTTTGCGCCTGTACTTAACCAGCGACTGTCAGGATTTCTCATTGCCAAACTGAAGTTTACAAAAATATAAAACAAAGGTAAAGACAAAAAAATTGGCTAAGGGTGATCTGGGTCACAGCACCCTTCTTTCAGTGAAAGGCAGGCCACAGAAACATGCCAGCTTCCCTGAGTGGGTTTCAAGAAAGTGACTCGCATTCCCTTCTCTGCCCTTCTGTGTGTAACAGCGCTGTAGTAAATGATACCTTGAGCCTTGGGATGATGATTTACATTACTGTGTTAGACGCACTCCATGTTCTTGCTACTGTTCAGTCAGTTTGTTATGAGGTTTGCACCTTTTGGTTTTGTTTTTTTTAATATCTCTCCGATAATGAGCAGCTGGAATTAGCAGTTGGAAATAGGTTCACTATTAAAAAAATTGTTGGGATAGAAGCGACGATGAATTTGTTCAGTGGCAACTTTTATAGATGCAAGTATCGAGAGTGATAGATTGCAGAGACCTTCTATGGCTTTGAGACTTGAAAGCCCAAATAAAATAAGCAGGTTTATGGCCTTCTTGGAAAGAATATTAGTCATGCCTATGCATATATTGTTCTTAACTGCTGTCTGCTTAGGTAAAGTACAATATGTATGATATGTTCAGTATGACTGCAATTTTAGGATGTTGCATCCTTGTAATATGCCTCATGTTCCTGCTTATTGCAGGATTTGGGCATGTCCTTCCCTCTAGTACCAATATCTGTTAGCGGATATTAATGGACACTCATGGTTCTGATTAACTTTCTGTTTGTACTAATGCATCAACTTAAAAATCATAGCTTGGTACTAGATGGATACCCAAAAAAGCATCAGGCTATAGCTGACTGTAATGGGAGGTTGATGGTGAGATTACAGAGCATGGGGATGCTATCTCAGTAGCTACTTTCTACAAACAATTGTCATAACAATGTAACCGGTGCAGAAAAAAATGTTAATGCTATTGTATATGCGTAGGAGGATTCACTCTGCAATAAGGATCGCTCTGTACATGCTTTTGTCCTTAACTCTCTGAAGTAATAATCTCAGAATCGTTCTGTATATGACTTTAACTCCTTTTTTACTTTTAAAGTAGCAGCCTTGGGTTAAATCCAAACAGAGCTCAAACATTTATTTATTTTTTTTAATTCTTATTTGTTTAGTTCTGTTAATCACGATAGACGAGCTATGCTTCTGTACTGTCATTGCAGGATTTTCTCTTTGAAGTTGGTTTCATTCTCTCATGCAACTTAATGTTCTGAACTATTTTTTTTTTTTAAAATCCCCAATTATGTCTTTTGCAGTAACGTGAAAAACGCTCTTGTTGCTACAAGAGTTGGTGTAAGCTTATTTGTGCAAACACTAGACTGAGTCTGAATTGTCAGTTTGCCTTTAACTGCAGTCACCATTTAGCTCTTGGTTGTGATCATGTTAGTTGTCAGTAATTGTGTTTGCTGTCTCGGCTGAAGGCTGTGATGAAGAGGGCTTGGAACTGGGGCATTACACAGATAATATCATGGTGAAATAGCTGCAGCTTAATCATAATGAAATATGCGTGGGCTTTAAGGGCTGCACATTCTGGAAATTTTTATTACACTTAATTCCCATGTTCAACCTTTTTAGGAAAAAAAAATCTCCCTGCAATTAGAAAGAAATAGATGTAAGATTATAGTAGTAACTATTATAAAATAAATCTCATAACCTCTTTGCTTCAGGGAGGGAACATTTTGTTTGTCTTTGCCCCAGGTGAAACTGCTGGCAATCGTCTAATTTTTCTGATCTTTTAGATGTCTAGACCTGAATGTCTGATGTTGCAACCCCTTTCAGCTGAGGAGCCCAGGGCAGCCTGTCTGTGCTATCAGTCAGTGCTGGTGCTCAATGGCATCCAGCGCTGCCTCTCTCAGAGGTTAGGTAGTCCTCTGTGTTCAGAAATCAGAGGGACTTTTCCATTTACTCTGGGATTGGAAATCTCCCTCTTTGTGCTCAGAAGACAGAGAGGCTGGGATCTTCAGGTAAATCTGAGTCTGTGGCATATGGTATTTTGGGACATCCTTGCAAATTGCTAGACTGATCATTTTCTGTCAAAATTAGTGTTTATTTTTTATGTAGGCTGAGCAATGCACTGATATATTATGCAAAATCAACACTTAAAAGATTTTTTTTTTTTAAAAAAAAAATAATTATTTGGTATTGCATTGCCCAGACCTCTAACTGCATTAAATTGATGACAGGCAAATCTGATTGCTAAGGCAACCTGCTCAAATTAAAAAGTGAATAGCAGAAAAGAACAACAATAACACATGCTACTGGGAAGAAATAAAGTGCAGGCACAGAAGATAAAATACCAACCATGGAAGCAGTTATCGCAGTTGCAGGCAATTGAAGTAATGAGGAATGTGGTTTAAGGATGGCCTTGAATTTCTAATTATTGAGGAGATGGGGTCTCGTAGGTCTGTTTCTTAATGCTGTAATTCTGTGAAACAAATCCGGATGAGGTATTCCTAGCAGTTCCTTTCTGTACATACAGCTATCTTCTTGAGTTTGCTTCATGGGGATAAAAAGTAACTCTATGAAAACACCTTCCTTACGTCGGCATGAGTTAAAAAGAGAAATCTCGAGATGATTTTAAACAAAATGCCACAGATGATGGGTGGAACTTCCTACAGTTCTCTCTTGCTCTGTCACGGTCTGATGCTCCATTTGTGTCTGTGCCCAGGCAAACCGGGACGCGGTGATCAGCCGAGCCCCAGACCAACAGGATGACCGAGCTGTCAGCCTCCGGGATGCTTCTGCAGTCTACGACCTCCTCAGCATCACGCTGGGCAGAAGAGGGCAGTATGTCATGCTTTCCGCCTGGCTTCGCCCACCCCTGCCACTTGGAACCTGCAAGCAAAGCCTGTCTTTGCAGTAACTTGTCGGGAAGGGTGAAAGTGAAGCACACTAGTTGGCAATTAGTAGAAGCAGCTACAGACCTATGGCAGCACAGGCCAGAAACGTACACAAGAACTGTTTGAGACATTAAAATAATTTATATGTAGGCACTTGAACAAAGTGGCCGTTCTTTGAAGTGATGGTGTGTGCTAGCAAGCCCCGTCAACTGAGAAGAGGAAAATGATGTCATAAAAAAAAATTTATAAAATCACCTGGGCCACAACAGATTGTTTCCCCTGATTTGATTACTGACCCAAGCAGCAGTCTTGACAAAAGATACTAAAAAAAAGTATGACATTTCTCCCAACATTTATTTTTCAGTGCTTGGAGAGAGCCATGAAGTTTGCGTTTGATGAATTTCACCTCTGGTACCAGCTTGCCCTGTCTATGGTGGCTTGTGGAAAGGTAAGGTTCAAACCAAAGGACTTGGAAAGGGCATGTTTTCCTCTGGCAAAGTGTATCTATCTTGCTAGTTTGAATGTGCACAGTCATGTATTTTGTGGGGGTAGGTGCCATCAGACAGCTACACGGAAGGACAGTGCTCTCCTTTTAGATTCTGATTGCACTTTGTGGTGAGGTGTGTGCATTTGGTATGGAGTACTGTTCTTTCCATGTGGTGTTTGCTTCTCATTATCCAGGAGAAAACAGATTTTGTGCACAGCTGTGGATTGAAAAGTGTTATTCAGCTGTCCATTCTCTGCAGGTTCAACATAAATGTGCTTAGCATAAGAAAGATACTGGTATCTAAAACTGTCATCTAAAACTGTCATCAACTCAATCTATGTC
>NW_009259182.1:1533553-1534763 GCF_000687185.1 Egretta garzetta
ACCGCTCTTTAAGCTGTGGTTTCTCCATCCGATCAAGGAAATCTTAATGCTTTTTCATAGAGAGCTTACGAGGATTAAGTGCTGGGTGCAAAAGATACTGTAGAAAAAGAAATGTGTGAATGTTTGCATGGGCATGTGTTTTAGTGTAAATTTGGTGTTTTGTTTTTTTTTTAATTAGCGTATTATTTGTCAGTTACCAGTTACCACTGAGATGACTGAAGTCTGATTACACAAGGTAGGCAGAGGCAGCATGAGCTTTTCTTTATTAGTCTTAGAAGACCAGAATTCCTGCAGGAAATGAGAACGGTACAAAATTTAACCTATTCGTTCTGAGGGTCCCCACCTACACTTTCAGGAGGTGCGAGCAAATTAATGCTGTGTGGTAGTAGACCGCTTAACATGATCCTATTTTCTGTGCTCATGGAGAGTAGGGGAATCCATGCGGAACTGGGCAGAGACCACCAACTAGCAGTCATGTGGCAAATGATAACTTACTGCTGGTCTTTTATGGCTATAAGCTGAATTGGAAACAGTGGCTTTGGAGTGGAAATTGGAGGTGAATAGAGTAGCATGCTTTTTCAAAGAAGTTGCCATCTTGTGATGTGTAAGTGGCAGCAAAGTTTGGAAGATGTCTGAAGGGATTCCTTCACTTCTGTGAGCATAGGCAAAGTCTTATCTTGGAAGACTCTGCTGTTATGTGTTATACTTCAAGAAAATGGCAGAGCAACAAGAGAAAGTCTAATTAAGAGCATCGAGGATGGCTAAGGGTATAGTAAGCAGGACTGTGGAAAGATTGAACAAGTTGAATTTTTCTACCTTAAAGGGGTGAAAAAAGTCCAAGAGGAGAAACAAGTCTTCAAGAGCTCCTAGAAGAAGGGGTTAATCTTGTCTGTGATGGGTAGGACAAGACATGGTGGCTTCCAGTTGCAGCAACACAAGTTCATGTTTCCGATTGAGACATAAAAATAAGGATAGTGGTACACTGGAAAAAGATTGCCTGTGGAGCCTGCATCACTGGGTATCTGTGGAATACCCTAGGCAAATATCAGTCAGCAGTGACCCCCACTGTGAGGCATTAGGGGTGTACGTGGTGGGACATTGCAAACTCTGACTCTGTTCTGGGACTCCACAGTTACCTCATAAATTGGGTAGCTCTGTTATAATCAAAAGGAGACATAAAAACTTTGACAAAGCCTATTAAATCAGCAGG
>NW_009259182.1:1534797-1553830 GCF_000687185.1 Egretta garzetta
GCTGAAGGGAGATGGTTAGTGAGAAAGAGACTCTCAGATTCCTATGGGAGTTCTGTACAAGCAATCTCAAAATCCAATTCCAAGCATGAAAATGATGGGTAGACTCAATTATGTATAGGGAAACCTGAAGCTACTGGTGGAATACTTGAACAACGAGCTTGGTGCCATGGTGCTAATACCTTGCACTGGCCTATGTCAGGTGGGGAGTTTACAAGTCAGGTCCTGCTCCCCTTGGCATTCAGATGGAGTTAGCACGTTGCTGCCCTCTGTGCATTTGCAAATCCTCCGGATACCTGATCTCTTGATACTGAGGACAACAATGACTAGATAGGCTATGATGGAAAGGCACAATATCTTCCCATAAGCACTCACAGGGCTTGTCTGGGAGCGTTACTGGCTTTACAGGTTGTGTAACCCGTTTCTCAACAGCAGACAATGCTGTAGGTCTAGTAAGCTGCCGGAGAGCAAATCTAGATCTTAACTCCTGATGGTTGAGAGGGTGAGCGTATCCAGAGAGTAATTGTGGTTCAATCCTAGGTTAGTGTGGAGGAGAGAAACAGGGCCTGATCTTTAACTTCTAATAATTTGCCTGAGAACTCTGTCCTCCTCCTTATATGTTTGGATACCTCTTCAGCTTTCCTAGAAGTTACTGAATATTTGGTACTTAAGAGAAAAAAAGGAACACAAGTATCTGTATCTGTAACTGTCCTATCTTTTCAGCTTTTCAAGTATGTCATGACTTTTTGCCTGTACTTTAAATATTTACAAGATAAAATGGCCTGATCTTGCCTATTGATGTAAAAGCTCTAAATGTTCTGAGCCCTATATGGGGCAGAGGGAATTCCCTTACCCAACAATCCCATCTGTGCAGTATTTCACTTCTAATCCCAAAGTATTCCCTGAGGATTCCTGTCGTATACTCTGCAATGCGTCATCTTGCTAATGGGAGATGTGGCATACATTTTTATACTGCTTCGCAGCTTGATAGCAGGACAGAGTTCATTTAAAAGTAAGTGCTCCAGTGTAGCAGAAAGAACTGATGAGAAAACAGTGTGCTCTGTCTAGACTGCAGAATGCAGAGTACACTTGAGCTTTTATAGGTAAAAGATCTGTTTTCACCTGTCTCAGTCACAGCCAATTCCTGATCTCACTTCTTGGTAATGAAATCTCATATCCTGCAGCGTTACTTGTTCTGCAGTACAGCAAATCATGCTCATAAATCCTGGGTACGACAGGAACAGTTTTATCAACCTGTGAATGCTGGAAACTTTGGTGTCTCTCTTATTTTTAAACACATTTTTAGGATTTGCAAACTCTGACCTTCTTAAAAATGCTGTAAAATCCTATCTTGCCCTCTATTCTACACTGCATTTGACTAGTGTTACTTTTATTTTGTATATTCATCATCTTCAGGTTAAGTCAATAGAGTTGAACTTCAACTATTTTCTTCCCCTGTCAGCCAAAAAATTGCCAAATGGTGACTGTTGTTTTTCACAAGTGATCAGTCTGAATGTCAAACCAGCCACATAGGCTCATTACTGTTATCTATGCTTGAGTTTACACGTTATTTTAAAAAGCATGCATCCTAACAAAAATAGGCACATCACTTCAGTAAGCTCTTACAGGGCAAGCAAGGCCTTAGGGCTTCATAAAAACAGTGAATGAAAAAGCTCAGAGAAGCATAACCTTCCTGTCTGTCTTCTATCCACTTAAGCGGTAGAAGTAATGGAGTGGCAGCAATCTCACTTTCCTGTGCTTCTCAACAACTTCCATAATGAGAAAGATGGTATGGTCTGGTTGGTTTTTTAACCCATTCTTGGGGATGCATGTATACTGAGCTGTATATTTTCTGGACAAAAGGAGTCTGTTTGTTCAAATGATTAAAATCCACTGTGAAATTCAAAAGACTTTGGTAACAATATTAGCTGAAATGCTGGGAAGGCCTAGACAATGGCAAAGACATGCCTGCTGAAGAAAGACAAGAGAGAGAGATGTTCTGTGTCACCAAGTGCAGTTCTGGATCGGGAAGAGAAAGGTTTAAATCAGTCTAATGCAGCACCCCTGTTCTTCTGAACTGGTGACGGAAAACTGAATGCTGAGCTCTTCACAGCTGCTTCAAGTTGCTTCAGCTGGTAATAACCTTCATGACGTGGTAATATAACAGCCAGAGGCTGAGTGGGCATAGCGGCTCCCTAGCTCTGCTGCTGTGCGTAGACAGGCTGGAGTCTGAGTGGCGAGTGGTATGATAGCCCGATGCCATCTGGCAGAGTCCTCGGGCAATGAGATGAACCCCTGTCCTGCTGCCAGAGTAAAATGAGTGCAGTAGGTTGCATCTGCTTGTCTCAAGATTTTTTAAAAAGTGACCTGTATTCAGCAGAATGGGGGAAGGAAGGACCCAACTCTTATTTACGGAGTAGAGAAGACTTTGTGGTTTGGGGCAGACTTGTTCTCTGCTGCTGTAGAGAACTTTTCAGCTAAACAATTTCCACTGGAAGTTGTGGAGATTACCAGCACGCAGCACCCCTGCAGACTAGGGTAGCTCTGCTGACGTATCTGAAGTTGGAGGCAAAATTGTCGCAGTGTCTGGATGATATATTACAAGCACAAGGGATGTGAAATAGGCTCCCTGTGCACTCGCAAGCATTTCCCTGGCCCTGGACCAGCTGGATCAGTTACGTGTTCCCTCGTTCAGATTTCTGTCCCCTTCCACACCTAATAGCCTCATGCGGGACCCAGCCTCTGTGTCACAAAGTGTCGCTGAAGCTCTCTGGGAGTAGAAACTCAGAAGTGGATCGTGGGATTGGGCTCTAGCTTAAACTGACTACTTCAGAAAGTCTTCTAGATCTGCACTGTGAGTCTTTCTTACCTGTCATACTGCTTAAGGGGAAAGATAAACTGGTAAAATAAGTGCCTTGAACAATGCGAGGCAACATTGATGCCTTTCTTCTACCTACCAGCCAAGGAGACAAGATTTGTATTTAGTGATGATGATGTGCCATTTTCCTGAGGGTAGTGAGGGAGGATTCTTCAAGGATAGCTGTGAAATTATTGTGTGAACACTGAGTCTACTTAGTCTAAAAGTGCTGGGTACCGTAATTGAGCCATTCAATTCACAGCAGTCTTACTCTAATCTCTCATGTCCAGTGAATGCTTATTATTACTAGTAGTATACACAGTGCATAAAACCATTTTCATGCTCATATTTAGTGTTTCTGCCCTAACCCCTGCTGTGCACCCTACCCCCCCCCCCCCCCCCCCAACTTGATTAGTGAATTAAAAGCTTTAGGGTATGTGTTTCTTGAGGGGAGGGGTGGGGACTGATACAGTCTCAGGCCAGCTGAGGGAAGTCTGGAGCATCTGCTAGGAGAGGATAATCTGTTCTTACCCCTCACCCCTTATACTCATTTAGGGGATGAAGTGCAGCGAAATGTGCATAAAGGAAGAGCTCAGGAGCAATTGAAGGGGCTGTAGGGAAGAGCCTCTATGAGAGCCCAATGGAGCTGGAAGCACATAGCCCTTGCCTCCAGGTAACTGCATCAGGCTGGGTGCTGGGATTGCAGATGGTGGTTATGTGTTCCTGGGGTGCCTGGCACACAGCTGTCCAGTCCCTCTTATCCAGCGTTGACAGAACAGCATCAGCACAGCGCTGGTCTTCAGGACAGCAATTGCATGACTTTAGAAACAACTGCATCATTGCTGATACTCCCCAGCCCCTGCTAGGCTGTACTGAGGACACCCTGGGGACAATGGTCGACATTACCGTGTAGATAAAATAGGCTGGCAGAGTTAGGGGGATTTACCTGCCAAGCATGGCACCTTGCAAAACCAGGCAGATAAAACTGCTTTTAACTACACAAAATGCTCCTCTCTGCTCTTATCCCTTATGTTTGTTCATCTTCAAAGCAAAGAGGGAAAAAAGAGTCATGCTTGTCTACCTGAATGGTTTTCTTAATAATGAAACGCTTCAGGAGTTACCTGGTGTCATACAAAGGGAAATAATCACATCCTTCTTGGCATCTGTCATTCAGCTGTTTTTCTGTGGGAGCAGGCTCCAGCTCTTCCCAGAGCCAGTCTTGCAGTGTCACTGTGCTCCCCTTGGCTGCTCAGCAGTTGGAGATACCGCAGCCCTGCCCAGGGCTTGTGCTGGCAGCATTCTTAGGGTTTTGAAACCAGTCTTACGCAGGAATGAACTTTGATTTTGGATCCCTTTGCAAGTTGCTGATACATACTGGTCACTGCCAAATAATGACAAGCTAATGTCTGAGCTGCTCATATCTGTGTTGCACCCAAAAAAAGGAATACTTCCCCTTATTTAAACAGTGCAGCAAAAGCAGATGTCTCTAACAGCTTCGAGGAGCTTCAAGTTTGACTCAGCCATGCCTGTACTGCCAACATACAGCTTTCCAGAAGGTTAGGAGGAAAGTTATAAATATATTTGATACATAATTCTGCAGCAACAGCAGACAAATTTTATGATTTAGGCTGTTCCTTCTGTTAGTTTCCTTGCAAAAGCTTAGGCTGGTTGCTAGGCAACTGGCATAAAAAAAGTACATTTCTCTTTGCATTGCAGGCAGAAACCTTGGGAGCAGCCGAGGCCTCGGATGGCTCCTTAAATAGCATTGCTGGGGAATGGAAGTTAAAATATTGAACATTCATTGGTTAAAGATCCTGTTACAAAGGTCAGCTATCTGGGGGATATTCAATAGTTTGGTTTCCTCTGGTGCAAAAGAAAGATTAGAAGGGGCTGTGCCGGTGTGCTGTAGACGGTACAAAAAATGGAAATTTCCAAAGATGCCTGACTGTCGAGCAGAATACCTAGGTGGGCTATGTAATTGCCTTCAGGCTTAACTCTCTTTTCTTGACAGAAAGTGTGAAGTGGGGTGTTTGTCACGTTAGCAAGGACAAATTTATGCTTGTAGATCTTACAATTTAAGAGGTACTTTTAAAAGTGAATATTTGAAGCTGCTTAACTCCAGTGCTCTAACTTGCTAAGCACAGGGTAAAAGAAAAGGGAGAGAATCGGTGCCTGTGTTGAGAGAAGTAAATGTCTTGGGGGGAATAATGTTCATGCTGAGGGATTCACAGAAATCTAGAAATTCACTGGAAAGCTAACACCAACTGATTCCAATGTTTGCAATTGCTGGCTCACTCTATGCCATCTTCCTGTGTTGGTTCAAGGTCACTTATAGCTAGATGGCTGTCACTCCCAGGATACAGGGAATACAAATTCTTGCACAGTGAATGAAGGATTTCCCCCCTTTCTCACAATCCCTTTGAGATAGCACAGTTTGTAAAATCAGACAGGATCATGCTAGAAGTAAAGCAGTACTAGTTGTGGAGGTTCGTCTGTGTACTGAACCGCCAGGTGAATTGGTAATGAGGCTGTCTACCAAAACCCCCACCTTGAGGAACATTTTTCCCTCTGGCTGAAAAGTGTTGCCAAAGAAGCAAAAAAGTAGAAAGGTTTTTGGAACCTTTGCAAGAGAAGAGCAACTCTTTATGGTGTGTCAGGTCTGCATGATTTGCTGTCTGGAAATTCTTCTTCCTTTTAATTACATTTATGGCTTCTTTACCTTCTAAATAGGAAACGAATCTCTGATGTCCTTCTTTTGTTGCTTTGGCATGGTGGGAGAGAAGAGGAGGGGAACAAATGAAAACTGTGCTGGAGTAAGCTAGGAAAACCAGCATTTGGGCAACATCTATGCGTTTACTGTAATTGATGGCAAGATCTCTTGAGCCTTAGGGAAAAGTAGGAAAGAGAATTAAGTGGAGACTCTTCTTCATTTTGTACTGTTCATGTGCAAGCACCTTTGAGGAGTGTGCTTGCATGCTTCCTTATACAATTAGTAAATGCGGAATGGGAGTTGTGTTTTGTAGTTGGATAAGGAGGGTTTTTTACATTTTACTCTTATATGATTCAAAACCATGGCTGCTGTAATTACTTAGGAGGAAGTGTTCTCTCCATCCTTCTGCTTCCGCATAGCTTCCTTGTGATTTCTCGCTGCAGATCAAGAAGTGCCCCACCCCATATTACATAGAGCTCTTTCAGAAGTCTGTATCAAAAGCAGCCATTTGTCAGTATTACTTGTTACTTCCCAGAAACTGCCTTTCATAATTTTCTTTTCATAAATTTTTGTGGAGCATGTTTGTGATCTCTGCAGAAGAAAAATACTGTATGCAGGTAGATCAGATGAGGAAAAAATTGACAGAGGAAACCAGCTTCTTATAGATATTGGATTTAAATATGGAACAGTAGTGCCATGTCCTTCCCCATCTCTATTTCAAAACCCACAAAGTTGTTGGGATGTGAAAGATGGAGATGCCCAACTCAGGTAGTTGAAGTTCTTAAGTCCCTTACGCAGTTGTGGTTTGGTTTTTTTTTTTTAAATGAATGAACATTCCCATTAAAGCAGTGTTTTCACTCCGTAACCTGATTTGAGCTCTGTGCTTTGTTGGTCATAATAAAGGGAGAATGGTCATGAATCTCTTTAAACCTGATGAGGATCCCAAGGCTGAGAACTCAGACATTAAACCTCCTATAAACAAAGTTGAAACCGCCTTGAGGCAGCTGTTGGCAAGCTTGCCATTTCTTTAAACGATCCCTATTTAACAGGTTTATGTGTGGTTGGGGGCGGACTTAAAAGCCTTTTTACCAGGGAGAGGCCAAATGAGACCCAGAGACAAATCCCTAGTTTTCTGAAATCCTTGGGAACTGGTTCCACAGTGCAGTCCTTAGAACCCAAAAATTAGCAAGCTAAACAGAAAGAACTTAAACTCTGGCTTGAATTTTGCTGTGAGCCCCTCTGAAGCTCAGAATTATGAGTAGGAAACATGCACTCACTTGGAGTTCAAGCTCTGCTCTTCTCAAAACATGCCTCACCAATAAATCTAATTATTATTGCCTTGCAGTGAATCTCGCAAACAATGCGCTTGGCTGCCTGGTCCACCCACGCTAAGTGAAAGAATACGTACATTTTAATTATCAGATTATTTCAGTGTTACACAAACACTGTTTCATATTAAATATTTTTACAAACCAATGACATGTATTCAATACTGAGTGGATCATGTTTGTTCCCTGCTTATTAATGTCTGTAATTAATATCTTTAAAACACCTTGATATTATATGTCACACCAGTGTCCCCTAAGTAAGGTCACTGTGGGAGTGGGATATTCTTTCTACTGTCATTCCTTGGCTAACATTTTCATCATCTATATATAATTTCTGCTGAGTAAAGTTTTCAAGGTGAAATTATATAGATCTCTTGAATTTTTAAAATGCAGCTGGGGAGAAAGGCTTCATGCTGCCTTGTTTCTAAAACCACTTCTGCTCCATATGTTTAATTCCAAATTTTATAAACTCCTTTAAACTGTCATAACTTTATAAATGTTTTAGAAGCAGTGTGGAAACTGTGGCTCTCTCTCTGTAAATGAATGTTCAGGAGCTCCTGAGTGCATGTGATAAAGTGACTCCACACAAGAGGTGTTTGGGTGTAGGCAGAGGGTAGGATTTTCTGCTTTGCAGTATTCAGTAGTCACTGTTTTGCTGTTGCCTCCTAAACAGGCTGATGATAGACATGAGAAGCACTCTGTGGTTGGAGGCTATTGGAGGCTGTAGGGTTGGCTCATCCCGAGGACTAGCCTTACTCAATGGATAAGTTGTGAACGGGGAGGGAGCAGAGTTCAAGAGGAACTGGCAAGGAGCCGGATAGTATCACTATCTGCTGGTGTAGACCTTTGAAGGTCCTACGCTTGTGACCCAAATTAGGACAGGTCTCTCGCTGCTCTGTTTTGTGCTACTGTTGGCTGTGCTGGCCCGTGGGGTGGCTGTTGCCAAGTCCCAGGTACCTCCTGCTTTTGCTGCAGTCATGCTGCTGATGGGGAGCTGAGAAACCACCACCAGGTTTAGTTTGTATCTGTTGCCGAAAGCATTGGCACTGCCCAGTGTACAGTCTTTTACACACTTGGCCTTTTCAGTTCACTTTTGCATGGTGAGACGACAAAGGTTGTGGGCTGGGTTCAGCTGCAGATACACTGACCGGCGAGGTGCATGTTGTCCTGCTCTGCTCTGTGGATTTCTCTTGTCTGGGAACACCTGCATGGCTGCAATGTAGGCAGGAGGGCAGTAAGATGATGTGCCAGGCTAGGACCCTCATGGGGTTCTGCTTGCATTTCCTACACATCCAGCAGTGCCACTGGGAATACCAGCTGCCTGCAGTGCAGGTGGCGTTCTGTGAGAGAGAGGAATAAGATGTCGTTAAAACCTGAGACACTACTTGTTCTGAACAAATAGGTGTCAGGGAGGTTCATTCTGAGGGATGTTCCTTCTGACAGCAGAGTGCGGCGATGTGTCTTTACCTCAGGGTTGAATTACTCAAGTTTTTGTTCCTGAGAGGGGTGAGGTAACAGTTTAAGCTCTCAGACAAAGTTAATCGTTTCCCATCTTTGCTCTGATACAAGCTTCCTTCTGGCTTTAGGCAAATTGTGCATTTGCAATTGCATAAAATGGCAAATATTTCCTTACTTCTGTTGATGATACCTGATGCTCCAGGTAGGCGGGAGCAACCCAGAGAATGTAGGGCACTCTGTGGTTCTTCTTCAGACCACGCAGCAGGTACTCGAGCTTTTTGAGGAGGAGGGTTTGTTCTCCGCTGCTGCGGAGCTCGTGTCTTTAGTTATGAGACTGGTCTGTGCCTTAGCGTGGGCAGGGCTGCTGTACATCTGGTTTTCCCTATTCCCAGGCTCACCTCCAAGCAAATTCCTGTCCAGGCTTTTGAATCCCCTAGGAAGAAACGGGCTTTCAGTTCTGTGGAGAAAGGAGGCAGCAGGCACAGCCCCTTAGGTGTGGTGGGAGGGAGGGGAAGGGCTGATGGCTGGTGCGGGGGTGAAGCCGCAGCGCAGGGCTGCCCACTGCAGGGGTTGGAGCAGGCTCCCGACCCTGCCACCTGTGCTGGCAGGAGCTCTGGTGGGGAGAGTCCCTGGGGGTCAGGGTCAGGAGGAGATGGGCAGGACCTGGTAGGAATAGTGCTTAGTTTGACTCTGCGAGCTTCCGTTGCTGCTCTCCTGTAACATGGAAAGGCCATGACTATTTAATGAGCTTCTGAGAGGGAACACCGAGTGAGAGAGGCCCATGTGTGTCGCTGGACTGTGTGGAAGAGTCTGGGAGGAATGAGGCATGTAAGGAGAAATTCTGAGAGAAGAAAACTTCCCCTTGAGCTCAAGGATGAGAGAATTTGGGGGGATCAGGGGTCAGTAGTGAGGAGTGTTGGAAGGCTGAAAGAAACTGTGGTCCAGGTGGGGTGGGCTAGGAGACTGCGGCAGGGCAATGTCTGTCACCGCCTCATCTCCTGACCAGGCCTCACCAGCATCTCAGATGAAAGCTTTCCTCATTCCCCTTTAAACCTTCTGAAATGTGGCAGCCACACATATGTGCTGTAAAAATCAATGTTTGCAGAGCACATTGAATCCAAAGGGCTGTGTAACTGCTAATCTTAATAAACATCATTCATTAATGGTAACGGAACACCAGAAAGACAGCAAAAGTTTTGTGGGCTTTCTTCCTAACACATGCTACTCTGACGACCCGCTGAAAAGTGTAATGCTCTGCAGTTGCCTGCTCCACCCTCTGCATGGTGGGTCCCTGTTGTATTTGTGTTTGTTCTGGAACTGGAGAAGACAAAAAACAATCTCCAGAGCAGACTGCTTTAGCTGCGCGAACGTCTCTCTGAGTAGAGTTGGCCTAAAATGTTAACATACTGGAGGATAAGATGGAGATTATGATCTTTTCTGGCTTACTGAAAGATGGTTGTGTGTAAGGAAAACTATAGCAGAATTCTCGTGAATCAGGAGGGCAGAGTTAAAATAACCTGTGCATTAATGGCCGAGGAAGACTGTTTCTTGTGAAGTGCTCAGCCGGCTGGTTTTTTTGGCACGTTTCCTCTGAGCGTGGGAAGAGTGTGTGTTTGCATGTGCATGCGGGCGCACATGTGTCTGTGTGTGTGAAGGTGGGAATAAAGTTGCTAACTTGTTGCTGACATGTGATTTTTTCATAGCACTTTGTACATTTCACTGAAATATCTTACTTGGACTCTGTAACAGCATTGTCTAATCAGCCTTTTCTATTTCCTCCTCCTTTCTCCCCTTCCTCCAGTCAGCATATGCTGTGTCAGTGCTCAAAGAGTGTGCTAAACTGCGACCTACAGATCCCACAGTTCCTCTTCTGGCTGCCAAGGTCTGCATTGGGTCGCTGCACTGGGTAAGCAAGCTGATGCAGTTCTTACTATGTAATGGATCAGGTGCTGCAGTGACAGTGCCACAGTGTAGCTCCAGTGGGGATAAAGGGAATCCTGGTTAAAAATCATACACATGTGTACCTTTTAAAAGGAGAAGGGGAAAAAAAAACCACCCCAAATCCCAGCAAGAAATCCTGTGGTAAGTCACTGAATTGCGTTTTGCTGGCACATTAAACAAAGGAGAAGGGGGGGAAAGCCGTGACAGCCATGCTGGGGAGTACTTCTTCAACTGAGTGTCGAGTTGAATTGGCCACTCTTGTAGCCCCTGGAAGACAAAAGTTAATAATTATTAAGTGGGCTGTTAGACAGTTCAGGTCTGCTGGACGACTCAGTCATTTGTTCTTGAAGTTGCTGTGTCAGTGTTTTCTGTTCTGGATGTGTTAATGTATGCCCCAGAAGCAGAGTGGGAGTGGAAGTCTGTGCCTGTGAAATTCTGATTATCCCAAGGAGCAGAAACATCTGTCAGTCTTTTGCTGCTTGGTTTAATTAATTGAATGGCAGCCTGCTGTTTTCACCTGTCCTCACCACGAGGTGTCCCTGCAGTCAGCGAAGGATTATAATTGCTAATATAAGTAAAACAAAGATGCAGGAAAGCATGAAAGAAAATACTAGAAGAATCTGCCCAGATTTTGGTGAAGAGTTGTAGGGCCTAGATTTGCTGTTCTTGTGTCCTCCTACCCCCTGCCTCCCTATCCTTGACATCCCTATCTGGTTAAAGTTGGTATTTAGCTGAACTTAATTGAGTTGTATCAGTATACACCACTGTCAGCCAGGGTATCTGGTTATGTATGTTTTTGAATGAACTATACTGTTCAAACTGTAATGGTTAACCTTCATGTGAGTCAGCAAAAACTGGGAAGCATCTTGTTCTAGGAAAAATCTTTCAGGTCTGAGGGCCTTGAGGAAATCCATGCTGAACTACACAACGTACATCTGTTCTCTATATAGAGCAATTTAACTGTCTTGTACCCTTAGCTCAATGTCTAGATTTTGAGTGCTGAAAGTTCTTCAGTGATATAACTTTCACAGTGAATTTTTTTAATGAAGCAAATAAGGTTTTTTCCTGATTCTTAGAGATGTTAAAACAATATGAAAGCCAGGCATTTACAACTGTGTTGAACACTCTTATTAATATCTCTGATGAAGTTTTCAAAGCAAGATCAATTTGTCATTAGCCTAAAACATCAGTGAGTATATTGATAATCTTTACTCTGTAGGCTTTGAAGCTAGAGGAACTTCGTGAGATAAATTCCTGCATTCGTTTGGAGCCATGGTGGGGGACTGCAAGACCCTGACAGCTTCCCTTGGCAATTCTGCTGTCTCAATGATTGCCAGGAGGCAAAAAAAAAATTAAAACCCAGCAGAAAAGTTGTGTTAAATGTGAAGAAAACCTTTCTCTGACATCAGGCTAATTTTTGTCTAGGAGCCTGAATTTTAGTGTTAGGAGACAAACTTGGGATCTCCATCTTGCAAATAAATCTCTTGCTCTTCTGCTTTCCTGCTCCATGAACACAAATCCAACAAGGGGGAAGGCACTGGAGCCATGAAGCCAATGGAGGAAGATGATCTGTTGGACCTGACACTTAAAACAAGGAAGAACTGTTTGGGAATGTGAAGTTTGGGGGCAGCCTTGACTGCAATGACTACGAGGTGGTAAAGTTCAGGAGCCTGAGAGAAGGCAGCAAGGCAAATAGTGGAATGGTCCATTCAGACGTGCTTTGACTGACCACTTCTAAACATAAACAGTGACTTCAAGAAGGCTGTGGTCTCTTGATACTTGCTAAATATGTGACCTCTGCCGTAACTATGTGACCAACTGCCTTTGGAAAAATTGAAATACAGTGAATGCATCTGGTGAGACTCCATGCTAAAATCAAGATCCCTGGGTGGTTCTTATCTTTAACAGGAGCAATGAAGTTTCAATGCAGACACTCTACCAAACACTGGGTCACTGATATCTGTTGAGGTGAAAGGACAAGATTTCTGTACTGTGAGAAAAGAAATGGCATAGAATCTGTTTTCTTTCATGTGCTACCCTGGTGTTTGAGCTCTCACTGTTGAGGACTAAATTTCAAGTGGTGCCATTAAAGTCCACTGACTGTGATGGATGAGGAGTTAAATGTGAAATTATGAGCCCAAATTGAAGGTGCTGCTATGCCAGGAAATGGGCAGACAGGATTTGTCCTTATCATTGGTGTTTCCCCAAACATCTCTTTGGATCTGCTAGCATATAAAGAATACTTTGTTATAGACACACTTAGAAAAGAAGGTGAGACTGTAATTCTGTCACAACCCTGTCCTCAGGCAATCCAGTATTTCCAGACTTCTCATACATGGGAGAGCTGATAAAACAGCAGTCTACCCTAAAAATTAAGAGAAAGAAGGGAGAAATGATCTGGGTTTGATTATTGCAAAGTAAGAGGTTTTTTTTCCTCTATCTACTGCTTTTTTGTTGTGTGAAACACTTTCCAGTGTTTTTCTGTCAGACCCTGGCTCAGAACTGGGGTGCAGTATGAAATACAAGTGTGATTTCACAAGAGAGTGATTTTACTGCATTTACCTAGAGCGCAACCTTATGAACTAAAACCAAATTAAAAATATTCCTCTCCCCTCTTCCTTTCACTCAGTGGCCTACCCTGATACCAAACTTGATGATGGCTTGAAGAGTTTTAATTAAGTAGAGTCAGAGGGAAATCAGAGCATCTTTTAAAAGAACTGAAATGATAGTTTCCCACATCTCATAGTCAAAGGGATGCTTCTGATATTACTGGCAAACTCCTGTGCCTAATAAAGACCTTCCTGCTTAGCAGAGCTGTTTTTCTAAATGTCATCCTTACAGTAATTATTTGCATTTAAATTACATGGCAATCAAATCAGAATTGAATCATTTAAACTGGAAGTGAACAAGCTGATCAATGCCAGTATAAATAGAAAGGAGGATAGACGTGGCACGGGAACAGTCTAACGGACAAATATTAACAGTTACAAATACTGAAATATATCTTGCTTTTCAGAACATATAAAATATGATTAATTTCTCAATTAGGAAATACATCTATGTACTTGATTGCTGGCTAGGCAGGAAAAGGGTGAAATCAGATCACCATTTATCCAAATGAAACAGCTGATTTGTATGTCCTGCATCTGTCTGCTATGTGCTTTTGTTGCAGTATTGTACTCTGTTTATGGTCTATGGACAAGAAGTACTTTAGTCTTACTTCAGTTACTAGCAATAAAAAAAAAAAAACCCAAAACATTTATGCAGCTGGATAATTATGGAATGTCATGAGCAGCACAGGATAGTTTCTTTCCTGATTAATCTAGTGGCTACTTAACTCATTTTGCTGGCTTTGTACGTGGTGTCTCAGCACACTTTAAGAACCAGGGAAAACAAAAAATTAATTGAAATATACCATAGCGATTTACAACATTGAGGATGCTCAGATCACATCTATGAAATAATCTCTCAATGCAGAACAAATCAAAGTAAAAACATGCACACATTCATACTGTGCCATGCAAATCAATATACAACACAGCCTAATGTGGAAAAGAACTAAATGCCCCCAGCTTCTGTTGTGACAGTATGACCAGATTATTAGCTGATGTAAGTTGGCACTACTCCACCGGCATATTACTGGCACCATGCTGGCTTACATCAGGAGATGATCTGCCCCATCAACCACTAGCTTTCAGGATTGGGCCTGCAGTAAACAACTGAGTGATATAAACAATGTTTTGATTAGCTTTTTCAGAATTACAGGCTTTCACAAATTAAAAAAAAAAAAAAAAAAAGCAGAGTGAAGAGTAAATCATTACTTCATTAATTCTAAAGCTTATGCCAGTTGTCTTGGGAGGACCATAAAAGCTCCAAAATTAGTGTGCCTATATAGACCACGCTTATCTGGTCAGGATGCAGTTGGACCTGTACTTAGTAAGCTCATGAGGTATAAAAGTTTTCAGTAAAGTTGGAACTTTTATTCTGTATCTAGCCCATTACACAGGTATTGTAAATGCCTTTGTAGTGGGCTCAGAGTTACTTTTGAGGTATTGTGCTGCCTGGCCTTCCAGTTTGCTGGAGTTTCAGCACAACAGTTTGCTGAACTCACATGTGAATGATTCCAGCAAGTGAATACAAAGTCCATTTGTCTTTCGCCAGCTGTCTTTTAGCTTTCCAGAATGCACTATTAAGTTCTTGACTTATTGAAGTTCAGAGTATTGTTTTAAATTTTCATAGGAAAGTTGATGTAGCTTGCAGTGGAATATGTCCACACTGATTTTGTCCCGCCTTGGTCCACTATAAATTCAGAGTTCCACTTACTAAAAGTTGCTTGCTGCAGTTTCTTCTTTCACTCAGCCTTCCCTGGCATGGCTTCAGCTGAATGCTCACTTGCCTATTTTGGCAGTGACTTTGAGTTGCAGCATGAGTTGTTTTTAATATTTTAATAGTACAGTACTGTTAATTTCACTACTAACGTAGATTCTCCTGGACCCTGTTATGGCAGGTGGTGTGAAAATACTAAAACCAGAACTTCTGCTTAACACTACAGGCAAGTGTTAAATACTGAATTTTTCCATTTTAGGAGCCTTATTTAAAGTCATTTAGGGCTACTGTGATGCTTTCTTGTGCCTTTTACTCCATTGATTTCAATGGAGGCACACTGAAAACTTTGTGAATGCATATAGAGACAAATGGACTATAGTCCTAGGATAGGCTTGAAACTTCTAGGACTCTGGTCTGACAGGAAGACATGAGGCGTGTTCTTACTTTTTTCATTGCCCCACAGTTGATGTAACAGAAATAGTGTTGTACTAAACTTGTGTAGCACCAAGTGATGCCAGTACCATCAGCTAGAATGAGCTTTTGGAGGGACTCCACCCCATGGTAAAAGCTGCAGTGCAAGATGATGTTGTGCCTCTCAGACAAAGACGATGTTGTGCCTCTCAGACATCTCCCTCACTTCTTTTAACTGATCCTAGTGCATGCAGTGAAGTGCTCTGTTCTAGTGCTTTACTGGGAAGACCGAGATCATGCCATCAGTCAGGGAAAGGGGGAAGAGAGTGGGGTTGGGCCAGGCCAGACCACGCATGGAGTCGTAAAAAGTGAGTAAGACACCATGAGGTCAATATGTCAGGGGCGGGAGTTGGGGGGAGGTTGGCGGGATGTAGATTTAGAGCTGCATACTTCTGAGGTAACAGCTTATCATTCATTACTTTCACAGACCACTTAATCCGAGAGCGCTTGTCTCCTTCTGCCCGTTGTTGACCCTGTCACTATAGATAATAAATGCTCTGCATGTGCTTGTACCCAGTCGCCTAGGAGCCCTGGAGTCGCATGGAAATACTTAGGTCTTACTGCAGTGTGAATAACATTGAAAGATCAAATCTAGTCCCATTATCGGAGTTAATCTGCCTGCTGAGCAGACACACTAGGGTGAGAGGCTACTGAGAAGGCAGGGAATGGTAAGGAGCTACTAGAGATCTCTTCCATCTTTTGAAAGACATCCTTGCTTCCATCACAGCTACTATTATTGGGCCAATCCCAAGGGTTTTAGACATCAAAAATGACCCAAGAATTTTGCCTTCTATAAGTTTCCCTTGTGAACAAACCACTCTTGCTACAGTGGAGAAAGGCCCAAGTACTCCTACATGCAGAGTAAGTGGGTGGGCTTAGCAGTGGTGACACATGGAGAAAATGTTGACTAGACCAACAATAGATTGGATTATTTTTTTTTTCCTGACATATGTAACATGATTCCCTTTGTATGCTGTAAACAGCTGTGGTACAAAACCTTTCCATTATACTGTGCCTTGGTGGCCACTTTCTTCCTATGCATTTTTCCTATTCTCATTCTCTTTTCCCAGCATTTAATTTTTTCTCCTCTTTGAACTAGTCTCTATACCTACAACCCAGTATAAAGAAAGTTATAAGAGGAGGTGAGTCCAACCAGTTAATATCACACATAATTTTGCATAGATACCCTTTCTGTAGGATTTGGGTGTCTCATGTGCTTGGGTATCACTCAGTCTCACTGGTGTCCAAACTGCCCTGCTTCACTAACCTTGCCTGCTGTCTTAAGTCCAGCGTCACTCGATGTGTTTCCTGCCTCCTCCCTTGTGCACTCCTCTTTTTCAGCACAGTAAGGTGCCCTTTCCATGCTGCTGCACATCGTCAATTTGCTTGTCCTCAATTGTTCTAAATCCAAGCTGGTGAGAACTGCAGCTCCCACTTACAGTCCTGGAGGGTGTTGATTCAGTGGGGTAGGGCTTGCGCTTTTCTAAAAACAAGCTGGGTGGCAGTTGGAAACCAGCTGGGTGGCGATAGGCCAGGGGACAGCACCTGCTGTTCCCCACTCCCTTGTCAGTATGCTCCCGGGCTTGGCTTGAGCACACACCAAAACCTGCGGTCAAATAACAAGGGTGGCTGGAACAGCCACTCTCTGTTTCAGGGAAAACATCCCTCAGGGTTACGCAGCTAACAACTGTTCCTTTTCCATCAAAGTTGATGGAGGGTGTGGAAGAGGGGAAAAAAAAAAACAAACAAAAAACCAAACCAAACACCCCACAGTATTACAATCTTATCGGTGTCAGCTCAAAGTTTGGCAGCCTGTCTCTCTCCGGGTGCCAGGTGTGTGCTTGTTTCTGGTGTGGTGGAGAGGTTACTTAGCTAGTGCTTCCAGGTGCCTCCTGACAGTTTATACAGCTTGAGTTCAAAATATGAAAAATTCCTTTTAGGTTGTTTTTCCCCCATGTCTGCTTTCTGAGCTTTCTTCCATGCAGGTCTCGGAGGCAGGGAACCTCTTCCTGCCACCTGTGGTGCTTCCCTTCTCTCTACCAGTGCAAAGTATGCAGGAGAGTGTAAGAACAGTAAGGACCAAATTGGAGGTATATCTGCTGTGTGGCTTTGAGACTGTTTTTTGCTTGCTTCTGAGAGAATAACAAGTAGTGATTCTAAGGAAACCGAATTCAAGCTGTTAGCCACGCTCTTGATGCCCAAAGAAATCTCTTTTCCATGGTGTTGGGAGCTGCCATTGGCACTGCTAATGACCAGGTAAAAGCAATATGCGGTGCATTTCCTAATCACAAAGTGATGCTGTGCTGTGCCTGCTGTAGAGAAGGACATGTGGCATCCTGTGGCTTAGAGCTTACTAGCAAGGGCCTATAAGTTCCAAGATGAAGTTTCTGTCCATGTTTCTTGCCCTTCCAATGCAGTATTGTGTCACCTTAAGATTGGAGTCCTCCTCTGAAGTGAATAAACCATTTAGGGTTCCCTTCATGTTGAGGCTGGCCCCTGGCTGTGCAGTAGGAGTAGGAATGGACATCTTGATTATCCTGATAAGCTTTCTGCCGCTTAGCTTGCTTCTGTGTGCCTTGAGCTCACAACTTCTGGGAAGCCCACAGGGTGAGACTTCACATACCTGGCACCGCATGGGGAGAGAAGAAAGGGGGAACAGCTCCTGCTGCTTCAGGTCCTGTGGCAGCATGTAGAGAATGGTTGTATCTGGTGGGACTCCAGATGGGTTGATACCTCATTTGCAGGCCTCCCCCTCTCCCTTTCCCATTGCTACAGCACGGAGTGGAGACATCTCATGTGCTTAAGGACCCTCACGGACACAACTTTACTGGCAGAACACAGCTCAGGCTCACTACTGGTCCCTCACTCAGGTGTATGGAGAGGGAGTTTTCATCCAGACTGCAATCTGGTTGTCCTTGGAATTTAGTTGGTAGCCCCAAGTACGCCCCAGGCAGGGTATTGCTGTTTCAGGTAGTAGTTTCCTGAGTAGGCAATCAGCAGGACTGATGCACTGGAGAGCTGAAACCTCACAGTGGGTGATGTGAGTGAAAGGTTTGGCTTTTCACACTTGCCCAGAATAATTGAAGAGTAGGAGAATGGGAGAAGAGGGGGCAGATGGCAGCCACAGCAGGGCTAGCAAGGGAAGTGGCTGAGTGCTGCAAGAAGGAAAAGTAAATGCTCTCATAAACAGAACCAGCTGTGCTGGAGTTTGCAAGGCCACTTATTTTCAAAGCGGGCTTCAGCTGACCCAGGTTGGCATTCATGAGAATCTTTGTGGCTGGTCAAAGTGCCATTAGTGTTTATGTTTAGTATGCATAAATGTTTACAGGAATGTTTGTGCTAGAAATGCTCTTTCGGCCATTCTGAAAAGTTGTAGTTTTAATTATTCATATGATAGATTAATCTGACACTCACAGGTGGCCCTGGCTAGCTGGCAGGCAAGAAACCTGAATGGTGTGCTGCTGATTTATGCAGCGTAGGCCATCAGTCAGAGACTGGAAACACCATCAGGTGACTATTCAAAGAAACAATGGAGCAAAATCTCTCCAATGTTAAATGTCTCCATTTCAACTCCAAACCTCTCATTTAATCTCTTTTTTTCATACACTCTACCCACCCCTACCCTTGTTTGCTAGTTATTAGAATTCCTTGTATAGCTCCTTTCTTCATCTAATGGAGACTTCTTGGATGAAAGTGTGTGTGGGGAGACAAGGAGAAACAATGAGGAGAGAGAGTGGGAATATAGCTGTTTATGGTGGCAAAAGAGGTGCATAATTAATTTTCTGGCTGCAGAGATTTTGTGTCTTACATAAAAGTTCCTGAGAGCTGAAGCATTCAGTTATTGTTTCATGGGAAGGGGCTTTTTGTTAGGGTTTGTTGTGGGTTTTTTTGTTGTGTTTTTTTTTTTTTTTTTTCTCCCCTTGTGGCAAGTTCAGTGGACTTTTG
>NW_009259182.1:1553848-1561564 GCF_000687185.1 Egretta garzetta
TTTTTTTGGGTTTTTTTTGGGGTTTTTTTTTTTGTTTTTTTTTTTTTTTTTTTCCCCCCTGTGTGGCAAGTCATGGGACATTTTCTTTTTCCATCGTCCTAGGCTTGGGTCCAGAACATGCTTCAGTAGGTGGCAGGGAAGTTAGCAGGGCTACTGACACGATTAAGAAATCTCCTAGAACAAATATCAGTCTTCCTGATGTGATCAGAGTTTAAAGGGTCTCATCTGAGCATCACTGAAGTCAGTAGGACTATTTCCAGTGTTTTCAGTGGACTTCGGATTATGCCGTTAAAGACAGTCCTTGCAATTTAGTTGGTAGCCTGAAGTATGCCCCAAGGGGGTATTCCTGTTTCAGGTGGTAGTTTCCAGATTCATAGTTGACTAGGCAATCAGCAAAACTGATGTTTGATAATCATCTAATAAATACCAGCTCCTTTCTTTATGAAGCTGATAATTAATGTTGTCACCTTAACGTCTTCAAGTGCTGTAACTAGGAGGCCCATTGACAGGATAGTACATCAAGTCAAGCAATTCTGTTCATAGGTAGCATATTAACAGATCACTGCAGTTGGGAAGTTTCTGGTCTGCTGGTACGTTTTGATTCCAGTTCCTTAAGGGTGACGCCTTTTAGATATTAAGGAACTATGAGGTGCTGAAGTCTGACAAAGCTGAGTATTAAGAGAGCACATTTCAGTTACTTCTGCGGTACTTGTGTCTAAAACAGATTTCTAACAAAAATGTATTTCCTCAAAATTGAACAACCCCATCCCAGAAAGTCAGTTGTCATGTAATAAAAATTCCCAAAAGGAGGATTTTTTGCATAGTGTAATGGTGTCTGGTTCTTGATTAGGGATGACTCTGATTACGGTTGACAGGATCTGCAGACTGTCTTTTACAGAAACGAGGTCTTCCTGTAGGCTCTGTGTCTTTCAAGCACTACTTACAGCTTTTGCACGTACCTCTCCAACCTGCAGCTTTGCAGACATGTGCAGTCTACAGGTCCTAGTCTTTTCTACTTATAATGGGTGAGTGATGTTAATGAGAGTTTAAGGTTAGGAATGAAGAATATTCTGTAATAAAATAATTAAAATTATTTTTTGTTTAAAATTATCACTAACTCCTATTTTAAAGATACTAAAGCTTTAAATTTTCATTAGACTTAGATCTGTGTTCAGCTGGAAAAGAATGTTGGGGGGAGCAGTCTGTACTGTAATAGAAGAGACCAACTGATGCATTTCACCACTTTGGAGGCTGATCCTGAGAGGTTGTGACTGCTTTCTCTTCCCATTACAATCTGTAATATAGAATGCATTTTCAAGGAAATTGTGTCTTTATGAAAGATGCAAAATGTGGCTAATGCAGCATGAGCTGCTAAGTGTGGTATTTTGGGTCAAAATTTGTGTTCTGAATTTGCTGCCTCCTTCTTGTGGCAGCAGAACTACAAGCAGCAGCTGAACGCAGCTTGCAGTGAAGTGCTTTCTTGTTTTACTCTTGTAACGTTTTAAAAGGAAGTAAAATTTGCTAAGGTTTCAAAACATTGTACAGCAAAACTAGATGGTCTTCCTTTGAAGGAAGAAACTTGCTAGACCGTTCAATGTACTGCTAGGATAGTATATAAGTAGTCAGTTGGTCCAACGTTGTATTTAAGGTTGTGTGAGTGAAGCATGCCTGAAGGGAAATATAAAAATAAGATAGTGTCCTTCTTTAACCTTAAACATCTGGAAATAGTTTGGGGTGGATGCTTAAAACAAAACCAAAACTTTTCTCAGAACTGTGCATCTGCACCAAGGTCCGCTAATCTGACCTTCTATGTCTTCCTTTCTATGAGTCTTTACTGTGATCACTGAAAGCCCTTGTATGAATGGCTCTCAGATCACTTACAGGTAAGTTTAATGGGATAATCTTATTGAAGCAAGTATAGGGGAAATGCCTACAAGTCTCAACCTACCTCTTTTGCAGCTGGAAGAAGGAGAATACTTTGCTAAAATGGTGATAGACCTGGGTGAGGATGCTGGAGAGTCCCTAGCAAAGGGTTACCTGGCACTGGGCCTGACATACAGTCTTCAAGCTACCGATGGTGAGTTATCCTGTTTGTCACCTATGTTATATGGAGAGCATCTGTTCAAAGTTTTCAGTGTAAGCTATGGAAATTTATTAGAAACTCTGCTTTTAGTGCTGACTGGACAAAAAAAAAGTCAGACTGCAAGACAGATGGGGATTGTTCACTTGCTCTTCTGTGTTAATAAAAGTGAAGTTTCTAGGTAAAAGAAGCAACACAAATCATTACTTATAAGGTGATAATCTGACTGTAGCCAACAATGCTTGGTGTGCTTTACTTGAATATTTTTAATACATTTCTTTCACTTGTTTACACAACAAAAAGTCAAACTTTCCATCTATTTTCATATTTTTGTCACCCAGTCATAAATCACATGAAGAAATACAATCCAAGAACTGGAGTCAGAAATGCCTGACTTCAGTTCCTGGCGTGATACTGATTCCCCATGGAGATTCAACCTCTCTGTGATGTCGGTTCTTTCTCTGCTTAGAAGTAAACAAGATAAAAATATCTACCTCACTGGTACATGTAGAAGTTCACTAGATACAGACCACTGAATGTAAGAAGTATTTTATTTTAATGCTTTTAATGACTGGACAGTGGACTCCTGCAGATTTGGTGCTTGGTAGCCAGAAGGGCTTGAAGTCCCACTGTTTGGGAGAGTTCTAGCTCTGACCTTCATCAAGCTCACAGGTGGGAACAGTCTGTCTTTCTTCTACGACTTCTAACATAGGTATAGGGCCTTCTAACATGGTTTCTTTGAGTAATGGCTGAGCTAGTATGTTTCCTAATCAATTTGGCAGTCCTGCCCACAGGCAAGCAATGGCTTTTCTGTCAGATGGGTCCCATAGAAACGAACCAACTTCTTCCAGCAAATGAGCCTGAAAGAAAGCTAAAATGACTGTGTGGTATCATGGAAGTATGCTGTCCTTGCAAGTTACACCAGAATTCTGCAAGGCATGTGCGTGAGGAAACGGCTTGTGCTCTTCAGTAGTGCGAGTCAGCGTATCCTTTCAGCCAGCCATATCTGATCAGATGTTCTGAGAATTGCTTTCCAACATGGAGGCGAACAGGCACTGGAGCTCTCTTCAGTTCACCATTTCTCTGCCTCAGAATAGCTTGCCCCAGAAAGTTTGTGTCAAGAAACATATGTCCTTCCTAGCCTGAACTTTCTCATATATATATATATATTATTTTTTTTTAAGTTCATTAAACATTGAGTTCTGCTTAACAGCCTAGCTTTTTAGGGCATTTTGCCTAGATTTTGTTTAAACTGTCCCTAAAACTATACAAGATCCTAGAGACTATTTTCAGAGACAGGTTTTCTGTATTAGCCCATTACAATCTATTTGTTATCCTCAGGATGGAAAGAAGGTGGTTTCTAAAGAATGGAGTTGTAGAGGCATGTGCTGTACTCTTGCTCTAAAAATACTTTGGTGCAGCAAAATGCAAGTTGGAAACTTTTCTTCTGGAAGTGAAGTCTTCTCTGAGTTTTCAAGAGATTAGTTCAGATGTTGTAGTAAGCGTCCTTTCTAATGTAAAAGAAACAGTCTTCACAACAACTGCCTTGGATTTTTTTTTCCAGATTAGCATCTGATTTTTGTTGAAGCAGTGGAATATCTGCCTTCTCCTGTCTCTAGCCTTAAGTCAATAGGGCTAGTCATTCAGTTATTTGAGGGAAATCTGAAGAGTGTATTTCCATCTTTCAGATTATATTTTAATAAAATCAAGTAAGTCCTTCAAGAGCATACTTATGCTCATCATGAATATGGAACAGCATTTTACTAGAAAGTGTCAAATTTGCACTAACAAGACATTTTTCATTAGCATGGTTAAAAAATAGCTTACCCCAGTGAGGAAGCAAGAGTAGAACATGCTGAAAGGGAGACAGCAACTCCCCTATGTAATCCTGCCTCATGCTGTCAATCTTGTTTATCATTGCATTTATACAAGTTCATAGTGACATATGCAGACACAGTCAAACATCTGTGTGTACGTATATAATTCCATAACTTTCCACCTGAACTGACTTTCAGTGAGTCAGCATTTTCAATGATAGCTAAGTGTTTCAGAGACATTTGACCAATTGCCTTATAAAGTTTACAGCATTGTATCAAGATGCCTTCCAAGGTTAGGCTTTCTTATTTAATATATCCTTTTAGTAAATATTTCCCCTCCTGTGTGACAAAGGCACTGAGGAGGTGTATTATAAGCCTTTATTCTTTATGACCTGCAAAAAGCAGAGTCAGAAGAGAGAATCCTACTGAATGACAATTCGAAGAACTTGTGAGAGCATTTGATAAAAGGTCACTTTACAACTCTTAGATTTACTCCCAGATGAAATAAGACTTCCTGAAACTTATGCTGGGTAGCACTATGTGTAGCTTCCTTGTTCTTAATGTCTAATTACATGTTTCTTGAAATAAGTGTCATTGAAGGAGCTGAAAGATGTGTCCTCAGACGAAGTCATTGCCACTTTTGCCTCACTCTTAGAAGCAGAAATCTCTTATTCGTACAGAATGTCCGTCTATCGCTATGCTAAATTTTCTGCAGATCTGTTTCCAGTGGGTCAATGTCAACAGCAAACCTTTCTCTTCCTCTTGTAGTTCCAGTTTTGACATAAGCTGTATTGTCAACTTTGCCTCCCTTAGGTCTGGTGAAGAATCCATTGAAGACAGGGGAAGGTGAGATGAATTTAACAAAGGCTAAAGAGGAAAGACCAGGTTGAGAATGCATTGTGAAATACAAGTGCTCTCCTTACCTAACATCACCACCTCACATCTTGTGAAATCTTTGTAGATTTAACAGACCCTCACTCTTGCAGAGATGAAAATGTGCTATATCTCTGTTTTCATTTAGAATTTTTGTATAAGGCCATGGATCAGGGATTGGAAACTCTTTCTATCAGTCCTTGTGGATTTTATAAATAATTGGTATACTGACAGCATTGGTTAATGTTAAAAAAAAATAAAAAAATTAGACATTGCTTATTAGTGAGCAAACCCATCATTTTTGCTTCTGGAGATAACAGTCAACACATACAATCTTTAATTATAATTCTGGGTGCTAAAACCGTACACCTTACCATATTAGGTCTCTTAACACAAGGGAATTTTTTTTTTGAAACCCACTGATATGTGCAAAAGGGTGCATGTGCATTGACGTTTTAGTTTGGATTGGAAATGTATTTTTGAACTCTATCTCTCAGTCATCCCCATGTCTTCTGTTGTGCTTCACATAATGGAACAGTTTTGCACAACACAAACTGAATTCTTTCCCCTAAAACTTATGTGCTACATAAATAGACCTGATTATGCTGCAGCTGCTAATAGGTGTTCAGTCCGTGGGACAAGACAAGAACTGAACCCCTGTCCCCATGTTTGTAGTGTTGATGCTGATCCCCAGCATTAAGTGTTTCACTCCATGCATTCACACCTACTGTGCTGCACCTGCTTACTAACAGAGAACTTGCCCTCCTCTGTTTTCAAATGTGACTTTAGAGCTTTGTATTTAGGTACCAAAATGTTGCTGAAGATCCTGTTGACTTTTGGTAAGGCTTAAGCTCCTTTAAAAACCCAGAGTGCATTAGAAAATAAATCCTGGGCTCCTAAGGTGGCATTTGCAAAAGTACTGTGTCTTACAGGAATAACTGCTGAAGTTTCAGAAACTTAAACTCCCCTGTTCTCTCTGCTTTACTGTGGTCAGACTGCTTTGAAGGTTATTTTAATCTAAGTAGTAAGTCACACTGCATTTTAGTTGGTAGAACCACAGCAGCCATGCTTGCAGTGGGTAAAGTTGGGTAGAGGCTGAAGAATTCATTAGTGCTGTCAACCTCAGAGAATGGAGCAAAACTTTTAGAAGTTTAGTCAGACCCACCTAATTCTGTCTCCTTGGTGCTAGCTTTTCTTAGTCTGAAGTGAGAGCTTTTCAGTGACACAAGTGGGTTGCACTAACGACGACTTCTTTGAACAATCCCAGGGGTAGGGCATCCACAACATCTCTGGGCAACCTGTTCCAGTGTCTTGCCACCCTCATAGTAAAGAATTTCTGCCTTATATCTAATCTAAATCTTCCCTCTTTTGGTTTAAAACTATTACCTCTCGTCCTATCACTACAAGCCCCGGTATAAAACCTCTCTCCATATTTCTTATAAGCCCCCTTTAAGTACTGAAAGGCCTCAGTGAGGACTCCCTGGAGCCTTCTTTTCTCCGGGCTGAACAACGCCAACTCTCTCAGCCTTTCTCCACAGGAGAGGTGCTCTATCCCTCTAACTGTTTTCATGGCTCTCCTCTGGACCCGCTCCAACATGTCCCTGTCTGTCTTGTACTGGGGGCCCCAGAGCTGAACCCAGTACTCCAGGTGGGGTCTCATGAGAGCAGAGCAGAGGGGAAAAATTACCTCACTTGACCTGCTGGGCAAGCTTCTTTTTATGTATCCCTCCCCAAATCACTTTTCATTGCTTTTTTTCCAATTTATTTCCTTTAGCTGTAAAGGCCTTGTAAATGGCATGGCTAACTTGCAGCATCAGTTCTCAGTATTGTCAAACACAAATTTCAATGTGTTTATCCAAGTCGGACACAAATCTAGAGGTGGAAAACCAGATTTCTAACTTAGTTGTAGCTGAAGATGCAGTTCATATTGTGAGAGGTGGGACTTGGGTGCTGTTTCCCAGTAGTGCAGAGGCAAAGCTGGCTAGTTGTAGAGTAATCACTTTAGTTCAATAACATATTTTTGTGCTCTTTCTGACTACAAGCTGAACATCAGTCAAATGTCTTACCAGCTGGAACCTAAAAGTTCTCCTAGCTTTTCCATTTGATGTTTATTTTGGGGGGCAAATAGTAAAATTTCTTTGTCTTCCTCATTGTGTGGTATCTCCAGAACTGCTCTATAAACTTACGTAAGGTATCTTGTAGTTTCCACGAGAAACAGAATCTGGCATATTTTTCTGTATGAATGTTTATAGCTATGATCAAATCCTTTCCAATGTCTCCTTAAGCATTTTTATGTTTACATCAATCTTGATTCTTTTAATTTTTTTTCTAAATTTTCCTCCTGTTACCTTTTTCCAGTATTTGGCAGTGGACCTGAATACTCAACTGAGGACTGTTGAGAGTGAAGTATTTCGAGCTACTTCTAATAAATGCTGCATTTTGCATGGAAGTCCATGTCTTCAAATTTATTCCTTAAACTGCAAAATTTTTGTTCAGTTTTTACTACTTAGGGTAGATTTTGTGGCATAAGCAATTTTTGATCTTTATTATTTGGGAAATCCTGAAGATTGCTGCTCCTCCCAAATGAACATAGTGTTTTGAAGAACTGTTGGAAGGTGTAGGAACAAAAAAGGTCTGATCACTGTAACTACTTAGGCTTAATAAATGACTTTCCAAGTTTTACTCACTAGTGTGCTGCAGAAGCCAAAGAAACTGATTGCCTTTGTATGTCTTGTAGAAGAACACAATGCTTTCCTCTTAATAACTTTTAAGAATCATAGAATCATAGAATGTTTTGGGCTGGAAGGGACCCCTAGAGGTCATCTAGTCCAACCCCCTTGCAGTGAGCAGGGACACCGCTAACTAGATCAGGTTGCTCAGAGCCCCGTCCAACCTGGCCTTGAATGTTTCCCGGGATGGGGCCTCCACTACCTCTCTGGGCAACCC
>NW_009259182.1:1562630-1562861 GCF_000687185.1 Egretta garzetta
CTTCACCTGACTGCCATGACTTTTCAAATATCGTGGAGAGTGGCTTGGCGACTACATCAGCCAACTCTCTCAGGACTCTGGGATGCATCTTATCAGGTCCCATGGACTTATGTGCGTTCAGGTTCCTCATGTGGTCACGAACCTGATCTTCTCCTACAGCGGGAGGGGTTTTGCCCTCCCGGTCTCCTTCATGCCATTCATCAACTCGGGAGGGGTGAGGAGAAAGGCTGC
>NW_009259183.1:0-614 GCF_000687185.1 Egretta garzetta
CCCTGTCCCCACAATGTCCCCATGGTGTCCCCAGATGGAGGAGCTGTGGTGGGTGGCTCCATGTCCCCACGCCATCCCCATGTCCCCAAGGTGTTCCCGTGATGCCACACTGTCCCCCGTGTCCCTGTGCTGTCCCCATGCCATCCCCATGTCCCCAAGATGTCCCCATGTGCCCATGCTGTCCCTGTGTCCCTGTGCTGTCCCTGTGTCCCCAAGATGTCCCCATGTCCCCACACTGTCCCCTGTGTCCCCACGTCCCCATGCCATCTCCGTGTCCCCATGCTGTCCCCATGCCATCCCCATGTCCTCATGCTGTCCCCATGTCCCCACACTGTCTCCATGTCCCCGTGCTGTCCCCATGTCCCCAAGATGTTCCCAAGATGTCCCTGTGTCCCCACACTGTCCCCCGTGTCCCCACGCTGTCCCCCGTGTCCCACCCATGTCCCCAAGATGTCCCCATGTCCCCACACTGTCCCCCATGTCCTCACGCTGTCCCCATGTCCCCATGCCATCTCTGTGTCCCCGTGCTGTCCCCATGCCATCCCCATGTCCTCACACTGTCCCCATGTCATCCCCATGTCCCCAAGATGTCCCTGTGTCCCCACACTGTCCCC
>NW_009259184.1:0-33513 GCF_000687185.1 Egretta garzetta
AACCTCATTTACATGAAGTCAGCCAGCTAAGTTTATATACCAAAAAGCTAATTTGGCTAATTTACTTGACTTTGTCTGAACCTCTCACAAAAGATTTTCTGCTATCAGAGGTATAGAAGTATAACATCCTGTAGTACATAGTGTATACAAATAAAAGTAATATCTTTAATCAGCTCTATATGTTCAATAAGGTATTTGTCTCCTGAATTATTTATCCTTTATTATTATTTATCTGACTGTAAATGGGGAAAGTAATTTGCAAGCTGGATTGCCTACCCATTATCTCAGTGGACTTTTCTTTGACAACGCATCCTCCCCCAAATTTATAGAAGAATGCATGATAAAGCAAACTTTTCAAAACAAAGCCATGTAGACTTAGCTGTTCTTTATTCTTTAAATCTTTTTTTGCTTGTGGTTTTGTTTGTTGTTGGTTTTTTTTTTTTTTATTTTTTGATAGTATTGAACATTTGTTCCTTGAAGTTATAGTACACCCAATATCCATGGGCAAAACCACTCCATTGGTTCTAATGCTTCTTGAAATGATGTACATTTATGCTAAAAAGCTGAAATAAAGTCTGAAAAGAGTCAAAAGTATGCATACAATGAAATACTAGATGTCTTTTCTTTTTAGTTTGCCTGATTTTAGGCCTTGAGCTGTTATACATAAATTCAATGATTTATAGTTTTGAAAGTCTTCCTGTGCTTCCTGTCAGCAACATCAAATAGTAAGCAGGAGATTTTTTTTCTGATTAGCTAAATTAATTAGAATTAGGCTGATTAAAATGTCTCTTTGGCATTACAGATACATACACAGCTTGTACAATGCCACGTTGGGAACTGATGTATGACCAAACATCATGGCTGTGGTCCTCTTTTGGATTCAGTTCCATGAGACCCTGGCTATTCAGTGCACACCAGCAGTTTTAGTGGGCTTCCCTCTGCAAGAATCATAGAATGAAATGTGAGCTTATGTTTGCTAACAGAAGAAGTAACAGTGTTGAGGAAAAAAATGTTTCTGTTGGAGGACAAACCGTCAAGTTTGTTATATGCAGTAAATATTTCACCTTTTTTTTTTTTTTTAAGAACACAGTAAACCATATTTTTGAATTTCTACACTGTCCTTTTATAAGAACACTTGAAGTTATATGCTAATTCAAATTAGGCTTCAGGGTACCTTGAATATTCTCTACAATCTGACTGGAAGTACTACATCCATGATGTTTGATGCATGGACACAAAGGCTTTCCCCCATTCACATTAGAAAGGAAAATTTAAAAAAAAAAACAAACAAACAATTGAAGGTTTTCAGAAATAGTCACAAAGACAGATTTTTTACTACAAATATTATTACCTAAGTACTAAATGTAAAAACTTGGTCTTCTCATGGATATATGTGTGTGTATATATATGAAGAGATAGATAAATATGTCTTTGGTTTGTATATATGCACAAGCTTATCCCTTCCTTTTGTAAATAATGAAGAAAAAAAAAGAAAAAAAACCAAAAGAAAAGAAGGAAAGAGCAAACAGAAAAGTAATGCCTGTCATCTCATCTTTTCTCCCCACTGATACAGTTTGATCCTTCCTGTGTTTGCCATACATTATTTTTCAATATGATAAAAAATATTCTGAAGCTAGCAGTAAGAAAAAACATGGGTATTATTTTGTGAATATAAGAGAAATAGTCTGTAGCAGAAAGGCAATTAAACTTTGCCCTGGATTTTTAATTAGTACATTTAACTATATTTAGTAGAAGTACTGTAGCACAAAGTATCCTGACTAGCAATATATCATTTAGACATTCCAATGCTTTTATTGATTTTAAAACAATGGTGGTTTAATTATGAAAGAAGTAATTCTCTGGTTCTTTATTACTCAGATTGTTTCTCTAAGAGGGGTTTGACCCCCCATTCTCCCAAAATTTCCATAAAACTCTTATGTCTCTAACATTCAAAATAGCCTTTCAAATATTCATGCTAAAAGGAAACCACAAAAGGCAAGATTTGGCTACCTTCAGGTGACTGAATAGTTATCTTATAAAGCATTCCTGTAAATTTGATTAAATTATACACTGACCAACATTATTTGCTGGGAATAGAAGTTGTAGAAATACAGAGAGTAAAAGAGGTGTTTGCGACTTTAGGTATAAAACATCACAGTGTTCACAAGTGGCCTTTTTCATCATTCTTATCAAACTTGAGAGAGAGAAAATATTGTTACAGAAATATTGAAAAAAATTATTATTTAATTATACATTTAAACTGGAAAAAAAATGAAGACAGTTGTGATATATTTTCATTTATTAGAAATGCAATATTGCTTCCCACCTGACCCTCCACCCCCTGGCCCCATACAAGAACATTTGGCTTCCAGCTCAGAGTTAATTTTATTCCTGTGCTTTTTGTTTGTGTCCAGGCATGGAAGAGCAAAAGAAGAGGAATATAGTTAATTCCTTATATACTATTTAACAGAGGAATATAATTCTGGTTTTCTGAAAATTTTCTTGGAGCGATTTTCAGATCTGTTATCATATACTACTTCTCATTAATCATGGGTAGCCCTCAATACTTCCTATTCCTTCCATGTTTAAAGAATAAAATGCCAGAATGTCTTATTACACAGCATCATTTCTTAAAGTGATCATGGTAAATTATGGACCTCTTCAATCTTCCACCAAAGAAAAAAAAATAGAAAGGAAAGATTTCTGTTCCTGCCAGTGCCCTGACTAACTCTCCAGCTGTTAGGACAGATGGAAAATTCTGTAAGTCTTTGCGTGGTAGCACTAAGAATTGTGAATTTTTAGCCAGCTTTTCATATCTTCTTATTCAGCCATCCTTGACTGAAAAGATGAGTAAGAGGAATAGAGGAAAAAAGACCAATATTTAGTATTGTCTTTCCATGCCATTGTGGCAGATGAAGAAAATTAAGACAGACTACTGCTAAATACATTATTTTAAGATGCTTACTGTTAATTTTGAATTAAAAAAAAAATGTAGGAAAGTTCATTTTGGGCTGCACATATAGCAAACAGAAATTGGCCAGTTTCATCAACTTTATTTATGTTATATGGATTTTTATCAGATGAGAATATATTTCATTGCAGATTTCTGGTCTAATGTGTTTCTAGTAACTATTTCTCCTGAAAAATAGGAGAAATAACAGAAACATAATAGGAGCCATAACAGAAAAATGAAACAGCTCCTGCATTCCACCTCACTGTAAAATATTAGTTGTGTATTGATCTGCGAGTCGTATTGTATAAACATATAACAGTGCTTGGCATCTAATATCAGCTTCTGTTTATAGTTCTCATCCCATGTTAGCTATTCTAAAAAGACTCTTATTGACTTAGTAAAACTGAAAATAAAAGAAGGAGAATGTATATTGTTGTCAGATAAAATGCAGAAACTCTTGCCGTTAGTGGATTGTGACATGCTAGCAAGGAAACTGCTCTGTTGCTGTTCTGAAAGAGTTTTTATTGGAATAGTGTGATTTATGGGTTTTGGATTGGGGTTTTTTGTGGAAAAGAGGAAAAGATATTGTGACTAAAACTTGTTAAATACACAAAGGACTTAAAATGTCATATCTGTTTAATATATTAACATGGTTTTGATGTATGCTTATGAATGTATGAATGTTTTTTTCTGACCCTTTCAGTTCCAGTTGTCTTCCTGATTATCCAAATTGTCTGGAAGTCTGCTTTGGACAAAGAAGTTTTACTTTAAAAACATATTTTTAGTCTAACTGTTAGATTCATTTAATTTTAGACCATCAATTCACAAACTGGGCACTTACATTTTATTTCTGAATTCAGAAACTCATATATGCTACTTTATTGTCTGATTTACTGGACATGCATTTTCCCTGCATCTTTAAAGGCAATCTTAGGTCATTAGTTCAGACTTTGGTATTCAGAAATTAGAGTAGATGACTCTTTGGTTAGCTATTTTGCCCCACTCTCATACAGGAAATAACCACACCTGTTTGTATTTGGGTTTGGTTCCACAATCTCAGTATGGCTCCCATGTTCCTAAGAACCTTTAACAAAGGTTCATTTCTGCCTTTTTTTGTGTAGTGTTTTACTTCTTTGTTTCATAGGAAATTGTTACCATACAATCACTAAACTTAAGAATTAGTAATACCATTTTTAAATAGCTGTAAAATTGGTCAGCCTAGTCTGAGGCATTCCAGATCTATTACGAAAATGTTACTGTGGATACACAGTGTCTGTCTGTGCTGCTTTGTGATAGTGAACACTTTCTGTAAATCGTTTTGCCTTCAACATTTTTCTTCTCAGTTTTATAACATGTGCTGTATCTACCCTGCTCATTTTCTCCCATTTTTCTCCAGACAGGTGGATAGATTTCATCGCAACAGAATTTCCGCATGTAAAGGAGCAAAAAGTGCACCAGTACAGAAATCCATCCACTAACTTGGACTTGTTTCACTGTGCATTACCCCTTCCTAATTTCCACAGGTCAAGTATAGAAACTTCAAATTCTTTAACTGCTAAGAAAAAGAAAATTGGTTAAACACCTCAGCTGATAACTCCAGAGCAAACCTAAGTACAGAACGGGCTCCTGGAGGTCACTTTGTCCAGCTGTCCCCTGCCTAAGCAGGGCCACCTAGACTTGGTTGCCCAGAACTCTATCCAGACAATTTTTTGGTTATCTCCAATGATGGAGACTCCATGACCTCTCTGAACAACCTGTTCCAGTGCTCAGTCATCCTCACAGGGTGACAGACTGATTCCTAGTTGTCTATTAATTGAATGATGAAGACCTGAACGCAAATTAACAAAAACACATAGAGAATGTAATCAATTAATATATTTTTATTGGACTGGAATAGTAAGAAAGAACATGCCAATCCAATAACATCTTTAGTAAATTAAAATTTTTTTCAAGGGCAATCATCTCTGGGATCTCATGGGGTTATTATATGTCGTAGATAGCACTATGCAAAAATAACCACGTTTACCCTAATGATATATGTAATTCAAGAAAAAAGAATAGAAATGACAAAAGCCAGAAATAATAATAAAGTTACTGCAATCTCTTTGGATATGTCTCCAGAGATTACCCTAATAATTTACATAATTCAAGAAAAAATAATAAAAATAACAAAAGCCAGAAATAGTAATAAAGTTACTGCAATCTCTCTGTATATGTCTCCAGAGAGACTCTTAGCGTAAGTCTACCTCACTGTCAGATTTAGCAGACTGTAATTCAAATCATAACATATGGAAATAAACCAATTTTCAAATACCGAGTTTGAGTATGTCACTACTGAAAAATCTTTTGGACTATCTGAAGTAACCTGAAAAACTATAATTCTTATGTAGTCTTATTCAATGGTATAAAAACATCAAGGGTGTATAAATTGAGGTAAAATAAGTTGCACAGAGCAATGTCTTCTTATGATAAGAGGGGAAGAAAAGAAATAATTTCAAATTAAAATCTCACCATTTCTTTTCTTCCAAATTCATATACCTTCTCTATGATTACAAAACATAAAGTTATCTGGTTTTTGAAACATTAAAATCTTTTATATTACATTACAGTAACATCTCTGTATTTAATTAGTTACTATATGCAAGGAAAAAAAAATCAGTGCTATGGAAATACGCTGCAGCCTCATCTTAAGCAGCACCACTGAAGTCCCAGCAATGCTCTGAATCAGGAAGTTGCTTTCCCTTGATGTTGAAATCTACCTTTTTTTTTTATTCTCTCTTCTTTTGCCTTCCTTGTTGCTTGCTGACCAGTGAATATGATGAGCTTTGATAAATGTAGAGTATAAAGTAGGAGTAGAGGGAAGACTTCTTGTTGAATTCAGAGTTTTCATAGCCTCTTCCCAACCTGTTTCTCTCTTACAGAGGAGAAAGAAAGGTACACCTGTGTCATACTAGGCTTGCTGCAGAATTAGATTTTTTCACTCTCTTGTTAGCTCAACACCTTAGGGGTTAACACTTTTTCAGTAGCACCTGCATATTTTCGGGAAAATATGTAACTGTGGTAGAAATATTTCAGAAGAAGGGGGGGAGGAAATAATTCTTCTAGTTCTAATAAGATCCCCAACACATGAATGAATGTATAGTTTGCTTAATGATGCTCTAGCTGATTTTTAATAGGCATTGTTCTTGCAGAAAGTTTTCAAGGTATTCTCAAAAGTGAAAGGAATGAAAGAAAATAAAATCTTAGCCATTTCTTACTCTCAAGACTTCAGTAGGAAGTGAAAATCTATCTCCAGTGAGTCCAGACAATCTTACCTTTATATAGACTCTTTTATCTTTGGGGAAAAAAGTCCTTGAGAGTGAAGGAGAATACAATACTTACAACATTTCTTTAAAGTATCCTTCACGTTATGTGGAGGTGACTGCAATTTTTCTAAAGAAAGTAAGAGGCTTAAATGTTGTCATATTTTTTATCATTAGGAATTAATAATGCAGCTTTCTACCTAAATATCTCCATAAAACCACCTGTTTTGACTGTATGTGAATGTACATAAACCAATTAGTTTTCATCCCAGGTGATAAGAAAACTAAAATTTGAGTGTTGATGTGATGGAATACAATTATTTATACATTTTAAAGAAAGGGTGCAATCTCACACACAGAAGGAATTGCTAAGAACTGCATTGTGGCTCAGAGATATCAAACAGGTAAAATAATCAATATCTGCGAAAGATTCCTCACCACAAATTTTCTGTTTGCAAATTAAAGATTCTTAGATGCTTCACTCCTAACTGGAATATATATATATTTATATTGGGAATGTCCTACATAGTTTATTGACTTGATTATACATTATTCTTTTAAAAGACAATATCGTATAATAAGAGGCTTGTTCTTTAAAGATAACAAGGTTGATTGCTTGCATATTCATATTATTTAGGTATTTAGTTTTTAGCTAACATTCTATATATGCGGCACAAGTTTTAGCCAGTGTGTTTATACATTTTTTTCCTAAACTGAAAGTAGAAAAAAGTAGTGAAGAAAAATATAATTAAGATAGAACTTATAAAATGTAATTTCACTGCTTGCATAAATACATTTGGGTGTTTTATGGCACTTGAGACTGTGTTTGGGTAACAAAGCAGAACTCTCCTAGAATGTGTTTAATTAGCTATAACATTTTCTACTACATATTGTAAGCATTTTATATATAAGAATACTGTTTGCATCCTCATTGAACCTGAATGGCAGTTTATGCTTATTTTAATGTGTCTGCATTTGCGTATATTTTTTAAAAAGCAATGCTTTTATAAAAACATTGATCTTTTTATCCTAACACTTAATCAAGAGCTTTCAAATCCCTAAACAGTAGTGGAAAAATAAAATGATTAATCATACTTACTCTACTTGAATATGTTTAACATAATTAATGACCTTATTCCTAGATATAGTTTTTGGAGGGATCTATTGTGTAGATTATTTAGCATAACTGAAATGGTACAATGTTAATATTTAAAAAAAGATATTAAGACCACACCTATTCCACTTACCTTTGCAACAGTATATTGAAGAATTGTGAAAGTGACAGGAAGGACAGTGAAACAATATTTTAAAAAAGACAGAAAAAGCACTGGAAACACGAATAAAGAACAAACCAAGACATTTCTCTTGTTAGTTCTCAGCATGCCAAACAATCTGAAATACCTGTTTTAAGGGGAGAGGCAAATAAGACGGAAGACAGAGCTTAAGACAGTAACTGTATAGATAGTTACTTAAGACAGATTACTGTATAGAGAAAAAGCTAGTCTATTGAAAGAAGAGTGAGAATTGACCAAATGCCAAGTAATTCTAATGCTGAAAAATACTTGCAAACATGTTCAGACCTGAAAAAAGGGCTTCCTGCCCAAGAGATGTGGGGTTTTTTTCTTTCCAATTATCTTAGCTGAACTTGTAAAAAACTTCTTTATTAACATTTCAATATTTAGCTTGTCTTCCCATGCCACTAGATACAGTTCATCAGGGTGAGGACACTCTTAAATGTTTGCTAGATTATGACCTGATATGCAAGCAACGAGTCAGCATAAAAAATAGTTTCAAATGCATTTCAAAGAGCCATTTCAAATTCTCTGCAGCAGAACTGCAGGGACTAATACAAAGAAGTAAACAGTTAACATAAAAAACCTAAGTTATTGAATCCTTTAGAGAAATCACATTTTTTTTCCCAGGTCTGTGATCATTAAAGTAATTAGAAAATTTCTTTGCTTTTAAAGCCATTCAGATTTGGGCAATACTCCTCCAGTGCTCAGGGAGATCTTTGTCACTCCAGTGTGTAAATCTACTGTGGATAAAGCATGTAAGACTGCACTGAGAAAAGATTTTATGTGGTTCTCTGTAGCTCTATTCTGCATCTCTGGTTCACACTGGTATACAATAATGCAGGCTATTATCTGGCTTAGGAAGCACGTTCACTGGGAATGGAGTAGAGAGTGATGTGAAACCAAGTGGAAGCAAGCTGTATAAAGAAATATTCACATGAGGTTAGAAAGCTCTGACTGCTCAACAATTTTGGGAAATTCCTTTCAAAACAGTCATATGCCTGTAATTGAAAACGTCTTGGTAAATTGCAGTCATGACTGGGAAAGATGATAAATGCTTTTTTAATCCATGCCATAATGGCTGTAAGAAGATACTATTACTATTATCAGTATGTCTGTCTGAATGCATTATTGCCACAATGTGTCAATGCTATGAAAGCTACACACCAAAAATGCAAATAGTTTGATTGAAACAAATAATTTCAAATAGAAAACACTAATCTAATTCCAACATTATATCCTCTCAAACTATGTCAGGATATGTTCATAGAGTCAGAGACTGCCATGTCTCTGCTGAACTATATACACAGGCATATAACAATGACAACCAAACATGTTACACACCCATGAGAAGCAAACAAAGGTTTGTAGACAATTGTCATTGCCATTGTCTGACTTCCAGGTTAAATGCTGTTTGAGAACCACATTTGTTCCATTTTGTGTGATCAGTTCTTTTGAGCTTAAATTGAGCTTATTTAAGAAGGACAATCTCCAAATTCAGGGGGTTTATCCTCTCATAGGGAAGTCTGCCTTTATTTCACAGCTTCTCTCACCTACCTTTGTGTGGCTTAATCAGCAAAGGATGCTTGTGGAAAGATGCAGACATCCAAAGTGAATAACTTGAGACAAGGAACATGAATTAATAATTCCAAGCATTAAGTGTCTTACTGATGTTGAATCTTCAGTTTTCTAATGAAGCCAAAGTTGTCATCTAGTCATCTAGAAACAAATACAACAACCAAAACCACAGAGATTTCTTCCTCTAGGTAAAAAAAAAAAAGATTTAATTTTGTTTAATGTTCTATGGGGCCAAAAGTCTTGGATAAACATTTTTTAATGTAATTTATATGCAAATAAGGAAGCCATCTGTGCCTTTATTTCCTAAACTAAGAAATAGTTTTAACTATATTCATTCAAAATGTCATTAACCTAAGCACCTTTGCAATATTGAAATATGGTTTTGATGTTTAGCTTCTACAGCCATACTAAAAGCAGCAAATGAGTGTATTGCTCCACATTGCAAAAATGCACAGGCTCATACTTCAAAGCCCAGACAATTCTTACTGAAGCAACAGTTACAAAAAACTGCAGATGAAGACAAGTTTTGCCAACAGAGCAGCAGTACCTTTGCCTTCAGCTCAGTTTTCCTCCTCCCTGTATTTATTGCCTTTTGAAGGGCTTTCACTTGGTGGGAACATGAAATACAGCTCTGTGTTGTAGTCCTCACTGAGAACTCCATTTTACCCATTATAGTCCTATTTATTTGGGTCTTGGAGAACATATGAATCTTAGGACTGTTCCCTTTCCCGGAGGTGTCCCCTGAATCACTAGGCTGCAGTTACACTCATAGGTTGTCTCTCCTCCTTTTACCACCAGCTTTGCATAATGAACCCTTGACTAGTAGCAGCTTTTACTAATGGCAGCCATAAGTGCTCATCCCTTATTGCCATGCCAGCCATAAGTGCTGGCACTTATTGCCACGCTACAACCTCTTGTTATCCAGACATTTTCAAAGAAATGTGTAAACCCCTTCCTGATGTGTTCTTCCTATAGCAGATAAACTGGATCATTCTGTACTGACTACATATGTAGCCAGTTTTATTGTTTTATTACTGTGCTTGCATTTACATTTCTGGGCAAGGAATGAAGATAAACAGCTCCCTGATCATTGTTTGGATGGTATTTAAAAATAAGAGAAAAATAAAAGGAAAATAAAGAGTTGCCTTTCAAGAGGATGTTCCAGGTTCTGAACATGACTACTGCCTTCAAGTCAACCTGGATTACAGTGATTGACTGCAACAGAGCATTCACTAGCAAATGAAAGACACTACAGCATGATATTCAGTGTTTGGGCTAGTTGGAATGATCACTGAAGCCTTTGGATGCATTTCTAGACCACAGTGGAATAAGTCAGTGAAATTGGCCCAATTTTATTTTAAGAACATCTCCTCCCCCATCCCCAGAAAGGCATCGTGTGGTCTCTAGTTCTTTTTAGAAAGCAGGCATTTTCACCATAAGATTTCCATTTAGCTGTTAATGTTTCTGAAAAGATATTTTTGCAACTTTTTTCCATCCTCAGACTTTAAGGCAGATAAAACTTTTCATTAGAATAGTAAAAATAATTGACCTGATTATAATTAAAATCTCATTTTAATTACTAGATCAGAAAACTAAATTTTGAAGCCCTTACAACACCTATTTTCAAGCAGGTAATTTCTCAAAAGAATTTGGCTGTGTTCCTGTTCGTTGAAATGCTGAACTCATAAACCGTGAAACAATTAGTTGGACTACAAATTAAGGAAGAATCTTTTTCCATTATTGTAGTTAATTCTTGAATGCCACCTCAACAGAAATTAAATGGGCTGGTAGTGTACCTATTACAGACAGTGATAAACTATCTTCTAGCCTTTTGCCTAACATAGTTAAGATTTAAGCAGCTGATTTGGCCAAGCCTGTTTAAAGCAATAACATCTTTTTTGCAGGTAAAACAGTACTTCATTCCACATGAGCAATGGACTGTTTCACTGATTGTGAAGAAGAGAATAGCAATTAGTATTAAATTAGAAATAGTTTGCTAGGCCTTAAAATACACTGAACCCAAGATTTACAATCTACTTCCTTTCCAGTGTTCATTCCCATAGATGTCAAGAGGCTATTTTTGTGTGTAAAATGCTAATTAACGTGAATAAATGTGATACACACAGGGTCCTTGTACAATATGTCCCCTCCCAAATATTAATAAATTATGCCAGATTTGCAAGAATGGGAGCCTGTTCCCTCCCTAAAGCTTTAACATTGCTGTTGTTTTGTAACTAGCTAACAAAATCCAGGAATAAATACAAATATTGGGTGGGCTGTTTCTTACAGTTACATGCTAAAACATTGACTTGTAAATCCAAAATCATTCCCTCTAACCCCCAGCCTCCCTGGTATTTTATCTCAAACCACATTACTCATTTTGTATGATTCAGTCTGTGAGTTGCTAGGGTTCAATTGTTTACTCTGCACCTTTCCTCTTTGTAAAATACATTTCTCCAATATTTGATGGACATAAATGCAAAGAAGGCTCAGAATATTAATATCTGAATTTACTTTAAGCTTTAATTTATACCTGGGCCCCATGAAGTTGGATGGAGAGGCAGGGGTAGAGAACTTTTCTCATGGTAGCTTTTGGAGTCACGTCTCTTGTAAATTAAAAGCTTAGGTATGAAGAGGATTTGTACCAAAAGGGCAACACTGAGCATGGTTAGTGTACTGGATCTCAGAAATAAATACCAGTCCCAATCTAGCTCTCATAAATGTGAACGGAAAGCTTCCACTTTATTTCAGAAGGAGATGTATTGGGCCCATGCTGCTAATTTCATTTTAGCCTTGAGCAATCTTGGCCTTAAAGTTAGCCCTCAGCACTGTAGAACTCCATTGTGTAGCTGTAGGAGTTCAGAGACTTGGATGCACACCTTCTTATCCAGTTTGACACAGATAAATTTATGATTAGTCTCATACAGAAAATAGCTTATCTGTAGGCCTTGGAGACCAGCATTCTTCACTATTCAGGGTTCTATCCCTTGGCAGGGAAATTTACTCCCCTCATCTTTGGCATTTGTTACCTCTTGGTCACAGTTCTACCTCAATTTTTATCTCTGATCTAGTGATTTTTAACTGCTCTTCATCTATGCTTCTGACTTTGTCTCTGTCCAGATGTCATTTTTTTGTGATTAGGTAATGAAAGTCCAGCTGCCAGCTTTTATGACAAGAGTAGTGCTCTCTCATATGTATTTTAGTATCCTGCATCAAAGCAGACTTTCATTTCAGCACCACAGTAAGATGAACTTATCTTATTTTTCTCCACCTCTGTAAGTCAGAGAAGTATCCCACACACCTTTGTGACAAAAAAAGCCTATTAGACAAAGCCGAATACACACACTTATAAGCAGTGCTTGCTGCTTTAAGAAAATCTAAGCTAGTACTCAGTGAGGGTAAATCATGCAAAATCTTTGTTATTGAGCAGGTATTAATGAAATAGAAGTTCAAATGAAGAGGTAAAAACTCTCAAATTACTTATGATTTTAAAAGCTTAATGTTAAAGCTATAGGGAAAAATCTGAAGACACCTAAAAAGGGAAAGTAAGAGGGAAAGACACACTACCACCGCCCCCCAGGTGCTACATCAAAGGAATTAAATACCTCTTCAAAAATTATGTGATTAAGTCTCCTTTTACTCTAATCTGCACTCTTGTCAATCAATGTGTAATATTTTTTATCACCTGATTTAACCTGCTGTGAACTGGGGAAAAATCAGGTCCATCTGTCAGCACAAACCAGTTTTGATTGAGGATTAAAAGATTTATTCAAATTGAGAAAAATGAAAAATAACAAATTGCAGAAAAAAATTTCCATCCTTCATGCCTCTCTTATGTCACTAGCAGTTCTGCCATTAATATATAAAATAAAGTGTTTCCTTTCTCTAACAGATACTGAAAAAGGCAGGGCTCCCCCAGTTTCAGTAGACTTATAATCTAGCAGGTATTTATTTCACAGCAGCCAGCAGAAGAAATCATCACTACTTTTCCTCCAAAGGTTAAGCACTCATCCTGGGTCATTTTCCTCTTTCACCTAAGAAAATTCAGGCAAATCATAATGCTTACCTGTAAAATAGTGCTCTAAAGAGGCGATCGAATGAAGCTAAACTGCTAGGTAAACAGACATACTTTCTGCTTTTTCTGGTGTTGTAAGAGAAATAGGCAGAAGAATCCTTCTGAACTGAGCTCTGAAGGGGCTGCAGAGGGAAAACTAGTTTAGCAACCCAAAATGAATTGAGAATGAACTAGACTGGAACATGTCAGCATCTGTGAAGGCTGAATCATGTTTCTGGGCTCATGCAGAAGCAGAAATTGAAGTGTTGGGAAATTTTGTAGAAAACTTGAATGCATCAGGATGACTGCTCAAAGTCACTTCCTCCCTTGTGATATGAAGTGTTACATGTCATGTGTCATGCTGATGCCTGTTGGTGTCATAGATGGTGCTTTTCTGTTGTCCAGGTGCAAAGTGTCTGTAAACTCAGCCTAATTTGAAGACGTGCTTTTGCAACACATTCTACATCACAAAAAAAATGGATTAGCAAAAGGGACTGTTTTGGGCAATATGTTTCACCTTCTGGGTGATTTATTTGATAATTTGAGTTGGTCTACTCTGCCTCAGTGGAGCTTGGATTAAGTCAATTCACCGCTTAAAGGGAGAAAAACTCCTTGTTCCCTGCACTCAGGAGGAACTCCAACTGACTGGTCCTGAAGAGATGCTATCATCTATATTTACCATACTCTAGTCTTGATGTCTATGCCCCAATTAAAAAGAAAAAAAATGAAGTTCCCTTTTCCATATTAGTTTTTGCAGTTGATGATGGGCTTCCTCATTTTTGCAAAACACAGTGATATGTCCTGATGAAAAATCAAGCTAAAACCAACTGTGTAAGTCTAGTTGCCTGAGATGCTGATGAAGTTAGCCTTTTTGTCAAAACTAAAACCAAAAATCTATTCTGGCTGACTCAACGAATGATAAAAGTACATACCCAGATTTCTAAAATATCCATTGCAGTAGGCAGTGGTTACTACACGCCAACAAAAAGCGTTAGTATGTTCAGCTATGATACAGGAAGCCTAGATTCTCTTTTCATTTTTGCTTAACTGTTCATGTGTGATTTCCTAATGAGCAGGAGTAACCTCAAACCACTGTGAGAAAGACTATGGCACCACAGAGCTCTCCACCACTTCTCTATTTTGTACAGATTAAAAGTGTTTATTGAAGAGATGCTTTTTCTATTGTCAGCATGCGTAGTATAATGTAATTAAACTGGGAATTCAAGAGGTACAGAATACCTTATGTCCCACAGTTTCAAAAATCTAATCCCAATATAATTTTTCAGTAGAGTCTTCTTGGCCCACTGAAGCCAGTTCTAATAATAGATTCCAGGGAAACATGCTAACTTGTTTTTCATAGCAGAAGGCCAGGAATTGGTTGATATGTATAGAGATAAATGGTTCTTATGCATATAAATACATGCATACATACATGATTCTTGAATAACTCAAGCCAATGTGATGTTTGAACACATCTTTAATTGTATAAAAAGGATCATGACAGAGACATGAAAAAAAGGTTATTGGTGTTTTATCCTTAATTCCGCATTCACTTTGCAAAACTTACCGTGACTATCATGCCAGGCAGTAAAGTCCTCGCCCCTATACTAGAGCCAGATGCATTGTAAATGTTCATAGCTTCTTTGAAGAACCGCAATGAGTCCACCCTAGCTAGAATTTATCCCTGCACTTCTCCCATGCACTTTATTAATGGCAACCAAGTACTCTTTTTCATGCATGTGACAATGAAGAATTGATCCCTAGGAGTCAGAAATGTTAGATTCATGTAAAACAGATGAGGTTTTGTACTGCCTCTTTTTTCCTTCTTTTTGTTACTCTGTATTTATGCCATTGATCACTTTTGATGGTGCTCAAAGTTATGTTTACTCGCAACGGCAGAGCATCAACTCCACTGCAGGCTCTGTGTAAAAGAGTGCAGCTCGTGTCAACTATAATTACTTTAGCATTCATCAGCTGCGGTAGTGGCTGAGGCTTGAAAACACTCCTCACCATGGGCAGTTGCTTGAAAGAACACTCCTCATACATATCAAGTTTCAAAACTGAAGTGATCTTCAACTATGTTTGACTTCTGACTAGAATTCTAGGAATTAATCTTCTGCCTTTCAAGTGCATTGGGCTAGATGTGCTGACTCTGACTGAACAACCTTTTGTCATTTGTGCTGGTTCATTTAAGATTCTCAATACAGTGCAGTCACAGAGAGAAAAGGTTCCTGTTAGCAGCTTTTATTTGGGAGATACATAGCCTCTTAAGTGTGGACTTGGCAGCTTGCATCAGATGTAAAATGATTGAATTTAACTTACATTGAGAGTAACTGAAGTCTTTGAAGCTTTCTACTTCACAATGACTCAGGGATGATTCCAACCATGAAAAATTGATCTGTAGAGATCCCGTACTTATTGTTAAAGCAAGCATCTAAACCCTGCTTCTTGTTGGGTTACAAAGTACATAGACTGAGATTTATGAGTTGGGGGAATCATTCACTTATTTAAAGCTCAGATTGAAAAAAAGGTATTATTTACTTTTAGAGGTCAATGCATTTTTTTAAAAACTATTCAACGTAAGTATACAAAATCAAAGAAACTCTCCTAGTACCATTTATTTAATTAATAATGAGAAGAAACTCAGCGTGGGATAAACTTGCACACATGCACACACACTAGTGAAAAAGGGGTAAGTGTTCAGAATCTATTTTTTTCCTGCTAACATATTGGTGCAAAAAAGAATTTACTTCTAGGATAGGTTGTCACAAATTAAAGTAGGTCTCAGTAAGCACAAGCCAGTTGCTTCCAGTGATGTCCATTAAGCTCTGCAGGTTAATGCAGCTGACAACATAGCCCTTGAACACTTCAAGTTTATGAAGGTAAGCTTCATGCTCTAACTTGCTAGCAACTTCAGAGGAATATTACATGACAGAACAGTTGTCACATAGCTTGACACTGCACTGTCAGCTGTTCCTCATCTCTGGTATTTGATGGTGCTGTTGCTGTTTTCTTGGTGGCTTTCAGCTGCTCTCTGTGTTACAGAAGCTAGCAAAATTTCTGTTGCCTTAGTTTCTCAAATGAATTCCTGTTACATTAGAAAACTACAGGGGAAAATAGTACTCAGTAAAAGCCACCAAAGCAGTATTGAATGTCATTAGTGCTATAGTCTGTGACTTTCAGGTTGTATTTTAAAAGTGCTGAAAAGCCACAATTGTCTTTTGTAAACTACCTGCTACACTCCAACAACTCCCAGTTCTGAGACCACTGACAAGCTCTTAGCCATGTAAATGAGGAAAGGAAAAGAGTGCAGACCCAGTGTCCCTTATATGTCTATGCAGCACGTTCTTTGTTGCTCAAAAAACTCAAAACTAAAAGAATCCCTTCTAATTCTCTATAGAATTAAAACTGGAGGCTTTAAAAAGGCTTTCTTTTGTTATCTAATGAAGAAGTCCTTTTGGTTTTCTATCACACAACACACATCTTCAATTATTGCCCTTACATACTGTTATAGTGTTCTTTCACTGCTAGCAATGTTATTTCGCTACTATCTCAGAAGTAAAAATAAAGGTATGTTTTCTCTCCTCTGCTGAAGAGCATTAAACACATGCATGCACTTGCAAAAGCATATTACTAAACAACATCTTGCTGGGTTTTTTTCCTATAGTTCTTTGTCTTAACTAGCAATCCATTCCAAATACACTTGTCTTCACATTCTGGGTTAGTGAGAATGACTTTGGTTTGTTTTCTATAGTTGCAGCTTCAGCCTCATGGAGTGGTGGCTGACAAAAGATACTGTCCTTACATGCCTTTTTTCCTTAAAGAAAAATTTATTCCTTTTCTTAACTTCTTTAAATTATCAATAGACAATATACTGTAAGGAATAACATAACTTTTCTTCCAACAGTACATTACTGTCTGACCTAAATCCTTTCCAAATTTCAGAAGGGGTGCTCAAAATGTGTATGTCCAGCTTGGGAGTATTTAGGAGGAAATGTAAATGATGTCAGACAGAAGGCAAAATGCCTGACTATTTTCAAGACTCTTAATTTACCAAAGTGCTGATATTGTACACCTATTTGCCTTTCTCATGTTCATACAGCTTTTACTGAAAACATCTATGATGATAGTTTACCAGTGTTAACTGGGAGTAAATATATGTGCACTACTATCTCTTTTGCCTAACACAGGTTCCTAAAACACCTCATATATGCAGTACAGAGAGCAAGGCATGCCCCCATCTACAAAAGTCAGAGCATGAAGATTACGTTAAGCAGTATCTTTATGTTTAAGTAGCATGGAGGTATCTTTTGAAGTTACCTTCTTCTGTTCACTGCATAGGATGTCTAAGAAATTATAGTCCTAACTAAAACATGGGGGTGAAGTTAGGAAGTGCAAATGTTTACCTGTGGTACAAGAGTATTTCCACCATTAACCCAAAGGGGAAGAAAAGGCAAAGGGAACTGTGAAGGGAAGGAGCATAACTGCTAGGTTATCTGATGAAAAGCTATGCAGATCAGACACAGAGACCCTGCAAGGATGAGGGGAACAGTGATAGGTAAAGGACCTCTAGTAAACTCAACAGTGAAAATCTTATTAGTGAAAATTACAGAACACTGAATCAGCTGATCCTAAAACTATCAAAGGAGAAGGATTGGACCACAGAACCTGGTGTATAGCCCATGAATACAAAGCAGTGAAAGAAACACTCTTTACAGTACCACATAAACTAAAGTGGACTATTGTCTGTGGGATACAAAAGGGAAGAACATTTTGGGGTTGTGTGAAACTTTTTAGGGCATGTTTTAAGGGGATTGTTCAGTGGAAGAAGCAAGGTTGATAAGAGAGGAACAAACATAAGAAAAGAGGAAAAGGAGATTAAAAGGGGCTTGTGATGTGCAAACATGTTACTGGGTCAGCATGCTTGTCTGACTGATCCATACACTTCAGCACAGTTTATCCCATCCTCTCAAGAAATTCCATTTCCAACTGTTTTCAGCGCATGTGCACTTTGTGTTACTGATCTGTGTGCATGAGCACTGATGGACACCAAGCCAGCTTAGCAGGGAGGGTGGGAGGTTAATTTGAGTGCCAGCCCTGAAGAGAAGCATGGGGATGAGTGGGCTGTGGGGCCCAGGCCAGCAGCTGGAGACACCCAGCTCTGGGACCAGCAACTGGGTATGCTGCGTGTTCAAGCCCTGAGTCGTGTGTGTGTTTGTGTGTGTGTGTTGGGCATCCTTGTTTCAATATGAAGCAGAAAGCTTCGAAGACTTTAGTTACCCTCAGTGTAATTGTTAAATTCAATTATTTTACATTAGATGCAAGCTGCCACATTCACTCTTAAGAGGTTAGGTGTCTCCCAAATAAAAGCTGCTAAAAGGAACCTTTTCTCTCTGTTACTGTCTTTTGAGAATCTTAAATGAACCATCAGATGGGGATGGGAAAAATCCCCTACATCCTGGAGTCCACTGGGTCTGAGTACTGAGCATGTGCAGTTACTTCAAGGGTAATATTGGAGAAAACTGAAGCAACCCATCTCCTTCTGATTCACATCATTACCCAGTATCCATGTATTTCTCTTTTTTGAAAGTTAGAGTCAAACTATATATTGAAAGAGTAGGCAGGTCCAAAGCTCTAGTGTTCAGACCACAAAATGTGTCTGTTTACAAAAAAACCCAAAAAAGATACTAATTGACTAAAATATCTAGCATAGGTGGCTGAGAAAACCTCAATCATTAGCTTCACTTTAATTGCTTAAATATTCCACTTAACTTTTATGCTTGCCTTCAGGCTTCCAGCTGATACAACTCAAATGCCACGAGTGTAATTATTCTGATTGAGGCACTGATTCAGCAATGTACTTATATATACTGTAAAAATTAAGCGAAGAATCCACTGTGATGTGTATTGAGAGAGAATCTGGTTTTGTAAACCACAAAGAAAATATTATTCTTATAATAGCTTATGTAAATATTTGTACTTCGGATGGACATGCAGCTTGCCTCCAGCAAAGCATCATCAGGTGAGGTATCTATCCTGTTATGGTGTTAAATCTGGGCTATTATTCAAAGACTATATCTGTTCATTATATGAAAAAATGGTGAATTGCTTATGAGTGACTTTTAGGCACTAGAGTTAAAACATCTAAGACAGTTCTCAGCTGCCAGGTCTATCGTCCTGTCTCGCCACACTTTAGAATCTTCTTGACATTTTGTAACACCCAATTTGGGTTTATATTTTAAAGGGACTTTTTGCAGTTCTTACTACTAAAAAAGTCCTATAATACAATGAAAGGTAAGATTTAGGAGAGCATACAAGACTTTCATATATGAGCCTGATAAGGATACTTAAACTTTCGTACTGTTTCGGAGTTTTGAATTTATATGTGCAAGTCAGAGATTCCAGTCAAGTCATTGAGATTATGTGTGTGCTTAAAGATGTGACACAAAATACTTCCCCAAGGAAATATTCTTATTCCTCAAAGGCTTGTCAATGAAAAGAGTCTTGGTTCTGAGATATGATATATTAATATATAAAGGTACTAAAATACGACACTGATGAGGTTGTTATACAGTTTGAAAAAAATACAAAATTGCAATTTGGAAATAATAACCAAGCTTATCTGAAATTAGAAATAAGGCCTCTGCCATTTTTCAGGAACCATATCTGAAGTATAGGTAGTACCTGTCTCCAAAACATAAAATACTACAACTCTACTACAGATGCTAACTGCAACGCTCTCACTCTCTTCCTCTTCACCTGCATAGATATACACATCTATAGATATATACACACACATCTGTAGATATATACACACACATACACCTACAATGTCACTTTTAAAGAAACAAACAGGCCATTATTAAATGCAGCCAAGTAATATCTCTGCTTATGCTTCTGCAATATATTTACATTTCTATACTTTAAGTGCAGACTCTGTCCCTAGTCAAATAAGATGCTCTCTAACTTTACAAAAAGTTAACAAACAGACACAGCTTGAAGTACATACCAATATAAAGAACATCTCACACACTGATTACAAGATAAAATATCATCATTAAGAGGTGAGAGACCTGCGTAGGAATTGACTGATTAAAACCAAAAGACAAAAGAGTTCTAAGACATAATTGCTTTCAATTAATTTCTCAAAATTAGCAGAAGTCAGTAGAGGTGGCCATTTAATGGAAACAATTCAGTACCCTAGAGATTAGCCTTAATTAAATGGGTTTTATTCAATATTTTGTCCTAGGGGGCAGGAGGAAAAAGATATTGCTTCTTATTCAAATTCAAATAATTTCCAGGCATCTAATCTGTAGTAACAGAATTTTTCAATTTATGATTATGATATGGCCTTGGCCTTTTGCAATTAACTTGATTTCTTAGACACAGTGAATACTTGCCGTTCACATTAATACAGTGTTTCAGAAAAGGAAAACAAAAATAGAAAAATCAAACTCGCTGGACTAGTTAATAGCATAATCTCCTGATTAAGCAATAAAACCTATTCACAGGTATTCAGTCCAATTAGAAACAGTTTACTAGTGCAGTTGCTGTGATGAGCACTCGCAACACTTACCCAAGACAGTCCTCCACTGATGGATTGTAGGAGTGCTAGAAGTCTGACAAAAACATTAATAGCAGAATCCATCTGTAGCAAGGCAGCTCCTAAGAGAGTTATTGTAACAGTTTATGTTGTCACCTTCCACTCTTACTTTTAAAGTTACTCAGGGCAGAGTGGAAACACCCAGATTCCTCTTGCTTAAAAGCAGCGTGATTTCAAGGATCAAAGTGAGGCTACTTATTCTCCTGTCCTTTCTCATTTAATGCAATGTAACTGTTTGTAGAGAAGCAATAGGATGGAGACATATAAATGTCCCAATGGAGAAACAAATAAAATAAAAATTAAGGTGATAAGTTTATCTTTTCTTCTGAAACTGTAGAGTGACATATGCATAATTCAATAACAATTTCCAAAGCGAAGACTTTCACACAGTATGGCTTAGCTGCTAAACAGAAATGAAACAGGCACTGCCAAGAGTGTTCTTAAAATGCTGCTTTTTTCAACTTGACTGTTAATACAGAAATAAGCTGCTCAAATTTTGCCTTGCTTCATTTTCTTCATAGAAAAAAAGGGTGATGAGGAATTTGCTTTCTCTAAATACAGGCTGTGCAGCTATCTCTTGTTTCCAGGAGGCAAAACAACAGGCTTTGTTACTTACCAACCCACTTTCCTGTGAGATACCTTTTGCCCCTCACTTACAATAGCAATATGTGGCATTTTAAGAAGATTGTTATCTGTAAATAATTTTATAGTTATCTGTCTGCGACATTAATTTTCATTGGTACGTAGTAATGATGTAGTCCAGTAATGAAGGCCTAATAAAGAATTATATTTGACAGAAACTGTGACACAAGTTAATGGCATAGTTCAAAGTAGATCTTAAAGGAAGCAGGAAGTCAATGCTAGGTATGGCACCAGGTTGTGTTGAGGTCAAGAAATATAATCCTTGACTTTACTGAGAAATTATCAATTAAAATTAGAGATCTAGTCTCTGCAAATGCAACTACACATGACTAATCTTCAACACTAATGTAATTTTTCTTCCAGTTCCTCATTTTGTTTGTGACAATTTCCACATCTACCATCACTTTAACAATTTAATTAGATTTTATAGTTGGCTATTTTAGTTTTGTTCTCTTAAATATTTGAAAAATCTGAATTTTGACCATATTCTGTTCCTACAAGTTGAGCAATACCCAGTAGTATATATCTGTCCCCTAATACTAATACCCCTATACTAATAAAGAATATATTGATCTATTGGATTTAGTTTCTTTGTTTCTTGTGGACCAGGGTCTCCAGTGACTTTTCCATAACTTGTTATTCTATTGTTATATTAGGGATGACCCTATTCTATGACTTTTGCCATCATATTGATGACACCTAGATTTCTTGTATGCCAAAATATTTCTGATACCATCTTTATCAACTGAATTCTGAAAACCCTTGATGACTCTAACACCACCCTTTCTGTCATTCAGGCCTGTAATTAACTTTATTTTTACCTGAATTTTGCCTCTGACATATGCATCTGAGTGATCTTTAGATACTTTTGATCCATTTACCATAAGACTTCCAAGATATGAACTTCTTTATGCAAATACTTTTTGCTGTATTAGAACTGTTTTAAGTGAGTGTTTCTGGTACTTGTATTTATGAAGTTTTTTCTAGAAGATGTTGAAAAAGCTACTCATCTCCACACGCAACCTGTTGAACATCTATTTCTCTTCCTCTCTCAAAACACATTGCTTCTGAAACTACAGTTCCCATGACAGCATTAGCAAATGTGTCTAGCTTTCCTCTGTCTTCAGTTGTCAGTGAATTTTGCCTGAATTACAGGCAGTCAGGAATTCCTACTATAATTTTTCTTACATGCTGTATACCCATTGCACCCTAAATAGAAGCCCAAAGCTGAAATATTCTTCATGACTGACATGTGCCACATCAGTCTTTGCCAAGTGCCAGGAGTGCCTGCCCTGTCACTTGCCTTACCTTACTACAACCCTGACACTGATCATCTGCATCAAACGATGGCTGAAAAGACGAGAACATATCTTTCCATTAATGACTGCTAGGGCCCATAAGCCTAAAGAAAGGAGAAGCATTATATCTTTGTTTTTGTTTTCTCCTATTCAGTTGAATCCTTTAGTTCTGTCTCCCTTTTTTAAGATAAACTCTGTGAATAATAAAAAAACCCATGCACTGTACACTTGTTCTTAGAGATAAGGCTAATGCTGTAGAAGCCTCTTCAAAGACAGGATGAGAAGGACTCGAAGATCTATGTATCCAGATATTATTTTTATGAACAGTTCACTGTCCTGGCAGCATTGTTTTACTATTTTTATAAAATACTCTTCACAGGTTCCTGTTTCTTTGAATCAACTGAAAAAGAATTCTATACAACTGGAGAAGGTGGTTTCCTTCATAAGCAGAGGGCATCAGGCAGGTGTATACCGCTAGGGTTATCCAAAAGAGATCCCTTCCTGACATGTTTGCACTTCTTAGTGAACACAGGTTCTCTGCCCTTTTTGCCTTTGTAGTGAGATGCACACAGTGGTGCAGAGTAGAAATACTCAGCACTGAGGCATACGTAGGGGCAAAGGATCTGCTGAAGTGTCATTAGAAATACTTGGGTGCAGAAGTTGGTGCCAGGCCTGCTTCAGTCAGGTCCATGCTACCCAAAGGAGTAGTGAACTAGCCCCTCCAGCACATGCAGGTTCCTCTGCCAGGAGAAGTTGCTGGTGCGAGCTAAAGCAGAGGCCAAGCACACACCATCAGATAGTTGGCATGCATGACTGGAACAGTGTTTATACAGGTATTTTGAGGAGAAATGTCAAGTACTAATGTCATGCTATAAAACCAGACTATAAATACTTTTGCCCTGAAAAATGCCATCTCCATTGCATCTAACCAGATAAGGAAGTAATTTGTACCAAAAAAGATGACCTCAAATCCCTCGTTGTTACTGGAAAGAGTCTCCAAATATTTAGCGTGTTTCAATCCTTGTAATTCTTAAAGGTTCAGGCATGTCTTTGATGCCAAAAATATTTTTGAAGTTGGAGATAATAGTAGAGCTGAAGACAATGTTTGCCCCATAATCCAAAATGGACTTTGAATTGTCTCGTCTCCTGTCCCCAGCTTTTTCTGTACATGTGAATGTTAAAGGTCATAACTTGTTTTTTGAACTTAATACATCAAGTGCTTTCTGATGCTTGCTTTGTGAAACACAGAACTCCTAAATTATACATTACTTTATTTCATAGCTATTTACATGGTAATTGGCATTGTATAATGCATGAAAAATCAGTTCACTGAGCTGAAATCTAGTTTTCAGTATGGTTCTAACATATTTTATTATTAACATGATTTTAAAATGCCCTTTCTGCATTTGTGCAACATCTTTTTTCACAGAGGCAATCTGAACTTCTGCACTGCAATAGAAGCTACAGCTTTGTGGCATCCTGCATGATTTTTTCCCCTTGACCTCATCTTTCCTCATGGTGGCACTTAATCCAGCACAACAAAGAAGACACAGACCAAAATTTAAACACAGATTGTTGCTGTCCCCATAGGCCATTCCTTTCCACCTGAGAACTGAACACAGAAGAGCTATATTATGCCTGACTTTGAGAAGAATCTCATAGCTTCTGAACATTGAATGCAGTGCATGGATAATTGATTTTTTTTTCTGTATTGGGATTTGAAAGGTGGAGTGTACTGACATAGGTATAATGTCAAGCTTCTTCAATTTTTTTTTACACTTTAAAATTATTCAAACTGCTATAAGCCATGTACGTACTAAATATTATTGATATCTTTCTTTTTCTGCAGTTAAAAAGTATGTCTTGTCCAGTAAATTAATCAGTTTGTTTTCACAGGCTTCCGTCTTAACATGAAAATGTACATGGTTGCCATCTTTTCTGGAGAGCTATACGCTAGTAAGGAAAAGGAACCTGAGAAATTTGTGTGGGTTAAAGGAAATGGCCTCTCAGACTTTTCCTTATACTCCAGTCTCCACTGCATACAAACTCTGAAGAAGATGATATTTGAATATTGGATGGTGAAAAGAAAAAGCATTTCTGCACCTTCCCCTGCTACCAATAACTGTGCTGGGGGAAAGAGGCAGTTGTCCCTTGTACATCTGCCCTTCTGAGCATGAAGGTCTCTTAAATTGTGGAGCAGCCTTACTGCCCTTCTTTTGGAAAATATTTTTAATTACATTTTTGGCATATCAAAGTGCTGGCCAGCTCCAAGATTCCAGACTCAGGACAGAATTCTCTGAAAGCAACACGTGTAAGATTTCCAGTCCTTTTATTTATGAATTTATTTATTTGTACTTTCTTCCCACTCTCCTCGAAACCTGTCTTAAGTTACTGAGGACTAGAAATTGAACCTAAAGTTTGCAATCCTGGTAAAAGCTGTTGGATTTTCATCAAGCTGATGTATTGGGTCCTCAAGCGCTGAATCTTTGTATGCTTGCCTAGATCAGTAAGTAGTTCCTCTGGCTTCATTCCCAGGTATGAGCCTTGTTTTTTCTGATCCCTTTATGAAAATGAAACTCTTAGAGCTGTCTCCTCAGGCCTTTGTGGAGCATGCTGACTCGCTCTCCCCAGCTCACTTTAGTTAATGTTGTTTATGAAGATTCTCTTCAGCAATTTCAGCCATAAGGATATTCTGGATTTATAGTTCAGGATCAGGTTCACGACCTAAAAAGAATCCTCAAATATAATTACTTTCCCAGCTTTACTGTTACAGAGAGCTGTAAGAGACTTTACATCTGAATCATTGGCTGGAGTTGTACCACTAAATAAATGGGTTCTTCTCTGTTTCTGAGCCCAAGTGAAATAAACTGGCACGCATCCACAGTACATAGCATTAAGCTCTAAGTCAGGGCCCCATGTGCTGCTCCATGGCCCTAAGATAAACATAATTTTTGTGATCCATTTTTTTTAGTCCAGAGCACCTACAATAATGTGAGGACAATGTTTCAGCTTGGCAGAGCACTGAAACAAAAGGAAGGGCATGCAGTGGTGTGCTGATACCAGGATACTATTAGAAGACACTATAGAGCAAAGGGAGGCAAACCTGGTGCATGCTTGTCCACTATGCCTAGTGATAATTGGTATCCTATCTGTTGGCAGCTACTGGTGCATGCTCTTCTGTGAACCATGTCCAGGCAGTGTCCAGCAGAGAGCTAGTTTGCTTCAACCACACCTGTGCTTCATTAATGTGTTAGTACTTAAGCTGTAGGGATGATCAGCCCCACAGCATTCAGCTTGTGGTTTTTTTAATGTAACCACTGAGCCTGCCACCTGTCTCAGTACTGCAGCATCTTCTTTTGATGGCAGCTGGCTCCTCAGGCATCTGCACATGTATACCACTGCTCATCCTGGGATGCTGGGCTTCTCGGTGCCCCCCTGAGAGTAAGTTATGGCCACTATGTGCCCAGAGGAAGGCTGGAGTTCCCTTAAGTGGAAACCAGAGTGAAAAGAGAGAAGGCAAGGTGCTAGACTCTCTCCCTGCCAGGGGAGCAGACACAGACGGGGTATGCCCCTAGAACCAACAACTCAAAACCACATCCAAGCCCAGAAGTGCAGACACTGTCACAGTTAATCAGCATGAATGTGTGTACACTTCTTCCTCACCCAAAGCTTCCTGACTTACTCTGTCAGCCCTCTGGGTTTGTGTCCTAGCATGCACATTTGTTTCCTTGCCTTGCTTTTGTGCATTTTCTAGTGCCATTTCCTTTCTCTGTAGAGAAACCAGGGGAACAGCATCTCCTAGATTAAGCTAACTCATTACTCCAAGGTGTTTCTACTGAACAATGTTGCATTATTCTTTGTCTGACAGATAAATGACACACCTATGATGCACAAAACCCCCTGAGATCTTCTATGTTGTAGCATTATCTATAACATCAAGAAGTCTCTATAAGCTGCTAGTAGGTGGTGGCATATTGTTTTGGGTTTGTGTGGCAAGGTTTTGGTAGCAGGGGTGGCTTCTGTGAGAAGCTGCTAGAAGCTTTCCCTGTGTCCGCCACTGGCCAAGGCCCAGCCAATCAGTGGCGGTGATAACACCTCTGGGATAACATATTTAAGAAGGAAAAAAAACCCTGCTGTGAAACAGTAGCCGGAGAGAGAAGAGAAGTGAGAGGATGTGAGAGAAAACAGCCCTAAAGATAATGAGGTCAGTGAAGAAGGAGGGGCAGGAACTGCTCCAGGTGCTGGAGCAGAGATTCTCCTTCAGCCCGTGGTGAAGACCACAGTGAAGCAGGCTGTCCCCCTGCAGCCCATGGACGTCCACCATGGAGCAGATCTCCATCTGTAGTCCATGGAGAACCCCATGCCAGAGCAGGTGGATGTGCCTGAAAGGAGCTGTGACCTCATGGGAAGCCTGTGTTGGAGCGAGTTCCTGGAAGGACCTGCAGACCCATGCAGAGAGAAGCCCAGACTGGAGCAGGTTTGCTGGCAGGGCTGGTGACCCCGTGGGGGACCCACGCTGGAGCAGCCTGTTTCTGAAGGACTGCACCCCATGGAAATGATGGACCCATGCTTGAGCCGTTCATGAAGAACTGCAGCCAGTGGGAAGGGCCCATGCTAGAGAACACCATGGGGAACTGTTTTTCATGGGAGGGACCCCAGGCTGGAGCAGGGGCAGAGTGTGAGGAGTCCTCCCCTTGAGGAGGAAGGAGCGGCAGAGACAGCATGTGATGAACTGACCCCAACCCCCATTCCCCATCCCCCTGTGCCACTCAGGGGAGGAGGTAGAGAATTCAGGAGTAAAGTTAAGCCCAGGAAGAAGGGAGGGGTGAGGGGAAGGTGTTTTAAGATTCAGGTGGGGGGGGTTGTTGTTTTCTTTCTTTTATCCTCTCCTACTCTGATTTGATTGGTAATAAATTAAACTAATTTCACCAAGCTGAGTCTGGTTTACCCATGTCGGTAACTGGCAAATGATCCCTCCCTGTCTTTATCTCGACCCATGAACCTTTCGACACATTTTTCTCTCCCCTGTCCTGTTGAAGAGGGGAGTGGTAGAGCAGCTTTGGTGGGTACCTGGTGTCCAGCCAGGGTCAACCCATCACAGTTATGCAAAGTATTCAAGTTTCAAAAATCATTAAAATTATTTCTCCAGAGGATGTGCTGTGCACTTGGTATAAATAGTAATGCCACAAGGTGCTGCAACAACTTTTTTCTCATCATAAGGTGTGCTGTCGTTGTATTACTTTTCTTCTCCAGACCAGGATTTGTTTTCATTGCTTTGGGATTTTTTTCATGTGAATAATAATTTTACATTGACTGAGCGCACTCACTGTTTCCTAAGTCCCAGGATGACTGTCATTCTGTGCTAACATAACTCTCTGATGCATCTCTCTAAAGATAAAAATTATATTAATGCAATATGAGAAAATCTAAAGATATGAAAAGAGTCCTTACAATGTTTATTGATGACTAATAAAAAAAAAATTCTGGAGTGGTGTAGTTTAATTTCTTTATCAGACAGAATAAAATTTTCCCCAGAAATAATTATCCATTAAATGCTCTTTTCTCTACTGTGAAAAAAGAAGAGCAGCAGCAGCATGAAGTCTTGAAAGCAATTAGTGTAAGACATTCTCCAAATTGTATTCTTAGTTGCAGTGTCCCCTTTTGCTTAATATCTTGGTGGCAAGGAAGAGAAATTGGGTATTAAGATGAGCAATTCTAAGCATTATTTATTCTTTCTTGATTGTCTTGCACTTCCATGCTGAATTTTGTTGTACAACTATTAAACTAGAAAGTATGTTTGACCAGCTATATGTCCAGCCAAAACAGTGCCCAGTATGTGACACAGTTGCCTGATAAAGGATATTAAGAGTTACATCTATTTATTTACACTAATCTAGAAAGTTGTTAGACATTCAGTTATCTGGATAAACAGAGAACCTGGGAGTAGTAACTAGTCTATTCTAATGAAAAGCTGCAATTTTTAGAAGCAAACTCTGGCTCTTATGGGTCCTATGGTAAATTCATTTGCCAATACTTACATCCTGTAGTCAGCATTGCTAAAATCTTTAATATGGCTGAGAGGCCAGATAAGGTAAGGCAGCAATAGACTGAGCAATTAAGTGAGTGAATCTTATTAAAGTTTCCTCTGACTGGAAATTAAATGCCAAATGAGTGAATTGAAATGTGTGATGAAGAGAAGTCAGAAGAAAAACTGTATAAACAATTTGGCTGTGCCTACTCTTGTCATTTCTAATACATTTCTCAGTGTAGTTTTAACACACATAACAGAGTGTTTGAGAAAATGTTCAAATAAAACAAAAAATCTAGACACACCTGCAGAAAGTTAGTGAAGACAGCAGTGAAAAGACGCAACTGCCTAAGAACTTGAAAGACACTTATGACTGAGGTTTTCATGAGCAGCAATTAAGATTATTTTCTTTTTCATTTGGAACATCTATGTATGGAAAAAATATTTCTGAGCTTGTAGTTTTCTAGTTTTCAGGATAAAAAAAAGACAGATGTTAAAAGCCATTTGAGCAAGAAGATGGCAACTTCCAAAGTTGAAGAATTTTTTGAGTACAAACAGATTACCTAAATTTTAGACTTCTAATTCATATATGCTGGACTACATTCTTAGCTTCCATACTTCAGTTAGACAAAGAACTTGGCCTGTAAAGGTCACATAATCTGTTTTATTGAAAGATACAGGTGCAGATAATTACCAAGAGAAGACAGCCTTGGCCACCAGGCATCCCAGGGGCAATGCTGAAGCTCCTGATTCCAAACATGTTACAGCACCTGTTGGACAGCAGGTGCTTCAGCATTCGATTGAGCTAGGCACCGTGAACTTCTCCGGCTTGTACTTTAACATCTCTTTTGGCAAGTGCAGGAGGGGTAACAACAGTGACTTTTCCTCTGTGTGAATTCCTCCCTTTTCTGTCAGCAAAGCTGTGGGCGATACCCTTGCACAGTAAATACAATCCACCGTCATTAACATTTCAGCCATTGCCAAGGCCAGAGGCACTTGTATAGCCATTTGTCCACCAACTGGAGGAAAATACAGCACCACACCCTTGGTTCTCTCCTCTGTTAATTCAATGGCATATTATCTGCTTAATAAGGGCATTTTTTGTGAGGTAGGCTAATTGCCATAACAATGCAATAACTGATTATAAAAGCGAATTTCATGTGTAAACTCAGTTTTTATTCTGTTTTCTATACCATTAATCTACTATTATCTCTTACATGGAAGGATAAATTGCATAGGTCTAAAATTCTGCCTGATGCTTTCACATTGCCTTCAGATGCTTCCATGCTGTTTCTTCAAATTTACGGTATAATTGTTGTTTATTCTCTCTGCTCATATTCTCCTGATTACAAAACATTTATTAAGAGTATTTGTTTTCTTTAGGTTTTCAAATCTAAACCATGATGGGTAGGTGGAACTGGTGACATGGCTTGACTTCTGTTCCATGACTAAGTGAGTAGACACTAAACTGGGAGAAGTGGATACTTCAGAAGGAAGAGCCATCATACAGGACTGCATTGACAAGCTAGAAGATCTGCAAATCATGCAAGTGTGTGATGCCTAGCAAAGAGAGATGCAAAGGCCTGCATCTGGGATGGAATAATCCCAAGCAGCAGTACTGGCTGGGGGATGAATGTCTGGGATATAGATCTTCTGGTAAATACCAGGATGGCTATTGGAGAGCAAGCTGAACATGAGTCACCTGTGTGCCCTTGCAGCTATGAAGGCAAACTATGTGTTTGGCTGCATGTGTCAGAATATATCCAGCAGATGACGAGGTATGATTATTTAGGCCACACATATAGAAACAGAGCATCCGGTTTTGGTCCACCCTCAGTTTGGGAGACATAGAAAAATAGGAGAGGGTGTGACAGAAGGCCATCAAGACAGCTGGAGAAGTAGACACATGAGGAAATTTTGAAAAAAATGGGGACCCTTAAGCCTAGAGAAGAGAAAACTCAGGGAGGATCTAATCACAGCCTTCCGATACCTGAAAAGTAGCTACAGAAAAGGAGGAGCTACTTCCTTCACAAGGATGCACAGGACAAGAGGCTATGGGCATAGAGAGAAATTCTGCCTGGATACATGAAATAAATTCTTAATTGTGAGAAGAATTAAACAATTAAACTTGTGTGAACAAGTTACTCAGAGAACAGGTGGGATCTCCTTCACTGGAAATATTTGTACTTGGCTTGCCAGGGCCACAGATAACCTGATCTAAGAATCTGCTTTCAACAAACAAGCAGACCAGGTGCTTTCTGGGTGTCCCCACTGTCCTGGGCAGTTCTGCAATTCTGGGGCTCAAACTAAAGCTCTGGCATAGAAGAAAAGTGTTGAAGAATCATCTTGGGTCTTTAATCTCTCAGTGGAGATATCAGATAATCGGGATTAATGAATTTTTAAAATGCTCAGAAACTTTTCCAGTCTGAATCACACAGGCCTCGCCTGAGGCACCAGTCCTGAAAAAAAATGATGCTTTGTTTATTGGCAGCACAGTTTAATGTAATTTTCTCTTGTCACGTTGAGATAAAATAATTACTTGCACATTCCCTGGTTACAAAGGGTTCAGTAACATTCTTGCCTGGCTCATTCGTTTGATTCTGTGCTAATTCTTTGCCAATGACAACAGGACCATATCGCCAGTTTGTACAGTAGGTAAAGCATTTTTCCATCCAAAGAAAATATATCAAGGGTGTTTCATTAGTTGGATTATAATTTTTTTGTCTTTCTCACAGTCATTGATCCAGAATAATTGCATGAGAGTTTGAGACCCCAGTTATTCTGGATGTGGCTGGTTCCTTGCTCAGTTTAACTGATGCTGTGTAAAACTAAATCTAGTGGGTTTAAAATCTGTGTAATTTATATAGAGTGTTTTCAGAGGGGCAATAGACATTATTTTTGGAGAAATAAGAATAAAAAAAAATTGAAAAATCATATAAAAATCTCTCATTTTGCAAGGCTCTCTTCCTATCCATTGTGTTTCGCAGCATAAATATTTTGGAAAGGAGCCTTGGTTTTCCATGTCAAGATTTTCTTCTAGGTTTTTTTTTTCTCCTTTTACCATCCATTCTACTTCTCACCTTTCATTCCAAATGAAAAAAGGAGAGAAAAAAGAAAAAAAAAAGCCAAAAACCCATAAATATTGAAAGTGTGGTGTCCTGGTTTCAGCTGGGATAGAGTTAATTTTCTTCATAGTAGCTAGCATAGTGCTGTGTTTTGGATTTAGTACCAGAAGAATGTTGATAACACACTGATGTTTTCAGCTGTTGCCAAGTAGTGCTCAGACTACTCAAGGACTTTTTGAGCTTCTCCTGCTCGCCCAGGTGCATAACAAGCTGGGAGGGAGCACAGCTAGCACAGCTAACCCAAACTGACCAAAGAGCTATTCCATACCATATAACGTCATGCTCGGGGGGGGTTAGTTATTCTGTTACCATTCTCATTATCACTATTATTATTATTTTCTCTTATTAAACTGTCTCTATCTCAGCCCTCGGCTCTAACCGTTTATTTTCTTCCCGATTCTCTCCCCCATTCCACTGAGGGAGGGGGGGGAGTGAGCGAGCGGCTGCGTGGTGCTGAGTTGCCAGCCGGGTTAAACCACGACATGTGGAAACTCATCTTTTTTCCTCACTTTAAAGTTTGAAGAAACAACTTTAAAGAAGTGCAATAAGAAAAAAGGGAACAAGAAGGGATCTGTCCTACTTAATACCTCTGTCAACAACCTGGATGGTGGCACAGAGTACACATCAAATTTGCAGATGACACCAAATCGGAGGGGGCAGGAGGAACAGTGGATGTGCTCAAGGGCAAGGTTGCTTGCTGTTCAGAGAAAACTCAGTAAATCAGAGGGATGGGTCCACAAAAACCTTATGCAATTCAACAAGGACCAATACTAAGTCCTGCCCCTGGGAAGGAAGACCCCCTGGCAGCTACAAGCTGGGGGCTGAGGGGCTGAGGAGCAGCTGTGTGGAAAAGGCTCTGGCGTCCTGGCCAGCACCAAGCAGGACATGAGCCAGCAGTGTGCCCTGGCAGCAAGGGCACTCAGCAGCACCCTGGGCTGCATTAGCAGCAGCACATCCCACAGACTGAGGGAAGGGACCATCCCTCTTCAGACCCCACCCGGAGCGCTGCCTCCAGTTGGGTCTCCCAGTAGAGAAGAGACTTGGTGTTGTGGTTTCACCCTGTCTGGCAAGTAAGCACCATGCAGCCACTCACCCTCTCCCAACACCCCTCCCCCCCTCGCCCCGCAATGGGATGAGGGAGAGAATCAGAAGAGTGAAAGTGAGAAAACTCGTGGGTTGAGATAAAGACAGCTTAATGGGTAAAGCAAGAGCCGAGCATGCAAGCAAAGCAAATCAATGAATTCATTCGCTACTTCCCATGGGCAGGCAGGTGCTCAGCCATCTCCAGGAAAGCAGGGCTCCATCATGCGTAATGGTTAATAGGGAAGACAAACATCACTCTGAATCATAGAATCATAGAATGTTTTGGGTTGGAAGAGACCCCTAGAGGTCATCTAGTCCAACCCCCCTGCAGGGAGCAGGGGCACTGCTAACTAGATCAGGTTGCTCAGAGCCCCGTCCAACCTGGCCTTGAATGTTTCCAGGGATGGGGCCTCCACTACCTATCTGAGCAACCTGTTCCATTGTTTTACCACCCTCATTGTAAGGAATTTATTCTTTATATCCAGTCTAAACCTACCCTGCTTCAGTTTAAAACCATTACCCCTTGTCCTGTCACAGCTGGCCCTACTAAAAAGA
>NW_009259184.1:34658-44695 GCF_000687185.1 Egretta garzetta
GAGAGGTTGCCAGTGAAGACTGAGGCAAAAGAAGTTGTTGAGTACCTCAGCCTTCTCCTCATCTGCTGTTACGAGGTTGCCGGTCTCGCTCATCAGCGGGGGGATGCTTTCTTTAACCATCCTTTTCCAGCTGATATACCTGTAGAAACCCTGCTTATTATTCTTTGAATCCCTAGCCAAGTTTAGCTCCAGCTGCGCCTTGGCCTTCCTGACCCCATTCCTACACAACTGGACCGCATCCCTATACTCTTCCCAGGATAATGTCCCCCCTTCCTTCTTCTTCCCCCAGCTTATATACTGAGCATGACATCATATGGTATGGAATCCCCCTTTGGCCAGTTGGGGTCAGCTGTCCTGGCTGTGTCCCCTCCCAGCTTCTTGTGCCCCTGGCAGAGCTGAGAGCTGAGAAGTCCTTGGCCTGTCTTAGCGCTACCCAGCAACAACTACAACATCAGTGAGTCAGCATTCTTTTAGTACTAAATTGAAAACACAGCACTATACAAGCTACTATGAAGAAAATTAACTCTATCCCAGCCAAAACCAGGACACTTAGACAAACCAAGGCAAGTCCAGAGGAACTCCCAGGATAGTCAGTGTGGGGGCAGTGGCCCTATGAGAAGGTACCAGGGGAGCTGGGCTTGATGCGAGGCCCCAACAGCCACCTGCCCCCTGCCCATGGGGTGGCTGGTAAGGCCAAGGACCCCAGCTTTTCTCAGGAAGATGAGGGACCATGGGCAGGAAACAGAGGAGGTTCAAGCTGGTCCAAGAGGTCAAGAAGTGAGGCAGATGGTCCAGGGAGGTTGTGCAGTCTCCATCCTTGGAGGTCTTTCAAGAAAAAGCCCTGAGCAGCCTGGTCTGATCTCATACCTAATGATGCTTTGAACACGAGCCTGAACTTGAAATCTCCTGAGGGCTCTTCCCATCTGAGTTGTTCTGTAATTTTATGCTACTCAAAAAAAGACACCACATTAAAAATGAAAAAAAGAGAAAGAGAAGCAAGTTTTAAAACATACTTATGTGCACATATGCCCCCACCCTGCAAAGGAAACAGAAAATAATTTCTGCTTTAAACTTATGAAAGAAACCTTTAAATTCTAATAAAAATGGAGCAAAATTTTCCAGCTCAATATTGTGTTTTAAATTAAAACTACTCCTGGAGAAAAAAAAATGTTTCTCTTCAGTTCTGGTTTCTGAGTGCTTAATAAAACCACTGAAAATCTTCTGGGACTCTTGTCTTGCAGTTAGACTAACCATACACAGTGAGCTGATCATGAATAATCTGGGACAGGATTAGACCCTTACAATTTGGTGCCTCTGCGTGTTCTGGCTGTGGACCAGATTCTTCTTTTCCTAAAATTATAAGTGGTTTCTTTAAGCATCTATACTGCAACACATGCATTTACACCAAATGAAATCCTGTACTTGTGAATCTTTTTGCAAGGAGTTGTATTTGTAAATCCCAGTGAGCTAAATATTTTTAGTGAAGTGGAACAAGCCCTGGCTTTCCAAAATAAAAATACTGAATCTTTAAGTGAAGAGAGGTGTGTTTTCAGCTTGTTTGTTTGTTTGGTTGTTTGAATGATAACATTCAGCTGCCCAATGGAAACTGATAACATTTACGATGATTTCATAGATTGCATAGATTTTTCACAGCTGAAAAACATTGAAAAAAAATCAACTTGAACAAAAGGTGAAGAAAATGCTCTCATTTTTGTGTGATAAACCATTCACTTGAGCTCATTCCACTGTAGAGTGCATCAGGCATTGGAAAGTTAGACAGATGGCATTGAAATGATATCTTGATGATTACTTCTCACAACTTTTTTTAGAGATTTCAAGATTTTTTTTTAACAGAATATGATTTTTATGGAAACCTCCCTTACTGAGTCATTTGCAAGCAAATTATTTCATTCCTACAAGAAAAGTGTGGTGCTCCTAAGACAATTACCTGAGTATGTGATACTGCTTTCAGTTTATGCAAAGATTTCACACAGACTTCCATAGACATATGAGCTCCTTCTTCTCTTCTTTCATATGAAAATGTCTTCCAAGCATACCTCCTATTTTATGTCATTTGCAAACAAGACTCTTCTAAAATCACTACATACAGTCAAAAGCTAGAGAAAATGGAAAGATGAATTTCCCAGTGGAATTCTTTAGATGAATGATTTCATATTGTTACAATTTATAGTACAGAGTCTTAGCATAAAATTTCACAGGATGATGTGAAATGACACTAGATTACATTTAGTAGAGGCCAATTTGGATTGACTGAAAGGTGTCCTGGGACTTCTTGCAAAGTCATATATCCCCTTATAGGTCTTATGCATTTTCACTCTGCAAAAATCTATTAAAAAAAGTTTGAAAGAAAAGATCTAATTTTTTTTGTGACCACAGAATTTACACCTATTTTCCATTTCTGTTTTTTGAGTTAGGGAGGATCTTATCTGAATGCATAAAATACAATATTTCTATATTTTAAAACACCACATGCCTCATATGTATGTATATTTGCCAAAATCTGATGGATGGTTACTTTTTGCATTCACAAGTCAGTGTCTCCCATGAAAATGTCTCAAAAACCTTTAAATTTGAAAGTAATGTAAAACTATCTTATATATCCTAGTATTTCTTTGTTTTATCCATCACTTTTTGAGACTGTTAGCAGAAATAATATGATGCAAATGAATATTTGTGGCATTAAGAATACTTTTTTTTAAATCTTCAAACTTTGCAGGTTTTCCTTTGGCCAGTAGCAATCTTTTTAATGCTTTCTGATTGATAGTCAGATAGAGAAAAACTGCTCATTTCACAGAGTCTAAATCAAATCAGGATCAAAGCAGTTTATTGATTTCTTAACAACATGTAAATAACTGTCAGTCAGTGAACTATACATTCAGGACGGATATCAGTAATACAGTAGATAGCCTGCAATATCAGAAACTTGCAAAATAAATAATAACAACCCCCCCCAAATATAATAATGATAATAATAACAACAATGACAACAACAATAATAACCAATTTCCTAAACATTCTTCTATGACTAATCCTAAAAAGTTTGTATCACATGCACACGCGCGCGCACACACACACACACACTTATGCTCACAGGTCACTTCCCCCAGGACATGTCGGTGGTAACCAGTAACCTCCCACCCTTCTGGGTATGGGGGCTGCGCTGCGTGCATTCCTCCGCTGTGGGAGGTATGGAAGCTTCAGCTCTGTGCTTCCCCCGGCTGCCCCGCCAGCCTGCTGACTCACGTTCATGAGAAAGGGCCCTTTGCTATTGCTTACACACACCTGCAGTGGGTTCCCACTTGCTGTCCCTCCCCTGAGGGGAGCAGCCACTCACTGGGGCAGGACCCTCATGGCATCGGGCAGGGAGGCTGCTCCCTCTGGCCTGGGCAGGGGCTGTGGTGCCACAGGGCGACTTCTGGCAGTGCCAAATCAGGTTTCAGTCCTGTCCTTTCCACTGCAAGGTCTCTCGCTCTGGTTATGAATTTTCATGCTCCTTTTATACTACTCACAGTGACAACTCCTTTGTATCAAAAGACTCTTTATAATTCCCCTGTTACTACTTAATCCAGCTGACAATCATTTTCTTCCTGAGCATGATCAGTTTGGAGCTAATGTTCCAAAAAACAGGTATCTGTATTCAGTATGTACACACGCACATGCTACACATGCACACAAACATCCCAACTGCTCACACTCACACATTCTCACCAGAACAGGTCATTTGCAGGCTCCATACCCGCCCACCCCCAGCAATCACCACAGGAACAGCGTGCGACTTCTTGCTCTGTGTTGATGTTATCAGGATGGGCACTTGTGGCATTCGGCATTAAGTAGTCAAGTAGCTAAATTTGTGAGTTGGTTAAAATATTTCATTTGAAATCAGAATTTTAATCTCTTTTCTTCTTCCTGGGGGAAAAGAATGGGTTTTACCTCCACATATTTATCTTCTTTTCACCAAGGTCACCCAAAATTTCAGCAAAAGTGCTATTTATAAAACAATATTTATATTATAAAATATTTATTTTCTTTACTTTCAAGAAAATCTGGTGAAAACACATTTCATAACTGGGTCTCCAGTCAGTTTTACCATGTAGCTGGAACGAGAGCTTGCAGGATCAACAGGAATACCTTGCTGCAATCTTTCCAGTATGAATTGCACAAGGAGGGGGCATCGGGGCAGCCTGGGCTCCCAAAGGGGCTTCATAGATATCTGTGGAGCATTGAATGCCTCAGCTGTGACTGAAACCTGTGCTGGTTGGGTTTCATCCCTGATAGCTCTGGGCCAGGCGGATTACAGTTATTTAAATAAACAATGCGAGTAATTCAAGTTATATACCTGACTTGCTGCTCTTTTCCTGCATTCAGGACAGGCATACCCAGTCCAATTTCACTGCAGAAAGGAGGCCAAATGCAGCTGCAGGATGGAGTAATTTATAGTGCCCAGTGGGCCCTTTAGGTTGCTGGTAGGATAACCACGTAAACCTGTTCATCTGTCCATATCATTTTGTTTCTGATCCTAGTGGTAACTCTGGCATCACATAAATGAAAAGCTTTGTGGTTTTCTCCATATCAAGAACTGAGCAGCGAAGCAGATATCACGCTTGACTGGAAAGCAAAGATTTTTACAAAACTTCTTCAGGTCTTCAGAGCACAGTGTAATGACTCACCAATTTCGTTCTAGCACACATCAAACACCATTTAAAACTCATTTCCATGTACATTACTAAAGTGAGAGGCTTTCCATCACTTTCCTAAGAGAAAATTCCACTGTCTTAAGGGTCTTATTGTTAAGAAGATTATTTTCTTCCTGTTTAGCTTAAATTTGCCACTTCATTTTACCCGTAAATCCTAGTTCTATTTGCTCCATCTAACTTATTCCCAAAATATAATTGTCCTTCTCCCTCTTTGGATTTTCAGGGATGTAAGAGGTATAACTTGAGGACTGACATGTTTACCTGTAGCATTTTCTAATTTAACTGGAATGAGGCCCACCTGTGAACCAGTGCTTACCTTATTCCAGTTTAAGTTGTATCATGGTGTCTTAGATTTGATATGATAGGGAGGCCAGTTTTCTCAAGGTCTTCTCTGTTTCATTGTAGAAACTCCCTGTTAATAACAATGGGTAAGTCTTCATCTCCAAAGTAAAACCTAGACCTAGTATCACAGAATCATAGAATGGTCTGAGTTGGAAGGCACATTTAAAGGTCATCTAGTCCAACACTCCTGCCATGGGCAGGGACATCTTTCACTAGATCACGTTGCTCAAAGCCCTGTCCAACATGACCTCGAACACTTCCAGGGATGGGGCATCCACAACTTCCCTGGGAAACCTGTTCCAGTGTCTCACCATCCTCATTGTAAAGAATTTCTTTCTTATATCCACCCTCTTATACCCTTATATATACCCACTTTTAAGTTAAACCTATTACGCTTTGTCCTGCTACTACAGGCATTGGTAAAAAGTCTGCCTCCAACTTTCTTAGAAGCTCTCTCATATATTAAAAGGTCACAATAAAGTGTCCCCATAGCCTTCTCTTCTCCTGGCTGAACAACCCCAGCTCTCTCAGCCTGTCTTCATAGGAGAGGTGCTCCAGCCCTCTGATCATCTCCGTGGCCCTCCTCTGGACTCATTCCAAGATGTCCATGTCTTTCTTATATTGGGGGCCCCATAGCTGGATGCAGTACTCCAGGTGGGGTCTCATGAGAACAAAGGAGACAAGTCACCTCTCTTGACCTCCTGGTCATGCTTCTTTTGATGCAGCCCAGGATATGACTGGCTTTCTGGGCTGCAAGCACACACTCTGGCTCATATCCAATTTTTCATCCACCAGTATGTCAAAGTCCTTCTCTGCAGGGCTGCTCTCAACCTATTCATCCCCCAGTCTGCACTGATATTGGGGATTGCCCCACAGAAGCAGGACATTGCACTTGGCCTCATTGAACTTCATGAGGCCTACATGGGCCCACTCCTCAAGCCTGTCAAAGTCCACTCTGAATTTTAAAGTCTTTCACCTTTTTTTGACACTCTTCTTTTTCACTTCTCTTATTTTCCAGGGTAGAAGGAAGTTCAAACAACATACAGGATTTGAGTCTTGAGTCTGCTATTAATAGCCATTGCACTTGAAGTATATAGCCTGAGGTTGAAATGGGGGAAACACAACAAGAATGCAGGACATAAACAGTGGTGTCCCTTTAACAGACCTTGACTGTACATCCAAAGCTGCTTTTACAGTTACAGTGGCTAGAGAAGAAAGGAATGAGTTCATTAGATAATATGTGCTGATTAAAGTGAAAGATGCACAACTATTTACTGTGTTTTCCTTTAGTAAATAACTATTCTCTGGAAATCACATTTTTCATTCATTTTCATCATCGTAGCCAGATTCCAAACATACTTCATTTCCTGAGGCCTAAATCTCATAATATTTTGATGTTTATAAATGTATTACTAAAAGTTGACTAAGTGTTTGAGCCACAATTCCCCACAAGTGCAAAGGACAAATGATGCCACAGTATAAACATCAGAAGAATATCAAATTTAATGCCCCAGTGAGCAAAACACTAATGTACAAATAAGATTTGTCCAGATGCTGCCAAAACTGAAACCACAGGGGACTGGTTGAAATACCAGCTGATGTTTGCTGCACCTGCTAATTGTCATACATACTGTTGAATACTGTGTTGTTTTATTTTGTCTGAAAGATCTGTAGTAGATAGCTTTATTCTCAGGGGGGATCAGGATGCTCCTAGCTTTTCCTTGAACACAGCTGAATCCTGCAATGGACTGTGTCCCCCACCACGCTTTGTTTGGCATTAGACTTCCATTCACTAGAATATTTCTATAACTTCTCCAAACACTCAAGCTGCTCTGGACATGCTGTTTTGATTTTTCCATTTGGTTGGACTGGGAAATGGGGGCAGTAGGATGGTGGAGGCAGAATCCAAGGGCTGGGGGTGGGAGCTGGATCATTGTGGCCTTACAGAGAGTTCCAGAGCTGTCACACTGACCCCATGGCCAGGAAGGTCATCAGCATCCTGGTAGTGCATCACTAGCATGTTGAGGGAGGTGATCTTTCCCCTCTACTCAGCCCTGTCGAGAAACATCCGTAGTTCTGCATTCAGTGTTGTGCTCCTCAGTATGAGACATGGACATACTGGAGGGAGTCCAGCAAAGGGCCATAAAGATGACTCAGGGACTGGAGCATCTGTCATATGAGGAGAGGCTGAGAGAGCTAGGGCTGTTCAGCCTGGAGAAGAGAAGGCTTAGCAGGATTTATGCATTTGCATAAATACCCAATGGGGACAGTGAAGGCAACAGAACCAGGGTCTTCTCAGACGTGCCTGGTGACAGGATGAAAGGCAATGGGCACAAACAAGCAGTGGAAATTCCACTTAAACATAAGAAAAATACATTTTTGCTGTGAGGCTGACCAAACACTGGAAGAGGGTGACCAGAGAGATTGTGGAGTTTCCATCCCTGAAGTTATTCAAAACCCATCTGGACATGGTCCTGAGCAACCTGCTCTCACTGAACCTGCTCTGAGCAGGGGGTTGGACCAGACAATCTCTGGAAGTGCCTTCCAGCCTCAGCTGTTCTAAGAATTGTTAAAACAGTTGTTGAAAATATGGGCAAAACCTGTGGCTAATATAAATGAATACGATTCTATGGAAGTGTATGCCTCTAAGTCATTTTATACACAAGAGATGTATTCTGTTAGGAAAACATTTGGTAAATATTTAGGTAAGCAAGATTTCAAAGTAGATTGATATTGTATCCATTGTTCTGCAGAAACATGCAATCTTTTCTTAGAATTTCTTCTTCTGCATTCCAGTCAACCAGTCACACTGAGAAGAGGTAATATATATATATTTTTTTTTAAAAATAACAAATGCCCTTGGATAGAGTACAAGCAAAAAAAAAAGTTTAAAATTAAAACAAGGCATTAAAACTTGCAGTAAAAATTTGATCACTCAGTTAACTGTGTTTGCTCAAGAAAAGAAGCAGAATTGTAACAAGGCGACCAAATTTTGAAGAAAAAAATCTAGATCTACAAAATACTTCACCTTTTTTACAGGCATAGGTAGGATTTTATGTCATCCATATGCATGAAACCTCATACACCTTGCAGTTATTATATTTTCTAAAGATATTTTATCATCTCTATATATCTTAGTATGTTCTCTGATTTTCAGTGTGGGTAATAGCCATAAAACTCCTAAAGAATGTTATTTTTCCATGTAAAAGAAAGTGCAACCATGTCAGTCCCATTCGATTTATTTTAGGCAGAGAAGCAAACTTTCATATCATACTAGCATGGCCAGATTAGAGCTCTGTATTGGTGGACTACAGCCCAGTCACTAAAACCCTGTGGTTAAATAATAATGCGTTACGCATGCTTCTGTTTCATTGCTTCTCTCCTATTCACATTCATTTAATCAAAGTGTAAGAGCTACTTTGTTGGCACTATCAAAGCAAGTAAAAAAGCGAAAGAAACTTATGATACAAATAATTATGTGAAAATAGAGGTTAACTCACTTGACTTGGTCTCACTTTGAAAATAAATGGGGAAAACAGAAAATGTAATTTTTTCAGAAAAGAAATAAACAGCTGATGTGACAAAATATATATTAAGAAAATACAATTTTACAGGAAAGTCAATCAAAAGTGGCTCAAGAGATAGCTGTCTATAGGGCCCATGGACATATTTCCCATAGCACAGTAGCTATCCCTTTCTTTGTTCTTCTGTATATTGCATGTTTCTCAGTTACTGATCTCCTCCATTGCAAGATAGTAACTTCCGTTTTGATGGCTTGGCTTGCAGGGAACCTCTGGGCATCTGTTCATGTGACAAGAAGTTGCTAGGAATTTATCTTATTTACCCCAGATGTGCTTTAATTCTAGCAGTAGATGCATTCAACTTAATCAAGGACAAATTTTTTTCAGAATGATTCTGTAGAGGTGATTTCCTGAACATCCTTCAATGTTGACTAGATTTTCCACAGTTAGTGTTAGAGGGCTAATTATGGGAGATGAATATAGGAGTGTACATGGATTCCCAAGAACTTGCACAGAGATCACACAGCATTTGGTAAGGAAGGTTTGGAAAGGTGGTATGAGAGTAGAGTCATGGTATGTTTTGTGCTGAGTCACTAAGACTTAGATATGAAAAGCAGCTCAACATCATTGGGAAGTTAGTAGATCCAGGCGCACAGATAGCATGAAAATTAATGAATATGGGTTTAACATTTTCACTCACTCCTTCATGAGTGTGTACTACTTTTCCCCTTAGTAAGAAATATTTTCTGTGCTATAGGGAAGCACTCAAGGTGTCCTAGGAAATGTCAGCTAGTTCAGTAGTCTTGTGTGATCCCTGTGTAGAAAAGATGGGCTCTCTCCCTGCCTCCCTCTCTCTCATTTCCTTTGTGCTCATTCTCTAAAGGAATTGTATTGCTGTACCAAATATGAAAGAGTAATTTAAAAAGAATGATTCCCCCCGTGTAAGATGAAGGACTAGATGACCTAGTAAGTGCTTCCTATTTCTCTTCTAGGAGGGAAAAAAATGTAAAGATATCTTCTGCTGTTGCTTCTCTAAAAAAGACACCAAAATTCTTGATTTTCAATGTTGAATATATGTATTTAACACGTTTTACTGTTTTTTTCCAGATGTTATGTATATGTGAATATCTGAACACACACTACTTGTTCATCTCTAGTCATGAACACAGGTGAATCACTTTTCTTTAATGAATTCAACCTGCTATTTACTGGTTTTCTTTTGCTGTTTCCCAATTTGATTTCATAGAATACAATTTCAAAGGCAGAAGAATAACAGGAATGAAAACAAGTCACTGTGGCCTTACAGAGAGTCCCAGAGCTGTCATGCTCGCCCCATGGCCGAGAAGGTCATCAGCATCCTGGCAGTGCATCACCAGCGGGTTGTTGGAGGTGATCCTTCCGCTCTATTCAGCCCTGGTGAGACCAGTGCTGCATTTTTTTCCCTTCTCTTCAGCAATAC
>NW_009259184.1:44745-58460 GCF_000687185.1 Egretta garzetta
GTAAGCTGTTCATATTCACTGTGCTCTGTGAATTCACCTCTGATGCTGCAGCTCAAATTTTATACACAGAAGGATTTAGCTTCCTGCAGCCAATATTGAGCTCATCGTATCTTTTTAGATGAGTCTGGAAAAATTCCCCAGTCATGCATATGCCTGCTTTTCTAACCCATACCAGAGGGTTAGGCTGGGTCCATATATTCCTTGAGAATTGACTTAACTCCCTCTCTCTTTTTCCCTCTTGCTGCTGAAACATCTGTGCATGATTTTTATTTGTCAGATGGCAAAAGGAAGCTGAAATACCTCTGTGACACTTATCCACAGGCGCAGAGTTTGTATGATCCATCTGTAAAAAGCACCATGTGTCATATGCTTTCCACTTGAGGAGCTAGGACTAGATTTGCAAAACTATGTAGGTATCTAGCTCACACTGTAATCAACCATTGTTGGGGTAACAAATAACTGCCCAAATCTCTTCAGTTTATACATGATCACTATTTAGATTTCTACTGAACTTGCTGTGTAAATATTACAGGATTTGAATTTCTTCAAATCAAAGAAGAAAATAGAGCAAGAGACACAGAAAGCTGGAAAGCACATATCTGATAAGAAGTGACAGTCATAAGAACTAAAGTGTCTTGATGGCCATGGAGCATAAGTAGTTCTGAAATAAATTCATGCTTTTCAAAAACAAAGCTCAGGTTTTTATATTTGTTTTGAGTAATGTTAAGGTGAACAAAGTTTTCATAGGGACTGAATTTTCTTGACTCCAAGCTTTGTTACACTTTCTATAACCTCATGCTCACAGGATACAGTGAATGCAAAGCTTTTTTGTGAAGCTCACTATATCATGGATGATGACAACAATCTACAAAAAAAACACAATGAGCAGGACCTTTCCCACATAGGCTCATTGAATGAGATACAATTTCTGTTTTAAGGGCTAGAACTAGATTTAAAAATTGTGTGTGATAAATAAGTGTGAATATTATTTTTTTTAAAAAAAAAAAAAAAAAGGTAGAAGGAAACAGAGGGATTATAGGGTTGTCTAATGTGAGAGTTTTGACTGGACCGAGACAGGGAAATTGAGATAGTCGAAGGATGCACATATGAACATCAGAGAAGCTAGAACAATGCATGGAAGGGAAGCGTCCTTGGAGTGCATGATGATGAAGCAGCTTACCCCAGGGGCAAGGCTGCATAGCTGATCATTACCAGGTTCTGTTCTCTGTGGTATGTGAGTATAAGTCCATAATTAAAGCAATAATATGTTGACCTAAGGGATGTTATCTCTGAAATAAATATTAAGCTGTCTTCTAACTTAGGTGCAGGTCATTATTCCACACAGAAAGATTGCACTGAAGCAAATTCTCACTGGACAGAGAAATGATCATCATTTTACTCCCTGACTCATGCTATGGGAAAGGCTTGTGAGTGGCACCAATAGTGATACCACTAAACACAGTACTGAACACTGACTGAACCTGTCAACTCATTTTCTAACTGGATGTTTCTAAGCCTTTAAAATTACCTTGCTTGAAGCAAACAATAGCAAAAATTACTATATATAGTTTAAACTGTATTAATCTGGACTAGGTACTTGATCTTCAGTTGCTGTATGTTCTTGATTTTATGTTAGTTGAAAATGTAGGTGTATTAAACATTTGATCCTTGCCTGCGGTTTTAATTTTTTTGATTGAATGATGACCACAGTGGATATTTTTTTTGTATCAAAAATGTAAAAGAGAAAGAACTGCTTAAAGCAAGCCTCTCAAAAGTTAGTATCATCTGCTGTGCAATAAAATTGAAAATTGCCACATTAAAACCCACTTTCTAAGTATAATCTATTTTCCATGATTCATTAATATATACTGTCAGAATCTTGATTTATGGGCATTAACTTTCAGAATCAGGTATATTCCTCTGATTTATGTATGCTGCATATAAAACTTATTTAAAAATCTTAAACTTTAGAGTACAGATTTACTATTTGAGTATATAAATCTTCCTGTTAAATTTTCAGTTTAGTTTCCTGATTTATATACACAAGATTTCATGCTATGTATGGGTTGTAGTGTTAAAACTCTAATTTAATACTGTAGTTACTGTAAGAAGCATTAGTACAATAAAATATGCAACAGTTAAGAGGCTAGGATGAAAGTAATCAATGATTTCTGCAGACTGCACCTCTGGCCCAATTTCAGTGGATGTAAATCAAAACAACTTCTTCACTACAGGAACTTTCTCTGGCTCACAGTGTTTATGAGTCTTGCTTTTTAGTCATAATACGCAAATATATTTAGAAGCATTACATTTGGAGTGGTTTAATGGAAGGAGATGTTTTATCATAGAAATACCTTTTCTCTTTGATCTCAACTCTTTATGATCTTTATTTGCTAGTCATCAAGGAAAATATACATAGCAGAGATGTGCTGTTACAGATGTCCTCATGAATGTTTTGGTACATTAGCATATACTTCATTTCAGATAAATGAGATGTTTTGATATTCATCAACATTTTTTAAAAAATCAGAATACAATTCTAGGTCATAATTCACTTCTATGTTCAGTTTGCCCATGAGTTCAACTACTATATTGCTAATCTTTCCTGCATAATATAATACAGGATAATATCATGAACTATCACTTTTTGCTTTAAATAGGCAATATAAGTTAGTCAAAAAACAAACATTAAATCATCCTTCTATGCCAAGAGATATTAGAATAGTTCAGGCTGAAACACTGGTAAGAATTATTTCCCCAAAAGCAACTAACCCCTTTTACAAATCCATTTCATGGCCTGAGAGTGCAAATAACTGAGTGTGTGATGGACAGCTGTGAGGTCTCCCAGGCTAGAAGGACTCTCCTCTCTAACAATAGTGTGCTCAGAAATTGATGTAGAAGCAAAGTATCTCCCGTTCCCAAACAACTATGTCTTATACAAAACGGTCAAGGAAATGAAGCCATATTCCTGGCCCATAAAGGGTCCTATAACCTCAACTTACTTTTTTTTGGTATGATATGCCTGGAGTACTTTTTGTCTCTAAACACCAATTTTACACAACAGAATTTCCACGTGCATATAATCAGCTTCTTTATAACTGAAAATATTTCTCTTTATTCAAAACAGGAAGCTGACTGTACTCAAAAAGAAAGGAAGAACATAATGTTCCTCTGTATACCATTGAATAGCATCACAGAACAGTGGGGAAAACGTGTTTCAACAAATTAACACTTAAGAGACAAGCAAAGCTTAAGTTATCCTATCTCTGTTAATTTCCATAGTCTAACTGAAAAAACGCCAGTATCAAAGAAGTGTTCTTTAACACCTATTTTCCATTATACTGTATTTCGTGCTACAAGTCTTTTTCCTGATCCTGTGTAAACAACCTTGATATTTATACATTCCTATATTTTCTCTAGGCACCTGAATTGCTTTCTCTGTTTCTAACCCCTGGGACAGATCATCTGGCAGGGATATCCCTAATTTTCATGTTCCTTGCTGCATAAATAAATGCTTCTGCTGTGGGAGTTGCAGGCTTCGTACAAAGACCAAGCACAACCATTCCTCTCCTTCATGAGTGGAAGTGGCAGTGACAGAAAATCTTTATTAACCCTTTGCTAATGTGGCTGCATATGTGCAAGACACTCAGGAAGAGTCTGACATCATGAAGTTTCGTCTGTTACACTAAACTCTAGGTCCTGGCAAAAATATTTTCGAAGCCAAAAAGAAAGAAGCCACAAAATGTGTGTGTTCGCCTTGTGCAGTTTTAATTAGCAAGGATAACTATAGCAGACTACAATACAGTTGATTGTTGTCTTTAATATTAAATCTTTACTATAAAAGGTCCATCAGAAATGTGAAAGATGGTCATTATTATGGGTGCACCTGTGAGTAGAAATATAACAGGGGGAGGATAGTGATATGCTGTGCCAACTCTCTTGCATTTTTCAACTAAGCAGCCTTTAAGTCTTTTTCTGCTTTATAGATTTGAATGTCTCCTGCATCAAATTCAGAACTTCATGTAACTACAAAAACGTAAGTGATGATAGCCATGAATTGTACAATAATAGTGCTTTTCTTAGAGGCTTGGTTAGCAGCACCTCACAACAGCCATTTTGTGCAGTCTTTGCAGGCACTCTCATGCATGATTTCGGGACCAATAATTTTTCCATCATCAAAAGCCTTAATTAAATGAAGAAAAAAACCCCAAACCCCCTAAACCAAACCAAACCAGCCAAATGACAGTAAGTACATGGGTTTAAAACTCTTCCTGTGTAAGCATGAGCTGATAATGTAAATAATGACTTGAGCAGAAAACATGATTTCTGGGAAATGTATGTCCATAATATAGAATTAGAATATTCCAGTAGAGAGTGTAATAATCCTGCCCTGCCAACGTTTTATAGATTGTCATGGTTTAACCTGGCTGGCAGCTAAGCACCATGCAGCTGCTTGCTCACTCCCCCCTCCCTCAATAGGATGGGGGAGAGAATCAGGAAAAAATAAAGTAAGACCCATGGGTTGAGATAGAGACAGTTTAATAAAGAAAAGAATAACAATAATAGTAATGTTAATGGTAAAAGAATATACAGAATATACAAAACAAGTGATGCACAGTGCAATTGCTCACCACCCACTGACTGATGCTCAGCCCATCCCAAGCAGCAATCACTCTCCCCCCAACGACTAGCTCTCCCTGAGCATGACGTTATATGGTATGGAATAGCTCTTTGGTCAGTTTGGGTTAGCTGTCCTGGCTGTGCTCCCTCCCAGCTTGTTATGCACCTGGCCAAGCAGAAGAAGCTCAAAATGTTCTTGAGTAGTCTAACCACTACTTGACAACAACTAAATACATCAGTGTGTTATCAACATTCTTGTAGTACTAAATCCAAAACACAGCACTATGCTAGCTACTATGAAGAAAATTAACTCTGTCCCAGCTGAAACCAAGACAAGATTTAGTCATGCATAAGCATGCACACACACAAATGCTATCTGATTCCTAAGACTCCAGTGATTCCTGCGAGGCTTAGTTTTAAAAAGCCAGCACTGTCTTTCACGTTGGAGTTCATATTCAGCAGAAGTTTTTCCTGACTCAGAACTGCAGGCTTCAGGAAAGCCAAGTGTTAAAGCCTCAGCAACCTGGTCACGCTCCACTGTGGCTCATCTGGATCCTTTAATATCCGGAGGTGCTTGAGCCAGGAAGCCCCCTTTGTATTGCCCATCAGTTGTTCAGAGACAGTACTGGATCACGTGGTTCCAGGCACTGGTCTTGTCTGATCAGCATCAGCAGTGAGACTTCAGGAGAAAAGTGGGAATAGACCAAACGAGGACCAGAGAGTAAAGAATCTGGAAGAAGGAAGTACTACATTTGGCTGTGGAAAGAATAAACAGCAGGAGAGCTTCCAGAAAAAGGTAAACTGAAGGATAAGGGACAATTGTGTGAATGGATATTAATGGGGTGGGGAAGAAAAATAAAATAAAATAAATTATTTGCTAATTTTCAAACTACCTCATGTATTTTATGAAGTGTATGAACACTTTTAGCACTGCAGAAAATTGAAGATTCAACTTTTAAATAGTATTTCAAAGTAAACAGATAATCCTTGCCTGTGGTACTTGTCATATTTCAGATCATCACCAAGAAAAGGCAATAAAAACATACATATGTTGAATTTATGTTTAATGTTCATTTCTTTCATGCTGAGGAATAAAAATCTAGAGTATCAGCATCATTATCAAGGTTTGCAATGCTTTCTTATTAAACACATTTAGACTTAAGATCAAACTTCCTTGAAAAAAAAAATTCTTGGATTGGGATTAGACAAAAATAATACTCCCACATAATTTGGAAATGTTTTTAATTGAGTTTTTTGGTAAATTCTGAAGAATTCCTTTTGCAAAACTGCCAGTCTAAAAGCAACCGGAAATTTTTACTTATCTCTATGCATGTACGTGCGTGTGTGCATTTGGGAGTGGTGTGTCTGCATATGAAGAAAGTAATTCTAATAAATTTTTCTGATTTTACTTACATGTCCTCTATACAGGGTAATTCAAGATACTTAATTCAAGTTAACACGCTGCGTAAATAACAAGTGGTTTAGTTAAAGTGCATAAAATCCCTGTGTGAAAGCTATAATGAAAATTAAACAGGGTTTAATTCAATGAGTTTAAATCACTTCCAAAGTAAATCACGCCAAATCAAATTAAGGTAATTACAATTTTCTATGAGACTGTCCAATCAGGTGTTCACCCCAGATTAACCATGTCACTTCAATAACTAATTCAGAATGATTTTTCTGAGTGTCCTTCCCTGTGCAGACAAGCCCTTTGACTCAGTCAGTGATGCTTATCTCTGGGGGCTGCCCAAGCAGGCAACCTGCCTGCACTGGCAGAATTGTCTTCTGCCTGCTGGGTCCCCACTACAGAGTCAGATGTGACAGGAGGCAATGCTGTTCCGGCAACATAGTAAAGTTCACTTAGGATGCTTATGGATTCTTTATGAGTGCTGGCATCCCTAACTCACATAGAGTTCCCTTTTCAAATCTGGGGATTGCCTGTATGAAGGCTTAAAAATTAACCTAAGGAGAAAGAAATGCATTTATAATAGCAGCATTCTTTGAAATTCCCAGTCTGTACTACACTCCTGGATTATGTTTTCCCAGGTGTAAGACCTTATAGTTGTCCATGTTGAACTTCATAAGGTTCTTGTTAGCCCACTCTTCCAGCCTATCCAGGTCTTCCTTCCGAAGATCCCATCACCCAGATCACTTATGAAGATATTATGCCCACTTCCCAACTCTGTTTGGTATCATTGGCAAACTTCATCAGGGTGCACTTGATCCCATCACCCAGATCACTTATGAAGATATTAAACAGCATTGGGACCCATATTGATCCCTGGGGGACCCCACTTGTGACAGATTGCCAGTTTGAAAAAGAGCTATTTACCACCACCCCCCTCTGGGTGCAGCCTGTCAGCCAGTTCCCCACACACTGCATGGGCCACTTGTCTAGACTGTAACACATCAGTTTCTCTAAAAGGACGCTGTAGGAAACCATATCGAAAGGCTTGGAGAAATCCAGGTAGACAATGTCCACCATTTGCCCCACATCAACTGAGCAGGTTACTTTGTTGTAGAAGGCGATCAGGTTTGACAAGTACAATTTGCCCCTGGTGAATCTGTGCTGGCTTTTCCCAATCACCTGCTTCATTTGACTTATGATAGCCCCCAGGAGGATTCATTCTGTAACTTTTCCAGGGACTGAAGTAAGACTCATGGTCTTATAATTTCCTGGATCCTCCTTTAAGACCTTCTTGTAGATGGGGGTGACATTAGCCTTCTTCCAGTCTTCTGGGGCATCCCCTGATCTTCACAACTTCTCAAAAGTTATGGAGACTGGCCTTGCAACAACATCAGCCAGGTCTCTTAACATCCTCAGGTGGATATTGTGAAGGCCCATTGATGTGTAGATGTCAAGCTCCTGTAACAGTTCACATACCAACTTGTCCTTCACTGATGGTGGGTCTGTGTTTGCATCAACCTGGATTTTTATTCCCAAGGCCTGGGGCCCAACAGTGCTGGTAAAGAGACAGGTGAAGAAAGTGTTGAGAACCTCTCCCTTTTGAGTATTGTTGGTGATTAATTCACCTCTCTTGTTTAACAGAGGGCCAACATTTTCCTTCTGTTTCTGCTGAAAACTTCTTCAGGTACCTGAAGAACCCTTTCTTATAGTTTTTAACATCCCTGGCCAATTTCAATTCAAGCTCAGCTTTTCCTTTTCTAACTGCTTCTCTGCACACCCTGGCAATGCCGTCGTAGTTCTCAACAGGTATTTGTCTGCTTTTCCACCTCTGGTGCACTTCTCTTTTGGTTTTGAGCAGACTCCGAAGGTTGTAGTTTAGCCAAGGGGGTCTCTTGTTCTGCCTATTTCCTTTACCTTTAAACAGGATGAACTGGTTTTGTGCTTCCAGGGCAAGTTCTAGAAAAACTCTGAGCAGTCACTTGCTCCTTTATCCTCCATGGAAGCTTCCCATGGAATCCCTCCCAGCTGAGGTCTGAACGAGTTGAAGTTTGCTCTTCTGAAATCTAAACTCTTTGTCTTAGTACTAACCTTCAGCATGCTCAGCAGCATCCCGAGCTCCACAATACTGTGATCACTGCAGCCGAGGTTGTTATTAACTGAGATATTACAAAGCAGGTTTTCTTGGTTTCTGAATAGCAAGTCCGGCAGTGCCTCATTCCTGGTTGGCACATCTAACATTTGTATCAGGAAGCAGTCCTCTATGCACTCCAGGAACTTGATGGATGACGTGAGCTGCTGCATTGTTCTTCCAGCAAATGTCTGAGTGGTTGAAATCACCCATAAGAACCAGGTTCTGTTGACCCAAAGCTTGGACCTAGAAATAAATGCAAGGTAGATTGCATTTTAATAAAAGAAAATTTGCTTAGAATGAAACAAACCAACAAGAAGCTTAGAAACTAGGTACTAAATTTTAGTACATGACTCAAGAGCTGAAGGAAGCTTTGAGCAAAATATCCAAATCATAGAAACTCTGGGCAAAGAATTAAGAGGACTCCAGAACTGGGCAACAGGTGAGAGGTGACCTGCAACCCTGCAGCCCAGGGTGTACACATCTGCCTTTGCTCCACTGTAGTGCCAATCCCTTTCTCTCTGGAATCCATACCTTTCTGTATTTTGCCTTTCTTGGAGAACAAGTTGAACTGGAGTGTCCCAGAATTAACTTTGAGGTTTTGAAATTTGGAGCAAAACTCATGATACTATCAAGATCTAATGTTTCACCTCTGATACATTTTATGAGGATTTCAATGGAAAGAGGCTGTATTTCCTACTAGCACCATTTTTTAAGAAACTGACATTACCCATCAAGCTTTACAGTGTGAAGATGTTGTGTAGCATTTGGCCGACCTGTTCTTTGTTGTATTCAATTTCAGGATAATATCTGGAATAGATGTCAGAAGTTCACTGTAGTTAGTGGATTCTAATCTTCCTCTGGTTTCCCACTTTGTTTGTCCTTGACACTGGTGGGCTTAGGGTTAGTGCGTATCAATATGTCTCTGCTGCTTGACAGAGCATGGACACAAGGGTATGTTTTCTGGTAAGTATCACCTGATCTGGATCTGTCATTTCCAGTCAGCTTACAGACCTACACTTCTCAGTCTTGATGTTCCTCACAGTGTCCTCAGATCCAACCCCTGGCAGTTGCTCTGCCTCATTATTCCTCAGTCTTTATAACTTATTAACTGATGTGCTGAAGGTCTTGGGCCCAGTGTTGTGGACAAGCTGAAATGCAGGCTGGGGTCTGCTATCATCTCCATCAAGCTCCAGAACACATCCAAATCATTCAAGCAGGGTGACTTTACAGTGAGTTGTCCTCAAGTCTGGTTTGTGTCTCCCTTTAGCATTTTTTATAGATGTATCCTTAGAGAGTTATATTTAAAGCTATTACAATTTGAATTAGACATCAGTTTCAGAAGAAAACTATATGTGGTCATTCCTATTTCTAGTACAATACTGGACATAATGATACTTGAGCTTTGTGATGGGTTGACCCTGGCTGGACACCAGGTGCCCACCAAAGCCGCTCTATCACTCCCCTTGTCAGCAGGACAGGGGAGAGAAAAATGTATCGAAGGGCTCTTGTGTCGAGATAAGAACAGGGAGAGATAATTCACCAGTTACTGTCATGGGCAAAACAGGCTCAGCTTGGTGAAATTAGTTTAATTTATTACCAATCCAGAGTAGGAGAGGATAAAAAAACACAGACAAATCTTAAAACACCTTCCCCCCACCCCATCCTTCTTCCTAGGCTTAACTTCACTCCCAAATTCTCTACCAACTTCCCCCCGAGCAGCACAGAGGGACGGGCCAGTGGCAGACACAGGGAAAGCTTCTAGCAGCTTCTCACAGAAGCCACCCCTGTAGCCCCCCACTACCAAAACCTTGAGACACAAACCCAAGATAAATCTTCAATGACATTTTCCTTATTAAAGGTTCAATTTTACTTTTGTTATCCCTTATGTGGAACACATATTATAACCTAGCTTTGTACAGTTTAATACTAGCAAGCATGAAAGAATATCTGAGTACTTTGTAAAGTAAATTGTTTTTTTCATTAGAAAAATCACGTTATTTCTTGAGCTATGGATCTTACAGTTAAATTTTTTTAGTAAAACATTTTAATATCCAAACATAAATACTACCGTTTTAAACACTGGATAACTTAATCATTTCATGAATTATTCACTTGTTATTTTGTACAGTTATGGGTTACAAAAGCAAGTGCACAAATTTATAGAAAACATCCATACATTTTTTAACAAGGATACTGATATTCAGTTTAATACACCTGTGAATAGAAAGAGTCTGTGGTTTTTGCTGGTGGTTTGTTATTTAGGTGGGGTTTTTGTTTTTTGGTTTGGTTTTTTTTTTTCTTTTTTAGTTCTAACAATCACACATTGGCTGAAATATTGTATGAATTAAAGACACATGCCAGATACATATTTTGACCTTGAGGATTTACTGTCTGATTTTAATCTATTTGAACAATTTATTTTTGTAGGGGGAAAAGGTCAGTTCCAACAATCTCTATTTAATTTGAACAGAATCTCAGTGAAGCTTAGCAAATACTGATTGTACTACTGACAAAACCTCAGTTTACTTAAGTTCTTTACTAGTCATAGAAACTATGTACAATTTTATTTCACAAAGCCATTATCTACTAAGTGTAAGTAAATGCAACAAAATCAAGTAAAAAGAATTGTAACAGAAATTCAGAACAGAATATAATGTGTCACAGTGTTACATTTGTGATAGTCAATCATTTATGCTTTTGCCAGAATTGGTCATAAGTAATTTTCACCAAAGTTGCAGATGGTTAGAAACTACTTGCTTGGTATCACCATACATCTATGGACAAGTAGCTCAAGAGGAAACCTTTATAATACATAACTACATAGTACTCAATTTTTTTGTTGAAATTGTTGAAACATCTGGATGGAGATGATGCTTACCTAATTTGCTCTTAGAAGTTTCTGAGAGAAAAAAAACTCTGTGGGCTCCCTTGGACTGTATATTAAAGTGCTTAACTATTCTTACTCCTAGAAATATTTTGTTATGTTATATTCAAAACCTTTCTTGGCATAATTCTGGCTGATACTGTTTATCCTGTTCAGAAGAGTTCATGGCCAGCAGTTTCTTTCTTTCATCTTTGCACCTACTCTTATGTCCATGTTCCATCTCCTCTTCTCCAGACTGAACAACCGCAGCGCCTTTCCTCATAGATCATTGCTTTTAGATCCTCCAGCAAGTAGACCACACTGAATGATTAGCAGTTTCCCAGTTCTGCAACTATTTTTAGTTTACATGATCCTTATCCGGCAGGGAAACAAAAGAGTCATACTGAAAGGCAGAGCCATATTTGAATACAGATATGTGTATTTCAACTGCAATTCAGTCTTCTTTTCGTAGAACCTTAGACTTCGTGTGTGTTTGCTTGGGTATTCTCCAACATGCTAGTGTTTGGATTTTACTGTTAATCCTTATCTTGACTTGATAACAGCATCACTATAATGGAATCTCATCAAGTTGACACAAAATAACTAGTCTTACTATGATGCCCTATGACAACAATTTGACACATTCCTCTCCTTTGACCACTAAATAGGGAAAAAACCCAAATCAGCATGTTAAATAGCACCATACAATTAAAATACATGTATGTATTTTTATTTTTCTACTTCCTATAATGACTAGAATGTATGTATGAGAGCTACTATATTCCATATTTGAAAGAAGTCTTTGTCAATCATTAAAGACAGACAAATCAGAAACTAAGATCTGAAGAACATGTTTGCAAAACAGCCTGTGCAGTTCTTGAGTTTTGATTTTGAGCTTTCTATTCCCTAGCAACTGAGTCACTATATTAGACCAAAGAGTTTTATATATTAAATGCATGCAGACCTACATTAATGTATCAAAGCCATGTTTTGAAACATATTTTGAAAAGTTTTCCATATTTCTTTTTTCCCAGAGGCAAATGCAGAAAGGAAAATTAATATTCAATTTTCATGTTTCAGCATAAAAATGTTATATATTAAGTGGTAATAATGATTTGTGCAATCATTATAGGAATTTTTCAGGAAGTATGCATTTATTTATAAAGGATATTTTTCAGTAACATGATTCCTGGTTTTGATCCCATATCAAAAGAAAAAAAAAATCTAGAATGCTTTATGCAAATATGTGTAGAACTATGTGTCTTTGCCTATGAAGAAAGTCAAAAGATGAAGATACATAAAATCTATGGTTATTTCAGGATGGAATCTTCAGTGAATGCTTTAAATAGACCAGAAACGTGAATAAAATTTGGTTTTGATTGTCTGAAATGTGTTTTCAGAGGGGTTTTTTGTTACATAAGATAACACTACTGACAATATATTATTAATCTATACTTTGTTGCTAACTGGCAGGCAGAAAAGATTCTGCATAATGTTGTGATACAAAATTCTGTGAGATTATTTGTTCTGGATGGAGCAGTGTAGAAATTAAAGTTCAGTTTAATTTGAAAACTTTTTTTTTTCTCTATGTATATATATATAAAAATATATGTATAAAATATTTTTACATATATACATAGTACTAGATAATATTGCTTATGTTATCAAAAGAACTTCCAAAATCTATTCAAAATTGACAGGTATTCTCTGTCTTTTTAATAGAATATAAATTGCAGATATGCATTCAGAGATTATCCTTTTTATTACTATTATTATTACTATTCTTAATTATTACTATAATAATTAAGAATATTGGTTAAATTTAACGATTGGCCTTTCTCTTCTCTCTTAAATAAATTCTCAGTTAGAGGCCATATGATGACCTTATTCGGGTATCTCTGAGCTCTTTCCTCTTTACACTGATTCATTCTGCCTCATTCCTTTTCTCTGTGTTTCTTTGTGATGTGCACTTCTTCCAAAAGACATACGTCACATTTAGTGTTGCAGTTAACTATGGATTATACTACAACAAAAAGTGTAATGGAACCTTGACCAATAGATAGCAGTTTCCCAAAGCAATTGCAGTCTAAGTCCCCGGTCTTCCAGGTAAATCCTTTGAAGCTGTCATGAAATGGGAACAAGCAGGAAGACAGTCATAGATGGGTACAGTAAACACTTCATTTTCTTCTCCTTTTGCCCTTCTTTGGCCAAACTAAACTCTAGTTAACAAAGTTGTTAATTTGGTTGATGGATTAACTAAATGCTATGCTCGTTAGCAGTTTCATAGAATCATAGAATCACAGAATGCTTTGCTGGGCAACCTGTTCCAGTGTTTTACCACCCTCATTGTAAAGAATTTCTTCCTTATATCTAGTCTAAACCTACCCTGCTTCAGTTTAAAACCATTACCCCTTGTCCTGTCACAGCTGGCCCTACTAAAAAGATTTTCCCCATCTTTCCTATAGGCCCCCTTTTGGGTACTGAAAGGCCGTAATCAGGCCTCCCTGCAGCCTTCTCTTCTCCAGGCTGAACAAGCCCAACTCTCTCAGCCTGTCCTCATAGGACAGGTGCTCCAGCCCTTGGATCATTTTTGTGGCCCTCCTCTGGACCCACTGCAACAGTTCCATGTCCTTCTTGTGCTGAGGGCTCCAGAGCTGGACGCAGTACTCCAGGTGAGGTCTCACCAGAGCAGA
>NW_009259184.1:59393-84940 GCF_000687185.1 Egretta garzetta
GATCTTCTCCTACAGCAGGAGGGGTTTTGCCCTCCCGGTCCCCCTCATGCCATCCATCAACTCAGGAGGGGTGAGGAGAGAGGTTGCCAGTGAAGACTGAGGCAAAAGAAGTTGTTGAGTACCTCAGCCTTCTCCTCATCTGCTGTTACCAGCTTGCCGGTCTCGCTCATCAGTGGGGGTACGCTTTCCCAGGATGCCTGTCCCTGCTTCCACTGCCTGTGCAGTTCCCTCTTCCTCCTTAGTTTGACCACCATCTCTTGTCTCAGCCATGCTCGTCTCTTCCCTTCTTTGCCCAATTTCTTACACCTAGGGCATAAGGGTCATTCATTTTTGATAAATCTTTATGCATGGAAGAAGTACTGTTGTCTAAAGGTCTGGTAACATTTCTGTATTATTTTCTAATTCAGAGCTCTTTTTGCTTACTAAATAAAATTTATTACAAAAATCTTGATTTTTTTTGTTGGTGAAAGATAATTTGTGGCACAGAATTTCAAGTTGGAAGAAGCACTTAAAATTTTAGAATAATAGGAATGAAGAAAAGTGATAAATCCTCACTACATTACGACCAGTTTTAGAAAGTTCTGTATGTATCCAAGTATATAGAGATGCATCTAGCAAAATTTACAAAAACAAGCTCCCATTAAAAGTGTATGGATAGTCTAAAACTGAAGAACTGGGAAATCTGTTTAAACGCTTGTTATGCCAATAGTTTCTTGGGTGATGCTAGGCAAGTTCTTTAGGATTAAAAGAGTACCTAGGTAACCCAGAAGGTATTTACTTTGAACCATTTTAGAAGGGAAATAATCAGCCTTTGAGGGGATACTTCTTTCCACTGTTTAAAAAGCTTAGACCAGATTCATAACCTTTAAAAAGGAGAATTAAATGAGTCCCACTCCAGGATTAATCAACAGCTGAGTTCCACAGTCAGTGTTCCCTATTTATTAACCTAACCTGAACATTGAAGGGTCTTAGTTAGAGAACTTTAATGTTATAATCTTAATGTTATAGGCAAAACCATCTTGTTTGATGTCAAGATTTAAAGGTCGGTATGAATTTTGACATATCTGTGGATACATACATAGGTTTGTCATAATTAAACCTGTACATATTCTCCTCTTGTTTTAGTTAAAAAATACCCCCAAACCAAAACTGACCTGATTGCTTCTCATATATTTTAAGCCAAAATTATTTTTTTTTTATTTTTCAGCCTAACTTTGACATCACACTTGTTTAGTTAATATACTTCCTAAACAAATTCACAATCTAGGCTCAGAAATTAACATCAGTAGCTAATATATTTGTAGTCAGCTGTGTAATGCAGGTAGGTTCACTGTGTGTTCTTGGTTTTCATCAAATAGTAAGTTCTTGCTTTTTGACATTTTGGTGTAGATTAGTAGCAGAGATGTTCAACCAATTTCTCATATTCCAGAGTTAATGGAAAATTAAGCGACCATGTTATTGTCGTCTGTGCATTGTCCTTTCCAATAATGTACATTCATTTGCACTAAACTCAAGTATACGCTTTTAATGAATGAAAATGCTTTGCAGGGATGTTATAGCATAAGCAGGCAGAGTGACTTACCAGGTAGAAGTGTAATAACAAAACTCACAGGACATCTGTTCATTGTTTTATTCCTGAGTGTTCAAAAAGCAAGATTCACTGAGAAGTACATAGTTACATAAAAAAACCCATAAATCCTTGAAATTCTATCCATGCTCCAAACTTCGAAACTTCACTTGACTTTCATAAAACAGCGTTTTCACTCTTAAGATAGTCTGTATCCTGAAGCATAGATTTCACCCTTACATGTGCCTAAACAGTATTATGAGTGCTGACTGATCTTTTGAGGCTCACAGCAATGCAACATTCCTAAAAATAGTTTTTCCATGATGAAAACAGAGAGAAAATTCTCACTACAGATTACCACCTTAAATACATCACTGAATTATTTTACTTCTTCCCCTTTCCCCCCACCCCCCAAAAAAATTATATAAAAAAATGTTTGTGTATTATTTCATATTCCCACAAAAGAAGAAAAGAGAGTTTTTCCTCGCCCCCTCTATTTTTTTACTGAGTAGCAAGCTTTTGATTTCTGTCATTTGTTTATACCTCATTCCTTGGATAGGTCATGATGAAACTTCATTCTAATACTGGTATGCTCTTCAGTTTAGGAATAAAAAGCTAAAATTTGTATACACAAGAGATTGCACACTTACAGAGTACTGTTGAATGAATTAGAATATGTCTGATCTATCATTCTAAATAAAAACCCAAATTATGACTGACTTAAATATATTTAACCACATTAATTTGAAGTTCTGGGACACCATTTACCTACAGCTTTAAATGTCAAAATTTTTACTTAGATCAAACCAATTTGTGAAAATAAAAGCACTAGCCATATAGTTTTTAGGGCACTAATTCTAAAGTTCCTAGAATCCTCAGGGTAGAGAACTCTGCAAATTGAAATCAAGACATAGCAAATAAAAATGTATTTTTAAAGCTGGCACAAAGAATTTTGTAGAATCTTATGCCCTGCTAATGTAATTGCTGCAAGATTAGAAACTACAGCTGTTTTCATCCTTTTTTGACTTTTCCACAAGGGTAATTTATACGATCTTTAGAGAACTGGGGAAGAAGAAGGGGGAATCATATAAAAACTATTTCATAATACTAAGAGCAAGGTTCACATTTTATTCTGTATGTCTCAATATATTGTAAACAAATTTTGTTTCAGTTTGTAATTCAAATTTTCAGTATTGGTAGAACACTTGACATACTAAAGTGCACATTGGAATATCAACTCTTGTACTACACTGTGTGCAAAACCAGTCAAGACCAGTATTCTGTCTCTAACAGTGATCTGTGGTAAAGTCATGAAAGGAATATGAAAAAATAAACTATATAGTGGCCAGTGATGAAATAATCTGCCAAGAGGTGAAGTTTCTTCTTCTTAATCCCTATCAGTTAACAGAATTTGTAAAGTTTAAAGCCCTTCTAAAAAAAGATTATTCTATGTGAAATAACTGTGAATGTTCTTATTATCCACATATGCTTCTAATCTTTCATTGAATCTTGCTAAGCTCTTGGCCTCAATTATATCTTGAGACAATGAGTTTTCAACATATTACCTTCCATTTTCACTTAATTTCTTTTTATAATGAAAAAGGGTAAAAGAAGTAGATTAAGATTTATCTGTCATTTCTGAACCTCTATAGCTTTATAGACCTGTCTACATTAACAATTGGGAATAAGGCAATAGTATGGTTTTGAAGAGAATCCTTATGTATTTCGCTTGCAGAACATGCTTGCAGAGCTATTTTGCTCTATGGCACATATTCCCTTGTGAATAAGCTAAACAGAAAGCTCACCACAAATAACAATCCAAATGCTCTCTACTGCTTAGTGGGGTCATCAGGCTGTGAACTGGGTCATGGCCATACAGCCACTGGGTAGTCCAGCATAGACTTTGTGCATATGCCAACACAAGGGTCTTGAGCTCCTGTGACAACCAGAAGTGGTTCTTGTACTTTATAAAAGGGGCAAGTACTGGATTCATCATCTTTCCATTTTCAGCTCATTTATGAGTCTGGAACTGCCCTTCTAGCTGTCCTGCCATCTCAGAGGCCTTGGTCATCACTTGGACTATCAAAATGTTGCCCACTCTGAGCTGCCTTGCCACTGAGTGATAAGAGCCATGGACTGCAAAATTCACCAGGAGAGCAGGCCCCTTCTTGAAGATAAATTTAGGCTCTGGAAGTTGGCAGAGAGGATGCCAAATACCAGTTCATGGCACCTCAACTGTTCCCTCACCACCAAACATTTCTGTACCAGCTGGGCCTGTACCTCCACTAAATCACTAGAATGGCAGATCTAGAAGCTACTGGTTTGCTTTTCAGACTAAAGGAAGTATAACAGAGCTGTCATCAAATAACTCAGTGGCTGCATTAGTTGTTGTAGTCAAAGGACGAAAGGACGAAAGCTCCACTCTGACCCTTTTCTTTGAGAAATGACAAAATTAGAAGAGGACAGTTGGGTTGGGCAACAGCCACCATACACTCTCATTTTGAAATATTGGTTAGCAACAGACAGAGCATGAATAGAAATGAGGTTTTATTTCTATAGGGATGATAAAGGTGATGGTGGGGGGAACACACAAATGCACTGATGTGCTAGTCATCCATACAAAACAGATGAAAAGACACTGTGTTTCCTCAAAGGATACAAGGAAGTGTCTGCAGTCAAGGGAACAAAGGTTTGCAGGATAAATTTCCATCAGAGGACTTCAAACGGTATGTGTAAAGAGATATTTGGCCCAAGTATCCAGCTTTATCTGATGTAAACTCCATGAACCACATAAAATAGAAACATGAACCACAGAACCGTCAACTTCTACCTATTGATCTGCTTCTTTTGGATCAGGACTAACTGATTTCAATGAGTTGTTAATAGAAACATAACCTGCATGAGCATCTCTCTCTTTGTGGTAAACACTTCAAGCATCTCAGTTTCTGGAGATCCTCTAGGCCTTTATTCATGTTGTCACATAATCCTAAAACATTTTTATTTCCCCTACCACTTTTCCTCAAATAGAATGAGAACAAAGCAATCTATTTCAGATGCAGATTCCTTATAATGGACAAACCTGTATGATTATTACTGTTATTTTCTATTCTCTTCTACGTCCTTCTTATCTGTTATTACACCACTGTCATAATTTTTCCTAGATATACAGAGTAATTTTAGCTTCTAGAATGATGCCCAAGTCTCTTGTATTTCTCCAGTTTCTGTTAATTTACAATTTACAATAAAGTATTCTTTCCAATATGAATTATCTGGCGTGACTAAGCACACACTTTTACATGCCATGATGGTACTCATTCATTTCATTTTGATGGGTCCCTTAGTTACCTGTCATTTTTCCTTTTTCATTGACTGTGTCACTGGTCAGCTACTTTTCCAGACTGATGACAAATGACAGAAACAACATATGTGAACTTTACTGCTACAAACTGAGAGATATGTTTCATTCTTCACAGCTAGAATGATTTTTCTTTGTTTTTTATCTGCTACAATTGCATCTAGTACCTCAGATTATAATCTATCACATTTTAGTTTCCTTCATATATTCTTTTGCTTTTCCTCAAAGTAAAACAAAATTAAAAAATCAATGAATTGTTATCTTTTCTGAGCACACTCAAGTGATTTATCAAATACTATTGGTTCAGAACCTTGTTTTACTTCTGTAAATGACTTACTTTTTCCTCACAGCATTTTTTTCTCTTTTTCTCTATAGACGGCTTCAGTTAAAATCCCTCCCTTTCATAGAAACTGGACTGACTTCACCTCTGAAGAGGTCTGTCATGTCCTTTCAGACGCAATGACAATGTTTCTCTCATAGCCATTATCAAAAATCACAACCACTTCCTTGAAGTGTAAAGAATATTCTTTCTCCTAGCATAGTCTGCAGTTATGTATGAATCTGGATCTGTGCTTTTTCATATTCAACATAAATGTCAAATTAACACAAAGTTTAAAACATTTATAATCATGTAATTAAGGACGTATCTAAGTATTTATTACATGTACTTAACACTTATGTAATTATTAAGTTATGTGTCTTAAATTACAGCAATATTGTGCTGGCAATGAGGTACTCACTTATGGGACATAACATAGATTATAAATGCCCTCCCAAAGCATGATCATCAATCAAAACTACAGGTGCTAATGTTGCCAGCAAAATTAGACACAGGTTGTCAAGAAGCAAATACAAAAATAATTAAGAAAGAAATTCAAACCAATTTTTAATTTTGGTGAATAGCCCTAAAAATGATCTTTCTCCAGCAATGGCAGATGACATTTTTGGGTCTTTTCTGTCAGACTTAAGGACATTTTGTAATAAAAATTGAATATTTACCAATGAATGTAATGGCCAATTAAATATTTACTACATAGATTTATTACTAACCAGTGGAAACCTGGTTAAGAAAACAGGCAAGAAGGAAAGGAATGACTAATGGGCACCACTTTTCATGAAACTCTTCAGATATTTCTAAAAACAATAGTGGAAACATTGTTTCTAACAAAAATGGTAGAAAAAAAAAAAAGAAATCAATATTGACTTATTCTCTTCTCCAACCAACTAAAAAAATGGGTGTCAATGAAAAAGGTCAAATTTTGGAAATCCAGGACAATAGTGGAAGGAAGAATTCAAACTGACCCTCTGCTATGAAAAAGAGAACAGTTTTGGAGAGTCAAACTACTGTCTGTCAAATTGCCATTGAGAAATAATTATGCATTAAATATGAGAAATGTGTGTAGATTGTTTTCTTGTTTCAAAATGTGTTTTATCTTGCAACTTTATTTCTACCTATAGAATGTACAGTATCAACAAAAAGAAAGGGAAAGGAAAATGAAAAGGTAAAAGAAAAACAGAAGGTTGATTATTACATGCCTAGCACTTGAAAAATGGGTTTGAAGGTTGATGTTTTCCATGCCCTTAAATAATTAACTCCAGGCTAAAAATCTGAGAAAATATGATTAGTTGGTTAATAAATGTTATTGACTTGAAAACATAATAACATTACACAGTGTTAGAACCATCTATTTTGCATGATGGACTTATATACATCTAAGTAAATGTTGCCCCCTAAACATGCTTTTCTCCCTTTAAAAAAAAAAAAAAATCACTTTACTTTTGCAGTGATAGTTGCTTAATGAAGCATGTCAATATTCAGTTTCTTTTTGGGTTGCTAGCTAGCATACTGTATACTTACTGGGTGGCTGTATCATAATAAAATCAATCTCATTTCTCAAACGTGATATGTAAGATTTTGATTTCTTTTTAAAATTGAGAACATTCTCTGTAGTGTTTTAAATAAGTAGTTATTAAGAAACAGAAACCTTTTGCAAGCTTGGGCCTGTAGTTATAATAAGCATTTGTTCAGTGCATTAATGTTTGGAAGGCCTGTTTGACATCAGCTTCAGGAAACATTGAAACAAAACCAAACAAGTAAAAAAAAAAAAAAAAAAAAAGGCAAAAGCAGAATAACTTGCTATAGTATCTGCACTTTATTTCAGTTGTAGTGATGTGACTTTTAACTCATGTCAGTTTTATGTAGTGAGTGAGATTAAATACCTTGCTTCTCCTACCAAAAGTAAAAAGTGTAGTATTTATGAAGAAAATAGTGGACACTGCCAGCAAAAGATCAAAGGAATGGGATATCTGGCTTTAGTTATGATGCTATCTTTGTGATAACAGCTCTTTACCAAACAATTATTCATATAGTAACCTTATGTCTAGTAATCTAAAACTGAATAGCTGTGCAGTGGTGTTGCAAACTAATAAAAGCTGTAGCATGATTCAGCTAACTAGCATCAATTCTCTCCCTGTCTATAAAGCAAAATCTATTCAGCCTTGATGTTGAAACATCTCCAAGCAGCAGCTCAAGATAGCACTTAACAAAAAAACAGTGCCACTCTGTAGAAAAACAATAGATAAAAAAATAGATAGATGATAGATAGATAGATGGATAGACAGAAAAGTAGAATTAGCCAAAAAGGTGAAGTCAAAGATGAAACTTTCCAATCACATCATTAAAGGTATTATTTCCACCTGAATCTTCATATTAGCAATGCCTTTATATTCTTACGTCTGGAGTTGCATTTGCATCATTGAAAATTCTGTTCCATTAATTTTTCTAAGATTTAGTACAGATCACTTTTCAACAAAAATTGGTATGTTTCTAACCTTTTTGACCCACCAGCTGCATACAAGTTTAGGTCCAGATTAAGTGGTTTGGCATATTGTTTCATTCACTTGCAGTGTAAAAATGATTTAAGCTGATTTACTTCTTAAACCATCAGTATTTAGTTGACTTCCTGGCCTATTTCTCCTGAACAATTTATAGCCTTCCTGTAGTGCCTAGTTTTAGATAACTGCTTTCTAGAGCACAGACAATTTTTACCTTGTCTTCTAGAGGTCTGAATAAAAAAGACATATATTCTTGAGAGAACTGCTGAGCATTTTGAGGTTGAAGAGTTTTCAGTTGCATACTGCTCCCAGAGTATTTCATTTCATTCTTATAATAAGACTCTTGGTCATTTCATTAGATCTCCAGCCAATGCATATGATTTTGTCATGCTTATCTGTAGAATATAACATGCACAGAGACTGCTTTTAAATGCACCAATTGCCAATGCCGTCATAAAGGGTTGTATCAAACTTGTTGTATTTCTATTTGATCATTTTATTTTTGTTCTGCTAAACAGAGAGAAAAAAATAGTACTATTCATTTGTTCATACCATGAAGTTACACAATGTATGTAAACTACTGCTTTACACACCTCTTCCAAATCAAACCATAGTAACTTTGGAAAATAAGTACTTACATGGGCTATTGAGGACATTTTTAGCATCTCTTTATGCAGCTGTGAGTCCTCTTATTTTGTTATCTAAGTCTTGAGATAAATGAATAGCCAGCGAAGTCTGTAATGGTTTGAGTTCCACTCTGCCACATAGGGTTATTAGTATAATTTTGTTCTGCAAAGGGCATGGCAAGGAGAGAAAGGATAGGATCTTCATCAGGGCTGTGAAACAGAAGTGACTATTGAAAGTTTTTGTAATGACGCAGGCAGTAAAAGCAAGCTGCAAAATGAGGATTATATTTTTTGGCACCAAGGGAAACCGGATTTTTCTTGATAGCTCGAGAGATGATCATGTCTAACTGAAAGACTGGAATAATAGGTAGTGGTTATTGGTACAACCCATGGGAAAAAGGTAGTGGTTCTGTGAAGTGTAATGGCAGCTAAAACTTACAACCGGCTGTGTAGCCTAGAAGTTCCTAATAAAACAGAAGACAATATTTTTAGGTGTGTAGAAATTTTACAAAATCCATCAATTTCCAACGCAACTGTTGGAAATGTAAATGGAGTAAAAAGAAGGGAAACTACTTTTGAGCACATAGTGGAATTGAATAAATTGACAGAGCCTTGTCAGTTTTATATCAGGCCAAGTAGTTGCCTGGTATCCCATAAAAGAAGAAATTAGGGGTTGGAGCAGAAACTGCACCAAAAGAAGCAAGAATTACTTTCTGATTCTATGTTAATGAAACTCGATATTAAAAATGCTTTTTTGGTTCAAGGTCAAATCCTTTAGAAACTGCAAAAAAATGGAGAACAGGTGCTGCTCAATTCACTGAGTCAAAGCACAGCTCATTGCAAGTGTACAGCAACTTACAGAGGGTAACACCTGAGACCTTTGAATTCATTTTTACAGAAAAATGACCAAAAAAGCCAGACTTCGTGGTTTGTAATTTTGAATTTCAATGGGAATCAAAAGCAATCAGCTCTTCTCAGGAGCGTGCCAGTAATTTCAGGGATATTTTCCCATTTTTAGTGACTTCGACTTCACTGTTTCCTTTTATATAAATAGGGCTTCTAGTAAAACACTCATTTGGTTAATTCACTGCTTAGTTCCTACTTGGGAGATAAATCCATATACCAAATAATTTAAACCTTATTTTTCTAGAGGTTTCTCACTTATTTCTCACAGGTAACTTTCAAATACCTATATATCAGCTCTATAAAAATTACTGTATGTTTTTGGAAGGTATTCTAAAACATCAGTCATTAAGAATGCTTGATGCTCTTAATGCTCACCTACGTCAAATTGGTTTTCTGACCACAGTTAGTATGGAGTGAATGTAATTTAAAACTGAGATGCAAAAAAAGTAACAAAAGCCTATTGATATGGACAGAGTTTAGCCATCTATGGCTAGTACCACAATCCTGAAAAAAGTTAATCAGGTACTACTTATTCCCTAGCCTACCTTGTGACTAAATCTATGGAATGTAAATAATAATTATAATCTAAGAATGAGATTCAGGTCTTTCCTACAGCTACAGTCATGAGGTAGCTGAGTATCTGTACGGTGTTGTGATAATCGGTTACTCATGGGGGCATTGCATAAGAAAAACCCAATACTTTATTATATAACAAAAACCCCAAACAAACAAACAAGCAACTTAGTCCATAAGGGCATATGAAACAATCCCCAAATCCTAGAATTTACATCCCCTCTTTCCCCCTGCTCTGAAAATTCTAATTCTGCAGCTGTCCTGTAGTGTCTCTTTTGGTGGTTCATAGAGTTTCAAAAGCTAGTCCAGGAACCTTGCTGATTGTCTGCATCAGCCAGCAGCAGTGTTTCAATGAAGGCAGCAGGCACACTCCATCTGGACTTCTAGTGGGATAATTTTATTCTTTAAGGACCGTGAATTGAATTCAGGTCATTCCTAGTTAATGAAAAAATACGTGGTAGTTCATGGTACAGGTAAGATGACTTGTCTTCAGATTCCTATATCATGTTATTGACAATAGAGAGAGTACAGACCAACTTTGTAACCAGCATCTCCTATAAATGCTGTGTTTCTACAGGAATAATCTAGATACCTGACTACACAGATATTTGATTAGTGTACTAGATTACCATACTTCTGCACAGCCATTAATGTAATGTCACCATCTAGATTATTGCAAACAAGAAAAGATAGTAGGAAATGAGAAAATGCACAAATACAAGTTTTTCAAAGTTCTTCAGAGCAGGAAATAAATAAAATAGAAGCATAGCAAAAAACTAAATGAAGGGAGGAAAAAGGGGAGAACTGGACAGACTCACATAAAGAACAATAGAGAAAACAGTAAGAGGTGAAAATGGTGCCCTGAAGCATGATTAAATGTAAGATAGGATGTCAATAATTCATATAAAGAAATGGCTACTTAGAATGCAAACCTTACCTCAGCTTGGTGTGGAGATATAGTCAGTATACAGGCATGATGGGGGTCTGAGATCTGTCAGTAATCAATCAGTATTTTATACTAAATTTAAAAAAAAAAAAAGAGCTTGAATAATTTACACAAAATTTCTCACTCTGCCTCTAAGAGGTGAGCATAGTACCTGGTAGCAGCTGGTCTGATGAACTCATGACCATAAGGAAAATGCAGAACAGAATTATGTCAATCTGACTCATAAGACTGCCTGCCTATAGCATAGGAACATGTATGGTTGTGACTATATTTGAAGACAAAAAGATGAAAATACATTTCCATGTCTACCCAGGGTTGAGCAGAGCCTGAAGGTTATCAAGAAATATGTTGAGAGTGTGCCCTGTCTATATGAGGATCTATTACCAACAATGAATCCAGACATTCTCTAAACCCTCAAAGTAGGATCAATTTCTTCACTTAACCTTTCCCTTCTTATCAGGTAAGGCAGTATCCTGTTCAGAGAGAAGCAAGGAGTGATTTCCTTTTTAGAAAGGTAATGGTGTAACCACATGTCATTCTCTACTGAAACTAAGAGAGCACTGGTGGGTTCGACGTATGCTAAGTCTAAGAATGTTTCCTACAGTCTAAAAAAAGATAACCTCATTTAACCCATATTTTGAAAACATCTTGCTACTGAGACAGCTGCTTTTGTGTGATTTCACCAAAAAAAAAGATACATTTTTCATGCCAAAGATTACCAGGGCATATAGATCCCAGTCACCAGAATATGAAGAGAAATATCCCCGCACACTGATACTGGGGTTGTGATGAGAGGATATAAGAGACAGCACCTAGTGATGAAGGATTATAACAGCTCTATAGTGCAAAAATTTACCTCTGTGCAAGTATGCATAAAATAAGTTTTAATAACAGGAAAAAAATTATGATCATGACCAAGTATTTCCAGATATTAGGCTAATCTAGACAAGCAAAAAAGAAGTAAAAACATAAACCACCACTTTTTATAAGGGGAAAAAACAAGGAGTAAATTTCATACTGTTTTCTCAACCATAATCTCTATTTGTGCAAAGGTAGTCGCACATTTAAGTATCTTTCTTAATAAGAAAATCCCAATAAATTAAGTCCATTTGTGTACTGGGTAATGCATGTTAACTTGTCCATCATTATTTGATTGTGAATATCAGGACTGTGAGGGAATTTACTGTATAATAGTTTTAATTTTTATCATTATAAATATCTTCCAAACATATAAACACATAGGGTAGCTGTAGAGAAAAAAAGTGTGAACATTTTGAATATGACTATTCAGCACTTGCTGTTGTGCTTTTCCTAATTAAAGAGTTATTTTTAAAGATTTTTTTGGCTCATTATTTCTGCTGCAGTATTTTTGACAAAACTTAATTGTTCTGAAATGACAACTTGGACATGGAGTGCTAGAGCAAGTATTATGTAAACAAAGTAAATACATTTAATATTATATTACTTATATTTCTGAGAAAATATATTCCTCTGCTTTCTCTCTGGTTTTGGCTTTATATTAGCAGTTCCACAATGCATCTCTGAGCAGCAGTTTTGTGGGTGTCTTTGCTTTTTTTCAAAATTTAATTCTTTTGGTTATCATATGTAAAAAAACCAAAGAACACGATGAAATCTGATGCTGGGATATTTGCACAGTGCTCATCTCAGAACAGTCTCTCTTGTCCCGTGTCATGGTTTAGCCCCAGTCAACAACCAAGCACCACACAGCCGCTCATTCACCCTCCCTGCTGATGGGATGGGGGAGAGAACTGGAAGAGCAAAAGGAAGAAAACTCATGGGTTGAGATAAGAACAGTTTAATAATTACAATAAAATTATCAAAATTATTATTATTATCAATAATAATAATTGATAATAATAAATGATAATGAAATTGAAAACCATAAGAGAGAGAGAAACAAAACCCAAGGAAAGCAGGTGATGCAACTGCTCACCACCTGCTGACCAATGCCCAGCCAGTCCCCGAGGAGTGATCGCTACCCCCCAGCCAGCTCCCGCTCAGTTTATATACTGAGCGTGATATCATATGGTATGGAATACTGCTTTGGCCAGTTTGGGTCAGCTGTCCTGTCTGTGCCCCCTCCCAGCTTCTTGTGCACCTGGCAGAGCTGGGGAAGCTGAAAAGTCCTTGACTGGTGTTAGCACTGCTTAGCAACAAGTAAACCATCAGTGAGTTATCAACATTCTTCTCATGCTACATCCAAAACACAGCACTATGCCAGCTACTAGGAAGAAAATTAACTCTATCCCAGCCGTTATCTCCCCATTCTCCTCTTCACCAAGCTAAGCAGAATATAAATACTGTCAATTTTCCAAATATTGAAGTATGTGACAAAAGTCCTCAAAAATGAATACTTTGCAAATGTCCTGCCTGCCCAGTTAAACCACAACAGAAAAAAAAAATGCATTTCACCAGCTTTTATAACCTTGCTGCATGAGAACAGTAATGACTATCTCTTAACTCTCCAATTTTCACTATTTTGTACTTGTTAGATTTTGCTTTCAGTTCCACACTGAAACAGAATTTTTAATTTTATTGGGTATTTAAGTGTATCATGACATAATTATCTTCCATCAGTACTCCAAGGAGTGTTAATGCTACCTGCTAGATCAAACTTCAGCACCTATTGAGGCATGTTTTTTTCCTGAGAGTTAACAATTAAAATAAATAAAGCAGGTGAACAGCATGCTGTGGATGATTCATAAGCATATGAGTTATAGTTTCTGTTTTATTTTTGTTTTTTAATGTTCTCAATAACTGTCTGCAAGTCTTTCCCTTAGATCAGGTTTGTCAGTCACTTTCAGAAGAATTATATCAATTCATATGTTTGGCGAAAGTCATACTGGCATTTTGAAAGGGGCTTGTTTTTTTCCAGCAAGGAAGGTGTTCTGGAATTAACTCTTTATAGGCCAATATTTATAACCTAAATTATTAGAAAGACAAGCTTCTTTTTCTAAGGTGCAAGGCACTGCAGAATATCTACAGAATATATCTAGATTTTTATACATATTATCAGAAAGCAGAATTAGTCAGAAATTTATTTAATAAGAAAATTAATGATTTGGTGATTCTCTATAAATTACAGCTGAAATTTTAAAAGATAGTCAGGGTGTTATTTATTAAAACTCATAGCAAAAAAGTATTCTGAATCAGCCAAAATGGGACATCAGTATCAGACACTGGTCATTCTGCTAGTATAGTAGATGAAGTAAAATTTACCTTCTGCCGATTTATGACTGACCAGAGAAACTATGGATATATATTAGGAAGTAGGCTACGCTTATTAATGTTATTTACCATCATACTTTTGAAAGAATTTCTTGCTTCCCCTGAGCTATATCATCTTCTTGTGAAGTAATATGTCCTAGAAATGTAAACAAAACCAAACTTCATTAAGCTTCATTATAACAAACCTTGTGGTTGCTCTGACATTACTGACATAATGACTAAGGGCTTCATCTGATCTAGAATTTCATTCTGTATACTTCTTTCATTAAGAAAATTATTATTTATTTTCTATTAGCATTCATATACCTGCAAATGCTTCCTCCTGCATTTCTTTCTTTCACTTTCTACCCTGTTGACCCAAATACACTTAGATAGTTTCTGTTTAAAAATGAAACGTGTTTATAATTGTCTGAAGACTTTCTTTCAAATCATCATACACAGCTATAATCAAAAGCTGTACAACTGTTATTCTAAGTCTGTTATTAATAACTGCTCTCAGGGCCGTACCAGTAGCTAGGACTGATGGATTCTTACTTGATCATCATCATCAAAATTAAAATACACTTATATATGAAGCCCTTTGTTTATTTTTCTCCTTTTAATCTTTGCATATTACTTATTTTCTTCACTACAAGCCATGGGAATGTTTTCTTACAAGCTTAACTTTTAATTGTGTGACCAATTCTATTGACTTTACAGTTAGCCAAGTACCTAAGTGTTAAGCATGATCCAATTTCTCTAAAAGCAGGAAAAAACTTTCATTGTCTCTACAGCATGTATATTTATTTGCCTTTTCTCCCTACACATTCTAACCCCTAATTGGAGGTTACAGAAATATGAAAGCTTAATAAACACCAGTCTGTCCATTGTCAGAATTGAATACATTCATAATAAAATCCTGCAGCACCACATTTGCTATTTAGCTGACCTAAAGCCTGGAAAAAACAAATTGCCTTGGCATCTGACTATTTTTTTGTCAGTCAGATTTGTCCACAAAGCACTAGAGTTCACTTAGAGCTCAGACTAACTCTTAAATTCCTAGTATCTCCCTGCCTTTCAGAGGATACATTCTTTCAGGAACAGGATCAAGATCACTGCTCAATTCGTATGTCCCTTAAATAGTCATTATATGCTAAATTCAGGCACTAACAACATGGAATGGTTTGGAAACCAGGACATAAGAGGAACTTTATTTTAGTGATGATCCCTTGAGTCATCAAAATGCCTCAGAACACCACTTTTATAAGATAATAAATCCACTGGAGAATTATCTAACCCCACCCAATTTTCATTAGGTTTTAAAATTTATTTTCTGTCTGCAGCATTGATACTAAGAACACATTAAATATTAAAGAAAATACTCAAAGTATCCTGTGGAAAAATGTATTTAACATCTGAGGCTTATACTGTTTGCTGTCTAGTTTAATATCAGTAAATAGTACTTAAATTCAATTTTCAGTGCAGGATTCTCAAAATGTGTTTCAGAACATACAGGTTTCCAACGTGGGTTACTAGGAGTGATAAGTTCCCAGCAGCAAATAACATCAAAATGAAAAAGTTTTTGTGTCAGTTCTCTGGTTTGTACACGTCTAAGAATTGACAAGAAACATTATATCCCACAGACTCATTTTCCTAGGTACAGGATAAGTAGAACTCATGGCGAAGGCACTGGGACACCTGCTAATGAGTACATACAAGATCAGTCCCATGACATCATTTCAAGAGTACTCCAAAAAACTTGGAGAATACAGAACGAAACTTATTTGAATAGTCTTGGGAATTCCTATCTTCCTATGTTTCTGATTGCCTATTAGACAACGGTATTCTTAATTTCCATTTAATTTTCATCCACGTAATTTTAAAATGCCATTTCTTTTAATCTAAGATGTTTGCTGGAAACTGAGTTCTAATTGCTTAAAAAACAGGTTCCAGTGCAATTATTAAAGAAATCTTTGATTGCCTGAGGTAGATAGATATAATTTCCTAGACTGTACAAATTAGTTATCATTGATCTGCTTGACATTCCATGCATATCTATATATATGTGCATATATATTATATATATATAACTTTAAATCTTGTTTAATAGCTGAGGGTTATTAGAATAATTTCTGATCAAGATGATTCGTGATACACATTGATAGGTTTTTTCAGTAGAAAGTGACACTGATTAATAGGAAAGCTAAGAACTTGCTATTATAGATGTGTGCATACAAGCAGCAGATTCCTTTTTTAAGATAAAACAAAGTTGTGGAATTCAAAGTCCTGAAACAGAAGCAAACTGGGTGACTGAGTCTTGCTTCTTGCTTCTTTACAGCAATTCTTTGGAAATGCCTTTAAATTTTGATGTTATTTATGGCAACATGTTGGCATAAAGTCTACTAGCACCAGACCATTCTTCTGTGCCGTATCTGAATTTCTTTATAGTTGCCTTCAGAGGTGAGATCTTTCAGCATGTGTACCTCATTTATTTTTCTAGGAAAATACTGATTTACCACTATTTAATGCTATGGTCCATACTGACTTCTGTTGCCTATCTACTGAATGGGTAACACAAGTAAAATATTGTTACATTGCATATACATTAACTTCATCTGAAGTAATCTTTGTTTAACATGTCTATGTATGTCCCATATCTCTGTATTGTCAGCGATTCCTAACACTTCACAAGCCCCTTGTTTTGGTGAATGTTGTCATTATTTGTATTTTTTTGTTCCAGCATGAAATAAAATAAGGTAAGTATGTAAAATAGTTCAAATGATCTCCAGGCTGAGACACTTCTGGATATCTCCAGTGGTAAAAGGGAAGAATTTTAATGTTTCAAGTGGATTTTATGAATGCTCCATTCCTTTTCTTTGGCCATCAAGTAAGCAGAGTTTTTGAGAATTTAAGCTTTTGATGCTGAAGTTCTCATAAGCGGTGTTCCCCAGGGCTCAGTTCTAGGGCCAGTCTTGTTTAATATCTTCATCAATGACCTGAACGAGGGGATTGAGTGTGCCCTCAGTAAATTTGCAGATGACACCAAACTGGGTGGGAGTGTTGATTTGCTTGAGGGGAGGAGGGCTCTGCAGAGTGATCTGGACAGGCTGGATTGATGGGCCGAGGCCAACTATATGAGGTTCAACAAGGCCAAGTGCCGGGTCCTGCACTTGGGTCACATCAACCCCATGCAACGCTACAGGCTTGGGGAAGAGTGGCTGGAAAGCTGCCTGGTGGAAAAGGACCTGGGTGTACTGGCTGACAGCCGACTGAATATGAGCCAGCAGTGTGCCCAGGTGGCCAAGAAGGCCAATGGCATCCTGGCTTGTATCAGAAATAGTGTGGCAAACAGAAGTAGGGAAGTGATCGTGCCCCTGTACTCGGTGCTGGTGAGGCCGCACCTTGAACACTGTGTTCAGTTTTGGGCCCCTCACTACAAGAAAGATGTTGCATTGCTGGGACATGTCCAGAGGAGAGCCACAAAGCTGGTGAGGGGTCTGGAGCACAAGCCTGATGAGGAGCAGCTGAGGGAACTGAGGTTATTTAGTCTGGAGAAGAGGAGGCTGAGGGGAGACCTTATCACCCTCTACAACTACCTGAAAGGAGGCTGTAGCGAGGTGGGGGTTGGCCTCTTCTCCCCAGTAATGGGAGGTAGGACGAGGGAAAATGGTCTGAAGTTGCTCCAGGGCAGGTTTAGGTTGGACATTAGGAAAAATTTTTTCAATGAAACAGTTGTCAAACATTGGAACGGGCTGCCCAGGGAAATGGTGGAGTCTCCATCCCTGGAGCTGCTTAAAAGCCAGGTAGACAAGGTTCTTAGGGACATGGTTTAGTGTTGGGCTGGCAGGGTTAGGTTAAAAGTTTGACTTGATGATCTTAAAGGTCTTTTCCAACTTAAACAAGTCTATGATTCTATGATTCTACCTACACGCTTGTGGGGATCTGGGTCTGAGTGAATTTAGTAAGATTACAGAAGGAAACCTAACAGATCAGGAATCCTTACCACTCTTAGACTAGTGTCCCAACCACAGAAATATTCTGTTTTTTCCTTAGTTGCACCAGTTGTTTTTATAAACTCTGCTCTGAATTTGCTTATTAGGGCTATTTGCAAAGGTGAATGTGGGGGGCCTATCCACTGGTCACTGTGATAAAACAATTTTCTGTAAACCCCTCTGACAGTCATCAAAACATTAAAACCTTTTCGATGCTCTCAGTCTATTGTAGAATCAATGCAAATGGTTTCCAACCAGTTGAGAAAGTGGCATTTCAGAGTTCTACTCTTATTCAATGTTCATTTGGAAGGCTGTAAAAGCTTTTCCCATTAGTTTTTGTCTAATGCTTTGTGCTAGCTGTCTTTTACAAGATGTCTAATTTTGTCTCCATTCTGTATACTACATGTAATGATCTGAAAAGGTCTTCTGAAGAATTCCTGATACTGCTTAAATTGCACACACATAGGTGCTGGGTATTAAATTCTGTTTTCTCAGTGACATTCTGGAACACAAACAAATGCATCTGAATGTTCCAGCTACTGAGTTTCCTAGCTCATCCATTGCTTTCTCTATTAAAAAAAAAAAAAAGCCTTAAGAGATTTTCAGCATCAAAGATCCCGTATTTCTTTCTAAGTTTGATTCCATGCAAACCCTTAAATTATCTCTATGTACAGATTATGTTGTGCAGTCTCAGTTGGCATATGCCATAATAAAATTTCAGTCTGACTATAACCTGATGGTTTTGGGTGTTTTTTCATATTTATCAGGGTTATTTTTCTATTTATCCATGCTGAATTTATTTGTTCTGATGTGATGTTGTGGAGGCCTTTTTGCTGTTTCTAACAGTTCATCTTTCTTAGGCTGTCACACCCACAATTTTGGATAAAATGTCAGGCTTTATCAACCCTTCTGGTGCTGTTGCAATGTTTCTTGTCTTTAGCCAGTCTATTTGAGTGATTCATGTCAAGATTCTTACTAGGTTTTTTTATTGTAGAGTATTAATTTATTTTTCAATAAAAGCAATACAAAACTGAGCTGTAAATGTTATTTATGTAGATTCTCTAACCATTCATGTAACCATTAAAAAATCACTTTGTTTCAAATAACTCATTTACAGATTTTGTCTGATATTTATTCTGAGTTCAAGTCCAAACCTGTTGTGGGTTTTTTGGGGAGAACAAAACAAACTAAAGCTATGTGAGACAAATTCCGAAATGAGATAAACTGACTTACTTCCATGTACTCAGGCTACATAAATGAAAATGAAGTGTTTGCAGTAGTCCAAAGAGGGGTCACAATTTGTTTAGTAATGAAAATGGGAAGTTTAATTGACAATCTCAGTTAGACATACTGAGCAATGAAATGATAGTTAACAATATGTTTGCTTCTGTTAAGCTGTCAGTCATAAAGATAGTGTTAACCTGCACTAACATTGTCAGCAACATAAGTTCTATGACTTTTCTCAGTATTATTTATTTATTTTCTGTTCCATTTCTTCTTTCATTTTCTACCGGCAAATTACTTAGTGGTAAGTGAAGCACCAACACTCATTTCCGCTTGCAAAACGGACCACTTACCTAATTGGAAAATGAAGAGGTTTAGTACATTTACCACTGTGTTTTTCATGTAACAGACATAAAATACAGTGTGATCAAAGCGAAAGATGTAGGCTACCCACTTAACTCTGTCTTTAGTATTTTTTTTAAAATAATATATATATTAAGAAAAAGATAATGTAATGAATATCACAACATGGGCCTGTTCTCTCTGTTTTTCATTACTATAGTGATGCAGAATAGCCATAAAATTGTTGTATCTACCCTTTGAGAATTTTTTTGACTGATGAAATTTCTAATCGCAGATGATCAACATCATATTCTAGCTTTGAATCATTGCTGGGACAAAAGTGGCATGATAAGGCTTCTATTTTTGTTTTGTAGACACAAATATATTCTTCCTTAGATAGTAATTTGGGATAGCTCTGAACAGGATGTTCTTGTGCACTTAGTGATATTGAAAATATTTATTTTTATCATTGTAAGTATTCTGATATGCTTTTTTTATTTCTTTTCCATCTTGAAGCTGGTCAGCACACAATAAAATACACAATTTTATGAAGGTCAACTCCAGTAAAATACTATCAGGGTCATGATTGTCCCAACATGCTCTTGTTCCACAGGCCTTGCCCGCTGCTCTTGAAAATTCAGAACCAAAAAGTCCTTTACTTTAGGTACATGGCCTTCACTAGTATTCACATAGCCAACTCAGTGAAATACAGACTGATAACTGGGTGTAAAATTGGATCAACAGACTGATAACTGGATGTAAAATCGGCTAAACTGTCAGACTTAAAGCCTATTGTCGTCAGTGGTCCAATATCAAACTGGCAGCCACCTCATGGACCAGTACTGCAGCTAATACTGTTTATTAACAACCTGGATGGTAGAATGGTGTGCAACCTCAGCCAGCTTACAGCTGATATCAAAATGGGGGAAGTGGTTCATTGCTATTTAAAGTGACCTCAACAAGAAAGAAAAAAAAAAAAAAAAAGGTGGACAAAAAGCTTATGAAGATTAACAAAGTTAAATGCAAAGCTCTATACCTGGGACAAAATAATCCCATTCAGCAGTATAAGACAAGGCATACTGACCAGGAAACAGATTTGCCAAAAAAGACTAGGTAAAAATCAAAGCTGATCACGAGCTAACAGTGTGACCCTGAACAAAAGAAGGCCAACTACACCCTGGGTCGTACTAGGAGAATTGTAGCCATCAGTCCCAAGGAGATGATTCTTTCCCTTTATCTAACATCTGTGAGACATTTTGGGTGCCTCAGTAGAAGACCTTGATGTATTGGAGTAAGCCCAATCCAGGCCACCAGGTTCATTTGGTCCTCGAGCACATGATGTATGAGGAGACATTAAGAGACCTTGGTTTTCTCATTCTCAAAAAGTGAGGTCTTAGGGGAGATCTTACAGTTGTCTTCAGCTACCTAATGGAAGGAAATAGAGAAGACAATAGTCTTCTCAGAGGTGCACAGTAACAGGACAAGTGGGAACAGATGTTCAAGGTAACAGCAGTAACAAGGTAAATCATAGGTTAGTAATATCTCAGAGCATGTGCTGAGAGGGGTTCTAGGATCTCTTGGAGGTACTCAAAACTCAACTGGATAAAGCCCTGAGCAACCCTTTCTACCTAGATGTGGTCTGAGCAGGAGACTGGACTGGAGTGCCTCTGGAGGTCCACTCCAATCTACATGATCCTATGGTTCTCTTCACAAGAAAGGGTGCGGAATGTCTGGGCCTAGAGTAAAATCCTGAGCCATGTGTAGGTTCCCAGCTTGAAACATAGAGGGAAGCAGACACTGTGCAGAAAACTCTGTGGTCTGAGCTTTTTAGGGTTAGCTAATCCCCCACCACAGAAATCAAACACTTGAATCGAACACAAACGGGACATCAATGTCCATGTTGTAGATGGTGATGGTGACTTTCACTGGTGTTACATGCCTAAAAATTTCTTTTAGAAAAAAAACCCCACCAGGTAGAGCTCATTCATAACAACTCAGTTATGTGATACTGTTTAGCACCTAGAGTAGTTACACTAGAAACAGAACATGGGTTCTAGGGCTTCTCTGCCCATAAGAAATTTTAAAAACACGTGTCTGATCTTCAGAATTTTTTCACCTGATTTTACCAGACTCTAAATCTGGATGTAACACCTGGAGCTGAATCACTGTTACTGGAGATAGAGGAGTGGATTGGATTTTCAGTATGACATGGAAAATTAAAGAGCAAAATTGATAATTGACATATCTGGATGTCTTAACTGAGAAAGCAATATATGAAATACATTGGGTCTACATAGATAAAATTATCATAGATTTGCAGATTCTTGACATATTTACTAAATCCTTTTTTTTTATTCCAAAAATCTGTACTACATCATGCTGAAGTATATAATTGAAAGGAACACAGAATTTTCTAGGATAGGTTATCTGCAAGTTATAGAAAAATAAATTAGTGCAGTAATACCTAAAATAGCTAACAATGACTGCAACATAATAATGAAGACTATGCAGAGGCAAATATTAACTGGAAAATATAAATACAGTTCTTAGCTAGGAGCTGCATCAAGTAGTGGAATCCAACAACAGCTCAAGCCACACATTTTATTATTTTAAGGTCCCCTACTTGTTTATTTGGGTCATTTACTTAATTTCTTTGGAAAAAAATTTGATTGAATTACCTAGGATTTAAGTCTATAATGACTAAAGTTGGTTGATTAAGTGGTAGATTTATTCTATTTATGCTTTTTTCTACTCATGTAAAATATTTATGTTATTTTGTCCATCCAAGATTTTTGCCACCTTATAATCTGAAACATAAGTTTTCTGCAACACCAGATAGCTAGCACTCAACATCTTTGAATGCCTCCTGGTTAGAGAAGTGATGCAACCCCATTCTATTCATGGAGATATAAAAGTTTATAGCCAGAGTCAGTTCAATCTGTAGGGAATATCTTCATTTGTGCAGTCTCAGAGATAACCTGCTATAGAGATATCTGATCTGTCTTTAATTAACTAGCTTTAATACAAGAACCAATCCTGTAGACCGGCCTGGCATAGATCTGTGCAAGTTAATTTATTCTGCTACTCATTGTTTTCTCATAAGATGTTTATAGGTAGATACAGAAATGTTTTAGGCACCCGAGTTCAAGAACTATGGTCTTGAAAATAGCCATTCTGAATTTTACTTTATGTGGTCATTGATTACCATGCCTATGGGGTTACAAGAACAGAGTAAGAATCTAACACGATATTCTCCAGCTTCCCCCTATACCCATCCATAAGTGCCAAGAAAACTAAACTAGAGGGTATTAGAACCCTCTCTGGAACTATGTGAATCTTGAATTTCTTTATGTATATTGACTATGCAGAGCTTTGCACCGAGCTTGTGTGGGCAGGATACCCAAACGGAGGTTTTTAAAGGGTTTGTTAGCTTTCTGACTGTTAACTGACCATGCTTTCTTACACACCCCTCTTTTACACTTCTGTAATATCACCAAAATAGTGTCTTTATTTCATGCAAATATTTTCTGTGATCTTTAGTTAATGGTTCAAAGCACTTTGAATATGAGTAAGTGGTAAATACACTTAGGCCTGCAAAAGTAACCACTTCGATTATGTAAACTCCTGTCTTAAGAGAGAGATTTCTAAGTATCTCCTTAAATAAAATACAATTTTCTTTTCAGAAGAAAACATTTTATGTCAGTTCCTGGAATGCTGTAGTTGAATGCTACTTGTCATCTTAATTGTCTGCTTGTATACCTAGATTTTATTTCTCAATAATTCAAAATGAGATTGACTATATGAGCCAGAGCTAATAAACCTGAGAGTTATGTCCTTGTTCCCAGAAAGAAAAGGACCACTGTGCACCAGAAGTTCTAACCAAATGGACAGAGAAAAGACTGCTTATCAAAAAATGCTAGGAGACATTCTACTGTAAGAACTGTTAGTTTTCCTAATACATTCTAGTACATAAACTGTTTTATCCATAATAATGCAGAAATTTTCTAAGAAGTACTTCATGGTGTTGAACCTTTTACTTCATGAGAAACTTGGCCAAACCCCATTCTAAGCATGAATATAACTTAAAGAGGATGTTGCAGGTCTGTTTCTAGAAAATTAAAAATACCAACTTTTCCAAATGTAGACTCATATGCATGTAACAAATTAACAAATGAAAACTGAACACGTTTTAAACTGTAGACAAAACATGAATTCTAAGAAACTTCACTCTTCTAATTTCAAGCAAAATATTGAAAAATATACTGTGATTATCCTTGTGCAGAATATATTACTATGAAAAACATTTCCATACTTACCCCTTGATTTTTTGGAAGGTCCTGAAGCAAATGAAGTGTCTAAATCACCTGAACAATATATTTGGTCTATTTTTCACCTTCATTATTCAGAATGGTCTTTTCAACTTTCTAAAAGTCAGTAATATTACAAGACAACTAGGAAAATGTTTAGAAAAGGAAATGAATTTAAGAAAGAATTTTTGTAAGTACAAGCTTGTAGGTCTCTTAGGGCAGCTGTATGTCTTGGACAAGAAAAGACCTGAGACAGAACAATATTTTCCTCCTCTGTATGAGGATTCTATTACAGTTTTAGTCAAAAAAAACCCAAACTGTATAGTTGTATTGCTATTTTCGATAGCATGACTTCTTAGAAGACATTCCTGGAATGACATATGTGTGATTGTTTTCCTTCATATAAACTGTCATTATAATCAATCAGTTGATAAACTGAAGATAAGTGTTGGTATTAATTTGCTAGTTATTCAGAATATTTTTATATACGGTATAACTCTTGCCATAAAAATGTCTGTATTTTACCTGTTTATTTAACTTGCAGATTTGTCCAGCGCAGTACAGATTATGGAGATTTGACATATTAGTGAGCTGGGTAGAGTTTCATCCTGATGCCCTTAAACTACTAAATGCTGAGGTTAGAATTACCCAAAGCAGTTTTCTTCACTGATAATATCATCTTCACAGATTCTCAATATCTGTATTAGCTATAAACTATAAACAGATTACTTATTATTTTAGTACAAATAAAATTCCTATTAACATTGGATAAGCTTGCATTTGCTTGTCATCTAACTTTCACTCCCACAAGTATGCATATTTGCTGAAAGTAAACTTTATATGCAAACTTTCCTTTAACAATGTCTATCCCTAGATAGTGATGGAGCAAGGGTTTGGATTTAGCACTTCTATCATCTTCTGAATCATTCCCATCTGCAGTGCAAAGTCGCTCACCATCTGTACCATGCCTGATAACTCATGCAGGCAATACAAATACTTGTCTCTTATTTCCATCAAGGGCATTTTTTTTTAAACATGGACCATTTCTCTTGTAGGCCCTAATTCAGCAAAACACTGCATCTATACATAAAAATCAACTACTCTTCATCAAACTGAATGATTGATGAGGGGCCTCTCAATTTCTTTTGGGGAAGGTTCCTCTCTAGGACTGAGACTAGTTAGATCATCTGTGTGATAGATATTTTCTAGTCTCTACACAGAGGATTCATAGAATAGAATCATAGAATGTTTTGGGTTGGAAGGGACCCCTAGAGGTCATCTAGTCCAACCCCCCTGCAGGGAGCAGGGGCACTGCTAACTAGATCAGGTTGCTCAGAGCCCCGTCCAACCTGGCCTTGAATATTTCCAGGGATGGGGCCTCCACTACCTCTCTGGGCAGCCCATTCCAGTGTTTCACTACCCTCATTTTAAAGAATTTCTTCCCTATATCCAGTCTAAACCTACCCTGGTTTAGTTTAAAACCATTACCCCTTGTCCTGTCACAGGTGGCCCTACTAAAAAGATTTTCCCCATCTTTCCTATAGGCCCCCTTTAGGTACTGAAAGGCCACAATCAGGTCTCCCTGCAGCCTTCTCTTCTCCAGGCTGAACAACCCCAACTCTCTCAGCCTGTCCTCATAAGAGAGG
>NW_009259184.1:85881-118707 GCF_000687185.1 Egretta garzetta
GACCTGGGGGTACTGGTTGACAGCCGGCTGAATATGAGCCAGCAGTGTGCCCAGGTGGCCAAGAAGGCCAATGGCATCCTGGCCTGTATCAGGAATAGTGTGACCAGCAGGACAAGGGAAGTCATCGTGCCCCTGTACTCGGTGCTGGTGAGGCCGCACCTCGAATACTGTGTTCAGTTTTGGGCCCCTCACTACAAGAAGGATGTTGCATTGCTGGAGCATGTCCAGAGGAGAGCAACCAAGCTGGTGAGGGGTCTGGAGCACAAGTCATACGAGGAACGGCTGAGGGAACTGGGGTTGTTTAGTCTGGAGAAGAGGAGGCTGAGGGGAGACCTGATCGCCCTCTACAGCTACCTGAAAGGAGGCTGTAGGGAGGTGGGGGTCGGCCTCTTCTCCCTGGTAACAGATGATAGGACGAGGGGGAATGGTTTGAAGCTGCGCCAGGGCAGGTTTAGGTTAGATATTAGGAAAAACTTCTTCACTGAAAGGGTTGTCAGGCTCTGGAATGGGCTGCCCAGGGAGGTGGTAGAGTCCCCATCCTTGGAGGTATTTAAAAGAAGGATAGATGAGGTGCTTAGGGACATGGTTTAGTGGTCGGGTGGCAGGGTTAGGTTAAAGGTTGGACTCGATGATCTTAAAGGTCTTTTCCAACCAAAGCGATTCTATGATTCTATGATTCTATGGTTTAGTGGTGGGATGGCAGGGTTAGGTTAAAGATTGGACTCGATGATCTCAAAGGTCTTTTCCAACCCAAAGCAATTCTATGATTCTATGATACTGGGGGTTACCCCAACCCAGGTGCATGACCTTGCACTTGGCCTTTTTGAACCTCATGAGGTTCACAGAGGCCCACCTCTCCAGCTTGTCCAGGTCTCTTTGGATTCTTCTTTTGAATAACAGACCGTTAACTTGGCCTATTCTCTTGGTGTTTATGGAGCATTGTGAATATTAGAACTGACCACACAAAGTAAAATTTTGATCTGAGGATCACCAACAAGTACATATGCTGAAATTTCAGCTTTAGTAACAATGCCAGTCCTTCTAACCCTTTCTATCCTGAGATTAAGGAAATGTCAATTTCAGGAATAACCTTAGACACTAGGTGTTACTAATAGGTCAACAAAATAATCCACCTACCCCTAAAAGCATTTTATAAAATGCAAGAGTGGATAAGCATTATCAGATAGTGAAAGTGTTCTGTTCTTTCTTTTGCATAACAAGCAGAGTGAAATACACATGGAAGTACCGCAAGAAAAGGAGACAAAACAGGTAAATGTGAACTTGTATAGTCAAAATTCACAATATTTCCCAGTCATGTTGAAGGTAGAACAGGAGGCAATGATTATATATTTTCTTTCCATGTTTTGTTTACAATGGAAAAAATGCATCTGAAAATTAGTCTTGTCTTGTTTTCCTAAGAATTAAATTTTAACCCTGCCAGGAAGTGGAATCTTACTAATAAATCACTGAGAGAAATCCATTCACAAGATTTACTTTGCTTCACATCCCTGGGTCTTAACGTTAACCCTAAAACACTCAACTGTATAGCCTCCCTTTGCACTTGGCCTTGGGTGCAATGAACGAGCACTCCATGACTACATCACAGAGGTCTAGGTTTTGTTTTCTTAATGCGGATATGGAATTGCTAAATATTTTAGTAGTTCACAGAGTCTGCAAAAAAAAGAAAAAAAGAACGATAAATGAAAATGCGCTACTGAGTGAAGCTGGACATTAGCTCATCCCTGTTACCCTTGTACTTGTTAGGGGTTGCTGAATTTGGTAGCCCTGTTGCAGCTCCCCACCCCCAGGTCCAGTGAGTGGTGATTCTAGGCATATCTTTCTGACAGGCATGCACAAAAAAGCATGTGTGCAGCTGCCAAACAGATCAATGCAGACAGGACACACAGCACTCATGAATTAGGATGGAGACCTTCTTTCATCAGGATAAAGGACTGTCAGTGGGAATATATACACGTATTTGTCCCGTGTGGATCCCCCCAGCAGCTGGGCTCAGACACGTGGTCTCTCCAGGGGCTGCCCTGGCCCCTTGCCCTGCCCAGCTTCTGGCACCTGGCACATGAGTCCCCACAGCTGCACTCCATCTGCTGGGGCAGATCCCTTTGCACACAATGATACAGGTGGTGCACACACACACAACCATTCTAAATCCCAAAGGTACCTGTGAGCCTTTCCCTGGTCCCATGATGATGGGTGTCCACCTGGGCCTTGGGGCTGGTCACCTCTTGTGACATCCTGGGGAGAGGAGGTGCTGAAGCAGAGTTCCCCATGTGCCTCTGCCCTCCTTTGTGTGTATGGTAATGAACTTTTTATCACATAACCTACAAGTACTATCCATAGTAATTTAGGGTAAATCAAAGCATTTGAGAAGACAAAAATATGTTCCAAAGCACAGGAGAGATGGAAGCGTTGCAAACTTAGAAGGCACCAGAGCACAGAGGGAAGTGATAAGATGAGATGCGCATGAATTATTCAAGTTGGTGATCTGCACAGTTCGTGTCTGTGCTGCTCCTGAAGACAAAGCCTTCCAACATAGCCTAAAGAAAAACTGTACTCTTCTTCAAATCCAAACATCAGTTTTATTCTTACATTGAAAAAGGAAGTAAGACATCTAAGAGGTGAGAAGGAAGATTCCCCTTTCTACCTCAGAACATTAATTCACCATGTTTCATGGTCTGCAGATAGCATCTCAAAAGTAAATACAATTTATTACATGTGAGAAATACAAAAGTAAGATAATACGTAGATATGCTAAAGCCAAAGGTATTGTTGGTAGTGAAGAGAAGATAAATATCCTATGGCTGGGCTGCAGCATATATGTATATACTGGAAACTTATATTTAAAAAAATATAATCTTGCAATCTTAAACTGTCATAACTAGCAAATACTCCGATCACTTAGAGCTGTAAACACAATTATCCTCACTGAGAACATAATAAACCTTTTTTTCAAGACTGTTTCATCTAGTTTCAATGTCCAGATATTTCTATGCGTTTGTCAGCAAGCGTTTGTTGATTTTTTCTCTTGTTATTAAACATCATTTTCACAGAGATCAAGTCTTCTTCAAATCTTCTCTCAAGTAGTCTGAATACATTAATTTTCTTAAATCTGACATCCCAAAAATGTCTCTTCCTAGCCCTTCAGTCATTATTTATAATCCTCTCTGAATGGTTTATAGAATTTTCATACACTTTAACAGCTAACAGCACGTAGCTGTGCAGATCTAAAAAAAAAAAAAATTAATTCTGGATAAACAACCAAAGTATGCTATGCATCTCCAATAATACCACTATCATCATTCTATTAGCTAAATTTTTAAGTCACTGACATTTCTGAGATGGGAACACCCAGGTCTATAGCTATCCAACATAATATGCCTCTGTTGTCTGTACATAACAAGTTTTAAAAGAACATTGAGATACCTGATCAGAATACATCAAAAAACTTCTAACAGGAAGTTAGAAAAAAACCCTCAAAATTATAAATCAGATTCTTTATGAAAGTTCCCTTCTGTGAAATAAGGCTTTTAAAAGTCCACAGATTGTCATTGGATTTAAAAATTAAATACTTTATGGGTTTGTCTATGTTTAAATTGGCACTAATTCCTATCATCTTAAATATTTTAAATATTTGCAATATTCAGTCTTTACTTTTCAAGAAAATTGTAATAAATATTAAAGCAATGCTGGCACAATTGGTACAGAGCAAATTTATTAATCCGAATGGAGGATAGACGTTTGACACTTTCCTAAGTGTCAACTAGGGCACCTTCATTGTGTGTTTTCTCAGCTTTCTATTTAATTAATCCGCAACGGATGTGTCCTCACATTTTCATCCAAGTACAAAGCAGAATCTAGTGAGAGATTTTTGCTTTATTACTTTCAATTTTATGATCTACAATTCACCAGTTCTCTAACAAGGCCAAATCTCCATTTGATTTTATTCCCTCTAAAAATGCTTTCTTACTTTCTTTAACCCTATTAGGCATTGATTTTCTTTCACTTGTTTTTTCTCTTCTCTCTGAGGAATTTTTACCTTATTTTTATGGATTTCTTTGGCGTCTGCTGAACAATGCTGGATTATTTTCAGCTTTTGCTTCTTTCTTTAAATTTTGAGTTCCCATTTGGCTATACCAACAATAGCTTTAAGCTTTACTAAAACTGTCTGTTTAAAGTTCAAAAAAAATATATATATTCTATGAGTGTAATGAGCTCCAAAAGCCAAGTAACTATGACTAAACTATAGTCAATACAAGACTTCTGCCTTTGTAGAACATTTCCTTTTCACTTCTTGCATGCCTTCCCCAATACAAAGTTTCTTATTTCTTTGATCATTTTTAGATCATCCCTACATTTCTTCTGAGGTCTGCCTCTTTTAAAATGAGGACTTTTTTTAATCTTTTCACCTCTACCCATAGATTTTGTTTGTTTGGTTAGTTGTTTCTTTTTTTAATTTCCTACAGTCTCTCACCTTGCTATCCAAAAGTTTCATACCAGAATTATCACCTTTTCCTTTATTCAGGCTATTGGAATACTGTTGGCCAAACTACGGATAGCAAATTATAGCTCTCCAGGAGCTAAGATTAAAATATATTTCAGACTCCACTCCAAAATATATTTTCCTTGATATGTTGTATTGTGTTTGTTAATAGATCAAAAAAAAGTGCATACAGTAAACACATGAAAATTCGCATTAATTTCAACTCATATATACTTAGGCTCTCAAAAACCCTGTGTCCTTCTCTTGCATCTTTGCTATGTTCAGCTAATATGGCTTTCAAGTAAGCTTTTAAATGGAGATGCAGCACATGTCTATGTAAAATCTAGTTTCACCTGGACTAGAAAGATCATGTGTAGACTGTAGACTATTAGTATTATTAGCAACAGCCAGCAACAACCAGAGTTATAAAGCAGAACAAATAGAGCCTGTCCTGGAATGGTGCTTGTTATGCCTCCTCATTTCTGATCATGAAAACTTTCTTTTGGCACATTATAAGCACTGATAATATTACTTACTAACTACTGGAAATGTTAAGGTAATGGCAATCAATGCTTATTCAATAGCTCAATGTGTTTTCTGAGCTTGTTTGCTTTTCTGCCACAGTCTTCTTAGTGCAAGTGTATGAAGCGCTGTCCTTTCTCAGCTCAAGATGCATTAAGTGTTTGTTCATAAATTACACTCACTCTTACAAACATAACATTTTAAATACTCATATACCTTTCTATTGAGGTTTGGAGATACTGCGTGAATAAATACTAAAAATCTGATGTCTTTTGCACACTATTTGGAATCTCAGGAGTCTGCTTAGTTGTTTGGAAAAGTCAATGTTGATCTCTGGCAGCTTCACAAATTCATGTAGGAAGTGACAATATGTTTATCAATTGAATGAATAAATACATATTAAAAATTCACTGGCATTTTGTCTTAAATTGTTTTAATTCAATTTCAAATGTTTTTACAGAATAATTTGTCCATTCAGAATTTAAAGTCCTCAGCTGTTTCTTCAATTCCAACTTTGTCAGGACTAACTTTCCCATAAAACCATAAAAGCGGCATTAAAAAGGTAAAAGATATATCAAATTGCTATATGGAATATATGCATGTTCCTCTGAGTAGTCAGATACATCCGATGGTTTTTGAACCAGATATCAGGTTCTTTTCACCTCTCTCATATACAGTTCCTTGGTTTCCTTTTTATATGAAATACTTTGTGAAGAAGCATTTGATCGTTAATCTGTGCACACCCAGAAAAAAGGAAGGCTCATTCCTGCATTAACAACCTAATTTCCAAGGAGGATTATTCTCATATGCAAAGATCAATGAAAGTATTATTAAATCTCCCAGCCCTTTTGCTTTCCTGTGCAAGGCTGGTATTGCCAATTATTTTAAAGATGTCTAACTCTAATTTTAGTGGAATATTTTTGGCATGAAGTGGAGGGATGTTGAATGTTTTATATTAGGCTGGTCTCAGAAGGGGTTCTAAACCATTTAATACCTTATAAGATGTCATTGGGCTAAAAGGAATCACTTTAATAACAATCCATCTCACTACCAATTTTGTCAACTGTATGGACACTTTAATTTTTTTCCTAACAAATGCATTCCCATCTTTCTCTCTGATAAAACAATGAATCAATTGACCTCGGGTTACTAATATTTCCATACTTATTCTAATTCTGGAGCATTTGAATAGTCTAATTTCTCTCTTACCTCAGAAAGTGCCTTATTTTCCACTACTGTGTAAAAAAGAAATACTTGTGTCTAATATGCTTGAGCAAATGTATTGAAATACTTACGACAGCAGAAAGTATTTGGCTTGTCAGGCACTGGAATGGGCTGCCCAGCGAAGTGGTTGAGCCCCCGTCCTTGGAGGTATTTAAAGGATGGGTAGACAAGGTGCTTAGGGCCATGGTTTAGTGGTGGGATGGCAGGGTTAGGCTAATGGCTGAGCTTAGGGATCTTTAAGGTCTTTTCCAACCTAAACAATTCTACGATTCTGTTCTATGATTCTCTTGTACTGCAACCCCATGATTGTGTTAACAAGTACATTACTTTAGTTGCTCAAAAATTTTAATTTTTGAGTAACTGTTTAATTTTTTAGTCTATCTGGTTTTAGTAATGAAAAAACATCCAAAAGGGGTAACTGAATTTGAACTCCAATGTATTACACAAATATGGGTCATTTGTACTTTCAGAACACTAATTCTTTCACCTTGACTGAAAAGGGCTCATTACTTGGTTCTACTCAAGGACTCACAAGTGTCAAGAAAATGAGTTCTGCTGTGAGGAAAGATGTGTTACCCCAAGCTAGAGAGTGGACATATAGCAAGACAAAGGACAGCACAGGTAGCATTCATCTCTCCAGATTTGGACATCTACATCAAAGCAACTAATTCAATTGATTTTACTTTCCATGGAGACTTTGGGGGGCTGAGTCATCTATGTTGTTTTCCCATCTTAGACTGATATCTGTTGTACTGTAGGCATGTTTGTTCCTCTCTCATTAAGTATAAAGGAAGTCAAGACAACAATCTCAAATGCACATTAAACTGAAGTGAAACAGATTTCAAATTATCAGTCTTAAATATCTACTTCTAAATAGCCTGTAGAAATATCTCAAACACCTTCCTTTGCTCTTTGCTTACAGGATAATAGTGAAGGAGCTTTTACCTTGCAGAACACTTTTTTGTTGTTGTTCCTTTCTTCTTTTACCTTCTTCTTAGTAGTATCTACTTTCTATACTTTTCAAGGGAATCCCATCATTTCCAAATCACGGCAGTCACTGAGCAGGCCAAAGGAAACTTCTAAATGATTGTTTCACCTGTGACATATTCTGAATAAAGATATGCTATGAAAGCAATTTTACAGATGTCAGTGAAATATAATACAAAATGGCACTTGAATAAGATAAATTAAGAGGAATAGGTTTAATGACATGTATAACAAATATACAGTAGTCCATAAAGACACAGTTTTACAATTATACTTCGCAGATACCCACATCTCAAAATGTTAGAGGAGGAAACAAACAAGAAAGCAAACAACATCCAGCCATCTTGGTCAGATGAATGAAAACAAAACCAAGCCAAAACCAACCCCATGGATTTTGGCAATTATACTTTCATCACAGTTTCCTGATTATATGTTACCATATTCCCATTCCAATTGTTTAATCTGGTATGTCCTCCCTTGCAAAATACTTCTTGGTGTCCTTAAAAACAGCAATCATTTCCCACAGGACAGTTAGCATTTTCACCGTTTCAGGACTGTATTTTAAATTAACATTTCCCAGGGGCTGTATGTACTGAGATAACTGTCCAGATGCATAACTGCACACAATGTCAGTGGTGCGCAGCTTGAACTGCTGTGTCCTCAATCAAGTTTTAGAATAGTTTTGGTTTATTAGAGGAAACAGGGGACCAGCTTGCCAACCGAAAGTGGTGAAATAGTGACACCCATCTTGACTTACAGTACATGTCCTACAAAAGAAGTTTCTGTGTCATAGTACTCACTCCATTTACCTTTTGTTAACTGGGAGTTTATGTTAGGAGAAGCTCTGCTGGAAGACAAACAAAAAATTAATGGATCATCTGAGCATCACAAAATAAATGGAACAAAATAACTTTGCTTTGCACAGTTTTATTCTTAATCTAAATGCATAGATTTATAATACAATGTAATTCTCAATACTTGAGCACTTTTGGGTTGAGAATTTTCATTGTTTTATACAATATAATGATCCTCCTAAAGAGGAAAATAAAATAATGTAAAAAGAAAAATCTGATAATGCTGATGAACATTTAGTTATTTATTTCTCCTTTAAGACATAATATTGTTCCAAATTTAGCAAGTTAGCTTAATTGATAACTTCATTCATGTCATCAGGAAGGAACCTTTCAACTCCATTGATCCACCCTATCAAGCAGCTCTTCTTATAACAATAAAGTATTTAAATGGAGAGACACAGACTAAGGCAAAATAACTTGCCCTAGTAAGCATGCAATGAGTCTTTAAAATGAGTCATTCAAGAGATGAAATTTGATCTACTTACAAAATAAAATATTATGTTAATGGAATTTGAAGGGGGTTTTATACATCTATTTCTGGTATGATCTTTGCTGAAATGATTGAAACAGGATTATTTTTTATAAATTTAAACATTTTATTTCTTTATTTTGTCAAAAAAAAGTAAGACTTTTTTGGAGCCTCTCTTGGGCTCCAGATGTGTCTCATCAGTGCTGAGGAGGGAGGAAGGAAGGGTGGTCTCCCTTCAAAGGAAGTGTTAAGAAGAATTTTTTGTAAATTCGTAGGAGTACCTATTTAACTGGAGAACCTTTGATCCAAGAGATAATTTGCCTTACCAGAAAAATGGACACTTTAAGCTGAAATTTTCTAATGCTGCAGATTAAGCAACACAAAATTTATCAAAAAATTGGAACACTCTATAAAGCTAATCTTATGTATCTAGACTTAAAGGCTATTAGAGCTTAGAAAGAAAAAAATCTCATATTTTCTTTTTTTGAGGAAAGAAGCAATCAGTTACTTTAGGCTTGAGATGAAGAACAATAGAGTACTGGTTTTGGCTGTTGATTTTCTTCTTAGTAGCTGGCATAGTGTTGTGTTTTGGATTTAGTATGAGAAGAACTTTGGTAACTCACTGATGTTTTAGTATTTGCTAAGCAGTGCTTATACCAGTCAAGGACTTCTGAGCTTCCCTTGCTCTGCCAGGTGCACAAGAAGCTTGGAGGGGGCACAGCCAGGACAGTTGACCCAAACTGACCAAAGGCATATTCCATATCATATGACATACCTGGGGGCAGATGACCGGGGAGGAGAGTGATCGCTGCTCGGGGATGGGCTGAGCATCGGCCAGCGAGTGGTGAGCAATTGCATTGTACATCACGTGTATATTCTGTATATTCTATTACTATTATTGTTGTTGTTGTTGTTATTATTTTCTTTTATTAGTCTGTCTTTATCTCAAGCCAGTTTTTTTTTTTTTTTTTTGATTGTCTCTTCCATCTACTCAGGAAAAAAGTGAGGAAGATAAGATCCTTGGCTGACGTAAACAACACATACTTTTAAGGGATATGAAGAAGAAAGTAATAAAACATTCAGAGCAATCTTTTCTTCTGGATCTGAGTATTTGTTTACCACTTAATTTCCAGAGTGATTTGGTTTGGAACCATTTATAAGCTATAATTTATTTCCTTTTGCTATCATGTGTTAGTAAAGAGATGATTAAAAATGGTGTTCAAAATAAAGGAGTATTAAAATACTTAAATACATACTGATAGCAGGTCCTAGATTCTAGCCTCATTTTACTGTAAATCTTTAGGTTTAGGAAGCGAATAGCACAGAGGAACAATATCCTCTGCAGGCTTCTTAGAGATGCATTGCTGCACCTAGGCTGTAGTCATTCTTTGAATAGTGAGTATCTTGCAAGAAGATGTTGCCTCAATGGTGTTAAATATGAAAAATAAAAAGTTGCTGAAGATTATTCAGCTTTGTAGATTTGTTTTAAACCTGTTGTTCATGGCTCACCTCTAGTAAAAGCACATACAAGATAGAAGTTTTCTTGTGGATTAGCTGAAATATTAGTGATCTAGAGCAGTGAATAGATGATTAAGCTATTTGATTAAATGCAGAGTAAAATATTGTTCTCCTGCGTTAAAACATAACTTTATATTGAAAACTAAGCAGAAGTCTTGGATGATTCTATTCACTCAAACTCATGCATGTGGCATTTTGAAAATATTTCAGTGTTTATCACAACTCTATCATAAGTCTGTAAGTCTGTGGTCATTAGAAGTTACTACACAGCAAATTTGTTGGCATACCCGTACTGTACCATAACACCTGGTTTTCTTTTACTCTTCCTGGAGATCTATGTAAAGGGAAATTTTTGATAGCAACGGTCATCAAAAGAATGTCATCTGGTGCACAGAAGATCATTTATACTCTGCAAAAACATCTTGTTTATGTTTAACATAATCTTCTAAATTAATAATACATGCACAGTACTTACAGCTGAGTGAAAATTTTATGGCTTAAAACCTACTTTTTAGCTGCACAGTGTTCCCTTGCTTTGGCCATCGCAATCAAAATTCACTCTGAAAGCTAAGCAGTCTTGTACTTGTTTAATGCTCATACACAGGTCACTATTTAGAAATGCAAGGTACTGTGAACACAGGCTTAAGGAACTATGAAAAAAAGACAAAACCAAAACCTACCAAATCCCAAAACCTCCCAAAAGACAAAAAACCCTAAAGTAACAAATCAAAAGGCTCCTTTCAGCAATACTAATGGGATCAAAAGGGCTAATGAGAAAAAGGATGAGTAAGACTGTTCTTCCTTATCAGGGGAAAACAAAATTTTAGGCAGGGATTTAGTTACTTTGTACTACATTTTGATCTGTTTCATGGATCTTGGGCAGGTGTTTTAATTCTCAGCACTTCAATTCCTGCCAGATATGTATCACACTCATGCTCCCCTCTGCCTACCTTTGTTTAGTTTCTTTATCTAGACTGTGAAATACATGAGACAGGAAGACACAGTATTTCAAATATAATACATATATGTAGCTCCTGTAATGCATTGCATAAAGTTCTTCCGAGCGCTCTTTCAATTATTTATTGAGTTTACACATTATCTACAAACAGAGCTAGTGTTTATGTAGCCTGAAAGTCTACATATTTCTTTTATGAATGCATGCCTCTGTCTGTTTAGCAGCCCATGCTCTTCTGTGTCCTACCCCATTAGTCCTAGAGGAATGTTGGCAGAATAAATAGGAAAGACTCCTGGAACTTTCACTGGTGCAGAACCACTTCTCCTGCACATCATGCAGGATGTGTCCAAATATCTGCAGTGCAGCTTCATGGATTTGAATAAGCCAAGATTAATTTTCTCCTAGCTGAAGAGCTGAAACTAAGTCGGTATTTTATTTTGGTTGCCATTTGGATTTGTGTTTATTTGTTTTACTCTTAAGTTAAAGGGAAAAATACAATTGAAAAGCAGTGGAATTCTGCCTCCCATTTAGTGCATAGTATGGAGCCTTTCTGCTCAGCAGCAGTCATAGAGCCATGACTTCAGTTCTCCTTAATCCTGAAAAACTGCAATTGGTCATATAATTTTCTGCATATTAGACTGTCCATTCCCCTCACAGACTCCCTCAAAAACATTTCACATCTGCTTCCTACAGGAAAGGACCACACAAAGATCTTCACAACAGATTTTTAAAACTAGGCCTTTAATATTGATAAGTAATTCAATATATAAATTTTACTTTTTTCTCTTATACTTTCATGGGTGTCTCTCAAATATATCTGTATTTCTTATCCATTTAAAATTGTTAATTAGTATTACTTCCTATACTGATTTTGGCTGTGAATTGATGAGAGCTGAAAGTTGCAGTTGAACAAAGAAATCTAGTTAGGAACATAATATTGTTCAGGTTTCTATCTCTAGAGCTCAGACTGTGCAGAACAGGTCATCTGCTGTCAGTTGCAATTATGCTTCTAGAAACCTTCATCAGTCAGTGCAGAACACAGAGAAATCAACATTCTGGGGAAGTAGTAGTCTATTTTGTTTTGAAAAAGCTTGAAAAAACATATAGGTATGTACTTGCAGGGGCTTCTGCTAGCATGCTATAAATGCATACTTGAAGAGTGTTTACACACTGTATTTATTGATTTCTTCTGAAAACTTGAGAAACCATGTCTTTCCTGATTTTTTTCTCCCCCCCCCACCCCCAACTGTGTGTGTTCTCCTGAGAAAAAGAAAGCTGCAATATAGAATGGGAATTGGCCCACACTGCGTGTATGTGCATATAGGACATGGACATCTATGATCTGATTCAGCCTGAAGGTAGACATCCAGTCCTTAATTGTCTCAGCCATCTGCATGGAGCTAGTAGAGTAACTACAAGATCAATAGGTGTTTCATATGTTTCTGGAGAGGCATATGGAAACAAGAGGGGAGAATCTAAGGTATCTAGAGCTGTACTGGAAGCCAGTGCTTAGTCTTAGGAGAGAAACAGATCTCCGGTTAAGATATCTATATCTGTTTCGATCCATGCAGGGGTAGTATTCAGGCATCTGGTGCCATTCTACACAACTCTCGCAGCTTCAGCCACCAACAGAGGAAGGCACAGGTCTTGCAGGTTCTGAGTTGTACCTGTCAGGGTCATGTCAAGGGCTTGGATTCCCAAAGGTATTCCAGATGGCATTAAATGACTCTCTCTGGGCAGCTAATTTGAATCTTGAGTTTCTTCATGTGGCCTAGGTCCTGCTAAGTTCAATGGAGAAATTGCTGATGAAGTAAACACATTATTTTATTGTATTCAGCTGGCCAGACTCAGCTATCCAATTTAGGGTGAAGTGAACCATGCTACACACTACAAATTCACTGAAGAGCTCTTCACTGATTTAAATGAGAGCTCAGTCATATGGAGGCACATAGGAATTTACTGTGGAATCTGGTATTTTTTATCAACTTCATGCACATTTATAAAATGGTGACATGGTTAATAAGTAATAATGGCAATTTAAAAAAAAATTAAAAATTCCCTGAATTAATAGGCTGATGATCTGAGCAGTGCTGGCTACAAAGAATAAAGAAAATCTTGCTCTTGCAACAGCACTTGAACTGTGTTTGGTTTAAATCAAGAGTGCTGCTCCTCGGTAGAGAGCTTTCTTCCAGCCCAGAGTTTAAGAAACTTGTACACAACTCTTAACACTGGACTTCAATAATAATCAATAAGAGCAAGGATTTGAAAAGAGGCAGCATAAAAGCAAGAATAGCAAGAATATGTAACAATGGAGACTTACAATGTGAAGCACTTGAGTATTTTACAACTGCTGAAAGATGGCTGGCGACTGCCATAGAAGTGAGAGAAAACTGTCAAGACAGATTTGATTTTGATATCTGTGGCTTTGGAAATTCTAGATGAATACTCGACATTTTTCAGAATTAATAAGAATTTACTACTACCATTCTCCTTATTGTCTACTGTTCCCATATGGTTCTTACCTATGACTTTTTCTTGCTCCTTCTGTTAGAAAGTATCACGTGTTAAAATAACCTTTAAAAGCTTTTCTCATACTCTCTTTGCTGCATATTGACTCTGCCCATTAGATCACATGCTTACTAAAGCACTCATTCAATACCTTTGTCCCCATTCAGCATAATTATCAATACTTAAAATGATGTATTGTTCATTTCCCTCTCCAAATCAAAGAACACATCCCCAGATATCTTCTTTCCAAATCTCAGAATATTTGGAGATAAGGTGCCTAAACTTAAAGATACGACAGTGTTAAAAATGAGGGAAAAAAGATTATTTTTGCAGAAAACAACAATACAGAAAGTTTTGAAACACTAATTGTAAAACTCTTGTACTATTATTATTTTATTTTTCACATAACAATTTTACAGTAGAATAAAGGAGATTAGAAGGGTATTATCCTCCTTTTTCTATCCTGGATCCTATAAAAATTGTGATCAGACTTTGACAGTGGAAACAAAGCTTCCTTCTATTTTTTAGCAGCCTGTGTGACATACACAAAAAAATTTATGCTATAAAGAAATAAATAAATAGATAGATAGATACACTGATAAATAAATAAAATCCAGATTCTGCATAGATGCATCCCACTTTTGGGGAACACATGCATAATAAGCCATTTATGTTCTTCAGCTTAGTTGCATGCCCTGACCAACATCAGTAAAATTTGAAAAGTTTTTGCTTTCATTAGAAACAAGCTAGTACTGCAAAGGACCAGAACCACACTACAGAACTGTCTTTTCACAGAAATGTTTCAGCAGAGAGAATATTTTTTTTTGCAATAAATTCTTGAATAGATGGAACTAGTATTGCAAAATGTCTTTTGTTATCCACCTTATTACCCGATACTTGACTATGATGTTCTTGTTTGGGCTCTCTAGGTACTTCTTTCTGAGCAGGGCTAATAAGGACTAAAAAAACATACTGAAAAAAATCACCCAAACCCCAGCACAGTCAATGCTTATAAATAATGGATTTTCCCCTAGTGTCTGTTAAAGGTATGCAAACAGTTCTGGCCTAAAATATAATACTTGGGTTTAGTATCTCAGTACACTTGAGGGAATTTGCTACTTACATATATTAGCAGGATGGGACCTGATGTGGTGACTACATTTCAGTATGTATTTTCACCAAAGAAAAGACTCAGCTGCTTGTCAGAAGTCTCTCAAAACATTCAGTACAATAGACATGATAGAGATTCAAAGCTGTAACTAATTTGTATCTTTTAAGATTTATAGCTCACACACATCTTGTAGATGTCATATATACATACTTATTTCCAAGAAAATCTACCATTCTCCATTCTTCAGAGCATGTGACACTTAGTGCAGCATTTTTTGGTAGACAGCTTCTATGGAAAAAAAACCAGGATAGATACATTTCAATCAGGTAGCCTGATAAACTGTATATACACAAGAGATACTACACTGTACGCCATAATCTATAAGTTCTCAGTTAGAAGAAAATAATCTGCAGCTTTATAAACCAATTTAATTTCTTTTTCCAAATCAGTAAAAAGCAATAAAATTGTAAAACCTAATGGTACTGACAGGAAAACAACAAAATTATGAGGCTGGTTTTATCTATTTCATTCATATTTAGATAAATTTATTTGAAGGGAATTAGGTCACAGAATGCAGTCCTTCATACATTAAGAAATATAGTCAGCATAAAGATATACAGAATTTTGGATTCATACTGCTGCCATAGAAATATTATGGTGATGTGTCTATGGCCACAGCTAAGTTCTATTCAGATTGACGAAGAATGTCCTAATTAGCTGGTAATCATGTAAGTATATTTTAAAAAGTAACAAATAAGTTTTCATGTAAAGATAGTTGCTTTCCTCACTTCTAATAATTTTATGAAGTCTTTACAGCTTGTGCATTACAGCTTCAGACAACTTATAACTTTGACATACAGTACATCATTACATGGTTTGAATGCTATCTTTGAATTCATTAGATGAATTGCTTGAATTTACATTGGGCAGAATGGCACCCATTGAGGAAAGCTATTTTCAGTTAGGCAATGAGCTGTTAACAGTAATGTTTGGAATAAATACATTTTATCAGCATTTACAAAGGCACCCTACTAGGTAGCAAGCAGAAGAGTACATTTCACCGTGCAATCTAATTTTCTTGTCCTAAAAATATCTTCTTTCTTCCTCTTTCAATTTCAAGTATTTTGAAAGTCTTGAAGGGACAGTGTTGCATTTGTTTTGCCTCTAAGTTTAGTTGCAAGGCTTTGAAGGGATGTCATTTTGAAAAAAAAAAATAAAAAGTGTTCATCTATCTTAGAGAAACTGTGTAAAGCAGTTCACTCCTGAAAATTTATATTTGGCAATATATATTTTGGAACATATACTTTTTAACAGTTTTTGAAATACAATTTTATATATGTGTAGGTGTTTACAAATAAAGAGAGAAAGACAGGATGGTATTGTAAGGTACTATAAACTCTGTAGACATTTATAAACAGTTTCTGAAGGCACTCGAACTCTGCAGCATTACAAAAGAGATGCTTTCGTGATGAAAAGTTTGACGTGGATGCATGCTTGGAAACAGTAGAAAGAAAACTCAGAAGACTGTAAACTTGGGATAAGTTCAAATATACTGCACTATTTAAATTGTAATATTTTAAAATATCTTGATATGAAAGTGTTAGTAAAAGCTGACTGAGTGTCACAAAGACTGAGGAGGTAAAGACAGGCCAACATCAGATGCTGGATGAACTACTAGTGACTGGGATTTTGTCATTTTTGTTTACCACTAAAGCAAATACTTTTGTATCTTACATAGAGATGCTGTATGTTTAAACATTCTGTCCTACACCCTGGCTCCAGCACAAATAACAATAATCAAATAAATAAATATATTGGGAAAAAAAAAAAAAAAAGAAAAATGTTAAAGGAATATAGAAGAAAAAGCAAAGTTTTTAATTCAATGTTTTTTCTAGCACTTGATAGTACAGTCTTATAACACGGCTGAAGATTTTGAAATAGCAATGTACCAATACAAATGATACTGAAATCCTGTAAAAGTCATGTTCTGTATTTTTAATTTTGAAAGTGCCAAATTACCTGTTAAGATGCCGTCACCGTAAGTGTTGCATTTACAGAGGTCTGCAATACGTTGCATTTCTTATGTATAAATTATTTTTTATATAAACAGGAACTAGGCCACAATAGCACTGAACTTTCAACTTCAGTTCAACAATATTTCAGATCTAAGTACGTGAATACTTAATCTTAGGACTATAATATATTTTATCTTATGTTAGTTTATTTTGTTGGAATTAAATTATTATTTCACATTCTCTCCAGATTTTGTGTGTTTAATGCCTATTATTGGCTGTGCTCTTCTCAGAGAATGTGGTAAATAGTCATATAGTCTCTAGAAAAAGAAAAAGCTATCTGATTATAATCTACTTTTGTGAGAATCTTTATTGACTGCTCATTTTTCCTGGTCTATGTTGCAATTGCTGTACTGGATTTCTTGAATTACTGGTAAGACTAGGTTACTCCTAAGACAAATGATTCATTACCACATTTACATGCAAAATGGACAGCTTGTGTTTTTTAAAGAACATAATTAACATGTAAATGAAGCTAGCACAATGATAATATATAAATGAATATTAGCAAATCTGTATAATGTTGTTATAAGGATCAGGGTAGATGCACAATGGTAATAAGAGTAAATATAGATACTTAAATAATTGAGAACTGAAATGTGCATAAAATTTGGTGTATAAAACATACATTTGAACTACTATTGTTTTGAAGGTTCTCACAAAAATGATTTGTATTTTTGCTTAAAAAACCCCAAGAACTACCTAAAATCCTTCATCATATCTCATGTAATGGTGTGCATGCCACAGCTGTATTGCTTTAAATGACAAAATATACAATCCATTCATTTGGACCTAAATTATTATTCCTAGAAGCTGAAAGATAAGGCTGTATGAAAGTTAGTTCGGAAATACAGATCTTGCACACAACTTATTTCATTCATGTATGTGTGAACTTCCCTAAAGATGATGTCAAGTGACCTTTGGGTTTGACAGATCCTTTGGAGATTCATTTGAGTGAATGGAAAGGAATACCTCTAAAAGGCAGACAAAGAAAATACCAAGTAGTGACTTTACTTTCCTTCCTTTACAACAGAAAAGAATCTGTTGATCTTATGGGGAAAAATAGCTGTTGCATTTCGTATCATAGTAAAACATCTAGCAGGTTTATTGCAGGTCTTGGTTCCTTCTGTCCATTTTTAGGAGAAAAATGAGCCATAGTCTGGAGTGAATATATGGTATGAAGTGAATATGGAATGGTTGTTAACTATATGGAATAACCTGACGAATAGGAAGTTGGATCTACCCTTACATTACTCATCTTTCCCTTGATCAGCTCAGCTGCAGCACTTTCTGCCAGGCATCATGCTTGCAAGAAAGTTGCTTCTCATAGATAACAGCTGTGTATCAAGAGATAAGATCTATCACTCTGAAGGGTTGTAACAGCTGTGTATTCCTGTGTTGTGAGTACCCCTCCAGAGTTTCTTTGATATCAAGAGATAAGATCTATCACTCTGAAGGGTTTTATTTCTAGGTGTATATGTATGTCAGTGTGGTTACTTTTGCTATGTGAAATGGTATAATTTAAATAGTTGGGAAAGTTTGGTCACCGTATTTCTGGATACTAATGCAGATGTAGGAGAAGAAAACAGATACCAGAGCAGAGGAGAAGAATAACCTCCCTCAACCTGCTGGTCATGCTTCTTTTGATGCAGCCCAGGATCCATTTGGCTTTCTGGGCTGCAAGCGCACGTTGCCAGGTCATGTTGAGCTTCTTATCAACCAACACCCCCAAGTCCTTCTCCTCAGGGCTGCTCTCAATCCATTCTCTGCCCAGCCTGTATTTGTGCTTGGGATTTCCCCTACCAATGTCCAGGACCTTTCACTTGGCCTTGTTGAACCTCATGAAGTTCTCATGTCAAGCCTGTCAAGGTCCCTCTGGGTGATATCCCTTCCCTCCATTACACCACACAGCTGAGGGTGCACTCAATTCCACTGTCCGTGTCACCAGCAAAGATATTAAACAGCACTGGTCCCAATACCAAACACTGAGGAATGCCAATGTCACTGGTCTCCACTTGGACATCAAGCTGTTGACTGCAACTCTTTGAGTGCAACCATCAAGCCAGTTCCTTATCCACTGAGTGGTCCATCCATCAAATCCAAGTCTCTCCAACTTAGAGACAAGGATGTTGTGCAGGACAGTGTCAAATGCTTTGCACAAGTCCAGGTAGATGGCATCAGTCACTCTTCCCTTATGCATCAACACTGTAACCCTATCGTAGAAGGCCACCAAATTTGTCAGGCATGATTTGCCCGTAGTGAAGCCATGTTGGCTGCCATCAATACTTCCTTATTTTCCGTGTGCCTTAGAATAGTGTCCAGGAGGATATGCTCCATGATCTTGGTGGGCACAGAGGTGAGACTGGATGGCCTGTAGTTCCCTGGGTATTCCTTTTTTCCCTTTTTAAAAATTAGGGTTATGTTTCCCCTTTTCCAGTTGGTGGGAACTTCACTGGACTGCCACGACTTCTCAAATATGATGGATAGTGGCTTAGCAACTTCATCTGGCAGTTCTCTCAGGACCCTCAGACACATCTCATCAGATCACATGGACTTCAGGTTCCTTAGATGATCTTAAACCTGATCTTCTCCTACAGTGGGCTGTTCTTCATTCTCCCAGTCCTTTGCCTTCTGCGGCTTGGGCAGTGAGGCTTGAGCACTTGCCGGTGAAGACTGAGGCAAAAAAGCAATTGAGAACCTCAGCCTTCTCCATATCCCAGGTAACCAGATCTCTTGATTCCTCCCAGAGATGGCCCACATTTTCTGTAGTCTTCTTTTTATAACTGATAGAAGCTTTTCTTGTTGCCCTTGATGTCCCTGGCCAGATTTAATTCTATGAGGGCTTTAGCTTTCCTAATCTGATCTCTGGCTTCTCAGACAATTTCTCTGTATTCCTCCCAGACTACCTGTCCTTGCTTCCACCCTCTGTAGGTTTCCTTTTTGTGTTTAAGTTTGTCCAGGAGCTCCTTGTTCATCCATGCAGGCCTCCTGGAGTTTCTGCCTGACTTTCTCCTTGTTCATCCATGCAGGCCTCCTGGAGTTTCTGCCTGACTTTCTCCTTGTTGGGATGCATTGCTCTTGAGCTTAAAGGAAGCGATCCTTGAATATTAACCAGCTTTTTGGACCCCTCTTCCTTCCAGTGCTTTGTCTCATGGTGCTCTACCAAGCAAATCCCTGAAGAGGCCAAAGTCTTCGCTCCTGAAGTCCAGGGCAGTGAGCTTGCCATGTGCCCTCCTCAGTGCCCTAAGGATCTTGAACTCCACCATTTCATGGTCACTGCAGCCAAGGCTGCCATTGAGCTTCACTTGGAGAAGGAAGTCATTATCAATGCATCCCAAGAACCTCCAGGATTGCTTATGGCCTTCTGTGTTGCCCCTCCAACAGATATCAGGGTGATTGAATTCCCCCCTGAGGACCAGGGCTTGTGAACATGAGGTTACTTCTATCTGATTATAGAGGGCCTCATCCACTCAGTCTTCCTGGATGGATGGCCTGTAGCAGACCCCCATTATAATGTCACCTGTCCATGCCCTCCCTTTAATCCTGACCCATAATCTCTCAGTTGGCTCCTTATACATCCCCAGGAAGAGCTTCACGCACTTCAGCTGGTCATTGACATAGAGGGCAACACCCTCTCCTCGTCTCCCCTGCCTGTCCTTCCTAAAGAGCCTGTATCCTTCCATTCAGTCACTCCAGTCATAGGAGCCATCCCACCATATCTCCGTGATGCCAATAAGATTGTAGCCCTGCAGGCATGTGCACGTGTCTAATTCCTCTTGTTTTTTCCCCATGCTACATGCATTTGCATAGAGGCATTTAAGCTGATGAAGCTGACTTGCTGGCTGGAATGGCTGGAATTCCTTTGTGCCACTTTTCAGGTCCTCTCCTACTGACCTGTGATCCTTCTCAAGGCTCCGGGAATCTGTTGCTGGTACTGGCATCAAACTGGTAGGAGTGCAATGGATTGAGATTCTTGTTCCCCAGCAACTTTCCCCACTGCTCCCAGGGCTCTGTAAACCTTGATACTCCTCAGACTGCTATCTAAAAGAAGATCCCAGCAAATATAAATGTTAGTGTTTTCCTTCTTTTTGTATCTCAATAATACATAAGAATAGCAGTAGAAAGATTCCCATTACAGATTTCCCAAAAGCCCATGTGAAACTGTTCCATATACTTTAATATATATATATATCTTTTTTAAATGGCAAGCACAACAAAAAGAGAGAAACCTTCAGCTCACAATTATTACTGGATATTGAAGTTCAGGTAATTATAGTCTGTCTGCTGTTTTGTTCCAGAAAAAAAGAAAAAGGACTTTCTGGGAAAATACTAATAGAATATGGGTTATAATTGAAAAGCTATGAAAAAGGAAAGAAGAAGGCACTTTGCAGAGGTTGAAGATCATTACTATTAAAAATGTGATGTATCTAACGTGATGTGATTTTAGTAAGGCTTTTGATACTGTCCTCACAGCATCCTTCTAGACAAGTTGTCCGGACGTGGGATAAGTGAGTTTATGGTGCACTGGGTGAAGAACTGGCTGAATGGCAGAGCTCAAAAAATTGTAGTGAATGGGGCTACATATGTCTGGCAACCAGTCACCAGCGGTGTTCCTCAGGGTTCAATTCTAGGGACAGTTCTGTTCAATATAATTATCATTGATCCAGATGCAGGAGTTGAATGCACCATTACCAAGTTATGACGATGATGATGATACTAAACTGGGAGGTGCTTTTGAGTCTCTTGAGGGACGAGAAGCCTTGCAGAGGGATCTGGATAGGTTGGGGCATTGGGCTATGATTAATGGGATGAAATTTAACAAGTCAAAATACCTGACTCTGCACCTGGGCTGAAGTAATTCTGGGAGTATAAATTGTGAGATGAGTGGCTAGAGAGCGGCCCTGCAGAAAGGCATCCAGGAGTGCAGGTCGGCAGCAGGCTGTGTGAGCCAGCAGCATTCCCTGGCAGCCAGAAGGGCAAACCCCATCCTGGGCTGCATCAAACACAGCATAACCAGCCGGCGTAAAGACGTAATTGTCCTGCTGTATTCAGCATTGGTGCAGCCTTGCCTTGAGTACTGTGTGAAGTTCTGGGCCCCACTGTTAAAGAAGGATGTTAAGGTCCTTGAGCACATCCAGAGGAGGACAACAAAGGTGGTGAAAGGGCTGAAAGGCATATCCTGTGAGGAGCGGCTGAGGGCTTTGGGTTTGTCTAGTTTGGAGAAAAGGAGGCTGAGGGGCAACTTCAGGCAACCCCTTTCTAGAGCTTCCCAGGGAGAGGGAGGGGCTGATCTCTTCTCCCTGGTATCCAGTGACATGACGTGGGACGCGTGGGAATCGTTCAAAGCTGCCTTAGTCTGGAAGGTTTAGATTGGACATCAGGAAGCATTTCTTTACCGAGAGGGTGGTCGAACATCAGAACAGACTTCCTAGAGAGGTGGTTGGTGCCCCATGCCTGTCAGCGTTTAAGAGGTTTTTTGACAAATGCCCTTAATAACATGTTTGAAGTTTTGGTCAGCCCTGAGTGGTCAGGTAGTTGGGCCAGATGATCCTTGTAGGCCCCTTCTAGCTGAAATATTCTACTCCGTTCTGTTCTGTTCTGTTCTAAATGTAGGTGATAACAAAGTTTCTAATTAACACCAATGGGAAAAAAAACCCCAAACAACAATTTTCTAAATTTTGGGAATGTTATGAAATCATACTGTTTGGCTGAGTCATTCAAGGCATTGCTGATGAGAAAAAGCATGGAAGAAATTATTGAGGAAATGCTGATTTTGATAGAGGAATATGATGGAAATTTTTTTTATGCCCTTCATTCACTGGCTTTATTTTAGGTCTGAAAAAAACTTTATAATTCTTCCATTGGATGTAAATGCCTAATGTAAGAAGAAGAATTACTAGGTTTTCATCTTCTACTACTGAATTAACATCTTTTACCTACCTAAACACATCTAACTGCTAAAGATTTCCTGTGTGAGTATTAGCATGTTGGCATTCTACCATTACTGAGAAATAAAGTATTTTCTTGCATGTCTCAGCATATGAGCCATTTTGCAGTCCCATTTAAAATTAAATTGAAAGCTTTTATACAATAGCTATTAACTTGGTAGGTTCTCAGCACTCTGTGAACTTTTGCATTCACAACCATATCACTAATTTTCATGGAATAGATTTTGTTCATAAACATGGAATAAGAAGGAAAAAAAGGAAAGAAGACGATTGATTTGAAAATAAGTGGTTTGTTTATTTCTGCTGTATGTCTCATAGCACTTTTTTGTAAAATATTCTCAATAGTAAAAAATCACTAATGTATGCTCTACTTAATTCTAAAATCAGCAGCTAAGATGAAAATACCCAATATATAACAAAAAAACTGTAAAAGACACAAGTGCAATGGAAAAGGTGAGAAACCAAATATTTCCACACCCGGATAATCTAGGAAGAGGGCTATCCTTTACGCCCAGAGGACAGAAAAAACCCTGACCTATGACTAGAACACGAGAAGGGGAAAAAAATCTACTTTGACTCTACAAATTTGTTATTAGCTTCCAATTTAAGTTTGTGAGCTGGATGTAAGAGACCTAATAAGAATTAAACCCCTTTAGTAACACCAGTCCATAACATATATAGATGCAGACAATAGCGAGTACCTGAAAAGAGATTAAAAAAAAAACCCAGAACCCTCACTTTGTGTCAAGGAAAGGAGGATTTCTTTTTTTCTCCAGAAACAACCAATAAAACCTTTGAAGAACAGGTTTAATAGTTTGTGAATGCAATTCAGATGAGTCAAGAACTATTCAGAGTGTAACACCACAGTGGAGATATCCCAAATGTAACTCAACCTCAGGCATTCTCCTTTTAACATATATGCACTGTTTTCCATGATTTTTTCAAGTTACATCCTAAGAAATATTTAATTCCTTGCTATCATTGTATTTAGAAAACTATTCTAGAATGTAATGAGACTTTGATTTCCAAACCTGAATTTGAAATGGGAATATTTAGGAAAAAAATTGTAATTTGCGAGACAAACAAAAATGAAGGCAGTAGGATCACTGATTAAAGTTCATTTTACTCAGATAAAAAAAAGATGTGTTTTACTTGATGATATCAAGTACAATATTCTGTAACTGATGTTCTAAACCTTTAAACTTTCATCATCTATAAATTCTTATGTTTGAACTCCCTTTCATTTCGCAAAGTAACAGCAAGTAACTGCTGTAACCAATGCAAAGAAACATAAAATACCAGAACAGGAAAGAAAATAAATTCTGCTTTTCCTGCATAACATATGAATCTCAAACCAAGGGAAAGCAAAATAAAACCCAGATGCTAGTGGCAAGTAATTCTGAGCCACTTACCATGTCATTTTTTTCTGGGCTCATTTCCTACTACTTATCAGCTGCAGCAATGAATATCAATGAAAGTTTTGGCAGAAATGGTATGATATTAGCAGGAAAGAATTCAGACAAACTAAGATAGGATAAGGAAGCATCTGATGAACCTTATATGCTTTTCGCTTATCTGCAAGGTTCTGTGAATGTTGGCAAAGTGACAAACAGCTGAGGCCAGATGAGATATAAAATACTTCAAGGTTAGTACATGATAATAATTGGGTGTCTTATAGCTGATCTTTTTCAGAGGTGTCACAGGCTTCTTTTGCCCAAGTCCCCAGTGTAAACTTACAAGTCTCACTTCCCTGTGGGGACAATGGGAGAAGACAACTACATTTATTCAGTTTTGTCTGGGTTCTGTTTCAGAGGTCATATTCTAGCTTTTGCACAAGGCCAGAGAGAACAAGCAATAGTTTTACTAGTAACAGTGGTATTCCCCTCTGTTACTCTGAATTGAGAGGGTGTTATCTGTCTCAGACAATCACCTGATGTAGATTAGGTCTTCAGACAGAGTGTCGGGGCATTCGCTGCATATATGTTTGCGGTCTTCCCTTTCTTTTTTCACCTTGTCAGAAAGTGGTTTCTTTCTCTCTCACTTTAGTCTGGGATACAGCTGGCAAGTGACAGAAAAATATGATGTTTTCCACCTCTTACCTCTCTAAATAGGTACATTTAGAGGACTACACTGTCACCTTCAGACCAAGAATTCAATCTAAAGTTACTATGTATTTATGTAGTGCTTGGTCCCAGGAGATGCGATCTCAATAGGCTCTCTGAAGTGCATTGTATAATGAATAAGAAATCATGATGCTAATTGTCAAGGGGTTGTGATTTATTAGAAAATCATGTTCCTGAATATTGATTTATTTTATCAGATGACTTCAATTTCTGTTTCTGCAGAACTCTCTCTTGCGTGGTTTTCTTTCATTTGTTTGTATTTCTCCTCAAATGTTAGCACTCAAATACAACACAAAACTTATAAAAATGTTTTATTTACATCACTTTGGTTGTGGACTGTTGGGAGATTGAAGAAGACAACAAAATTATTCTCATGTTGTCTGAGTCATGTCTCAGAATCATACACTATTTTCCTTCCCTGAAGGCCTTTATTTTCATAGTGAGAGAAGGAGAAAACAGAGAAAGACAATCAAAACTTCAAAAGTTATTTTAAAACACAATAGTTGTCACTCTCTGGTCACCATCTGTAAAAATACAGCAACTGAACAGTAAAAGAGAAAGCACGCTATTTGAGCTGGTTTCACGTGAATGACTAAAAATATTGTTAATATGTAGGCTCCTTTAGGAACTCTTTTTCTTTGTACAGATTTAACAGATAGACATTAATTTATTTCTATTTCTAGTTTATTTATATTCTACTTTTTTCCTACTGTATTTCTTTAATTATAATGAAATAGTAAAAAAAAGAAACACAAACCCTACACCTAGATATCATTCTCAAGTACGACCACTTTTTAACTTGTTTCCTCTACACAAAATTCTTATGTACATGTTATAAACCTGACAACCAAGGTTCTTTCCTGACCACCAGCTTTTCTTTCCTCCTAAACCTGTCCTAAATCCATGCACCACCCCAACACGAGTATAAAAATAATGATGCAAAATAAAACTCATGAATGTAAAGCCAAATGCAGAGTTAGCATGTATAGTTGGTAGGATCAAGTGAAAATTCTGTTTTATTCTGTCAGTTGGAAAAAGATGTAGGACCTTGCAGATATATTTTATTATGTAGTTAATTAATTATAAAAATGTAAGTACATTGAGTAGCTAGTGAGTAGTGACCTTAAAAGACTTTAAAAGTATATAGAAATAGGCAAAATAATTCCCTTATGAAAAATCACAGTCAAAATTACAAATAGCCCCTATGTGCCAGCAGGGATCTGGTTCAGTGAAATCTACAAAAAGATGGACCTGCAATATAGGATGAATCATTCAGATGTATATCATAATTTTTAAGTACTAAGTTACTTTGTGCCACTTGACAATATGTGCTCCAGGAGAGATTCCCTACTCTGTTGATGTTTCTGGCGATTCAAGTAAAATAAAATTTGTTAGTTGTCTCCATTTTTGACATTCACAGTGAAATGAACAACACATTCCCTAAAGAAATTTTTCTAACAGAAACATCAATATAAATGAAACTAACATTTTTTAAATAATAAAATATTAATTCCAGAAAAAAAAACAGATACAGAAGACCTTCCTATACAAAATGGTAAAACACTTATTTCATTTCACAGGATGGGCATGGGCAAGATAATTTTGAATGGACTTGGACTAAACCTTTCAGCCAAAACCTAGATAAATCAAAAATAGATTTAGTTACATGGGGATATGCTGTTGGATAATTTCTTTTAATTCTAATAGATTATAGGTTTTTGTTGGACATTTCTCAGTGGATATAACCACAGTTGTCATCAAAAGAAAAAAAAATAATTAGAATAGTACAGATCACCCAAGGCTGATTATCTGAGCCCTCGTTATTCAAAATGCACAAATAAGCAGCTTATCTATGAGCATTAATAAAAAATGGCTGGACCCAGGAACAAAAGTAACAAAAATGTTGGAGAAGAGGAGGATGAGGGAAGATTTGAATGGAGTAATTTTTTCTATTACCTAAGCTTACATAATATGTGAAGAAAAGCCAAAAACTAAGCAAAATTAATACCTATATGTATGCACATGCATATTCTTGCCTATAGCAAACATATGTGTACATATTCATACACATGCATTTATAGATGCATGTGTAAAAAGAAGAAAAAACCAAAAACCCCAGAGACTGGTGCAAAAGGAATTCATAACCTATGGTGAGAAAGAAATAAGAAGTTTTCCTAGCTGAGAGTGAACAGGAAATTTAGGTGAATAACCAGAACCGAGGAAAATCTAAGCAAGAGGCTAAAATGTCCTGAATGAAGTGTAGAAATCAAACAGAAAGCCTTTTGAGGGCTGAAGTATTTATCTGGGTTGTCCAAGTCAACTGCCTTATCCTCACCTGACTGTACCATAAAGTATGTGTTTACAAGCAAATACTGATACATTTCCTGTTTTGCAGCCACCACTGAAATTACAGAGATTACAAAACTGACAGACGTTGTCTTTTAAGGAACTTCAAATTACTAGCAGGTCCAACACATGCATAATTGCTGAAAAAAAAAAAGAAGAGTAAATTATATGTGTCAGAATAAATCATTAATTTTCCAGCTATTTTTTTCTACTTTGACACAGTTTAATTTTTTTTTAAATGATGACATATCAGAATGTGAAGAAAAAATAGATTTTTTTTTTAATTTAAAAATATAATCCTTAGATGGAAAAATGACAAGCTGTGCAATAAAATGCTATTCTAACAAAATATCAGACTGATTAAAAATACCAGAGGAATAGAACATTGTTTCATAAGGCCCTCTTTTCCATGTGGATCGTTAGTGTGGGAGAAAATCCTTGTAATTCTTTGCACTGCTCCCACACATACACCTACACATATCATCACTTGACTTTCAAACTAACAATAGAAGTGTTAGTAGAGCTATCACCATCTGCAGAATGAACTGTGCATTTTTAAGGCTGCAACAGTCTCAGACATTAGCAGCAGTAGTCATATAGATGGAAAGTAATACCCTCTTTCCACAGGGAGACCACATAGGGGTCAGTTAATAGATATGTTTCCCCATTAAGTCATGAATATAAGTTCCTCCACATTAATCAATTAATACATTGGATGCTCTTCTTCAGCATCTGTAGTTTAATATGAAAAAAAGAACATCCACCTAGCATTGGTGGGAGCAATGAGATACACCACTGCAGAGTTCTCTATACTCACGCAGGTAAACTATTTTTTCCATACTTTAATGACCTTGGAGAAAACCTTGCAATGATCAACCAGTGATTATTGCATATAAAGCTATATGGGGACTGGAAGTTCAGTTCAGTAAAGGATTCTTGTATTTATTATATTTTCTTTTTTTCTGATTAGGAATTCTGACCTATCCACTGCCTGCTGCCCCCAAAAATGAAGTCTGTGGTACTCATTCTTTTCTCTAAATGTCTGTGTCCTCTGGTTATTTTGAAGAAAATTTTTAGGGCTTCACATGTTTGAATTCTCTAATTGTATGTAAGCTTCTTGTTGCAGAAGGACAAAAGCTTTACAGTGCAGATTGCAAGACTACTGGTGTTGTAATATAGGCTGATTTTTTCCTTGCTATATTTAAACCATCAAGAAATTATCAGAGGAAATAAATATTGTCAAAATATTGGAGTCATGCAGGAAAGGAATGCTCAGAATTTTGTGAAGACGATTACACAGGAAAAAATCAAGGAACAGAGTAAAAAAGATAAAAATCATGCTGCAGAATAATAGAGTTGGAACATAAACTCAGTTCCAGAATATTAAAAGTGTCCAAAAGAACATCATCATATTGAAGAGCAGCAGGAGGACTAAAAACTAAGACTTAGAGCAGATGGGAGGAACAGACTTGGACCTAGACTATCTGGTCTGCGCTTCCATCTTCTTCCTCTGCCAACTACTGCTTGTGTCACTCAAGATACATCATTTAGAGATGGACTTGAAAAACAGTTGTACAGTTTCTTTTCAGTGACCTGAGATTTCAGTCTATTTAAGACATTTTTGGAAGAAAAAGAAATCTGAGACAGCCTTTTGTAACAGTGTAATGGCTAAAACATTAGCCTAGCATCCTCTGGATCAATAGTAAATCTGGGGAAAATTTGAAAAGTTTCACATACACATCTTCCAACTTCAGGATTAATCTCCAGGGATTCCACAGATTACTCTAAATATTTTGCTTTTGTGTAATATGGAATTTAAGGGTTCTCTTATGCAGGGAATATGTCCTAATAGGGACACTTGTATATAAGCGTTATCCTGGTCATTTCCTTATAGAAGTGGTGCAAAGACCTGAGCTTGCTCTGGATGGATCCAAACTGGGTTTGATTTGAAAATTTTGGAGCAGGAAACAACAGGGCATAATTATTTGGGCAGTGCAGACTAATGCCGGCATATGATTTTTGGCCTAGAACAATATATGCCTGCCTACGTACCAGTGGAACTGTAGCACAAAACATTCCCATGTACTTCATTTGCAGACTAGCAGTGCAGTATGATGTCAGGATTACTTGATTTAACTGCATGAATAAAAAGATTGAAATCCTCCAATTTCTAATCACACTCCCCTAAACATCCTTGAGGATATGTGTCAGTTATAATTTATCAAATCTGAAGTTCTTCCATGCTAATTCAAAAGGAAAGCCTTTTTGTGTTTGGAGAGTATTAAGGTGAAAAAATATAGAGTTCAGGGCTTCCTGAGCTGGGGGGCAGGTGAGAAGGAATTTTCAAGATATTTGGTTTGGACTCTCCACCCATTTTCTGCACCATGCTACTTTAAGCAACTTCCCTCCCCCTCCTCCTGCTTCCCCCTTTCTCCCCCTTCCCCTTCCCCTTCCCCTTCCCCTCTTGCTGCTTTCCGCGTTGCAGCCGCCGTCTGAGCCTTCCCTTCCCTTCCCTTCCCTTCCCTTTCTGTTCTTCCGTATCATCTGTAATCAGGAAAAGAAAACACTTCACCATGTCCTTAAGCATCTTTACCAAGAACAAAAATTCTGTAATATATGTGAAAAGCTTAAGGCTACAATGTTTTGAGAGATGAGTGTATGGAAACTTACACTGCCTTGAAAGGTCTTTCTTTCAGCTGGCATTGCTTTGAAAAACTGTGTTTCATTTGGCTGCTACAATGTGGTGTACTTGACAAAGTAGGCATACAAGCGATATCAAGGTTATCTTGAGTTCAGCAGTCTGCCATTCCTCTTTGTTGACCTTCCTCTTCACTGCAACACAGTCTTTCCCCTAGACCCATTGCTGTTTAAGTTTCCAAAAGAAGTTGGCCAATTAATGATGGGTTGGGTAAGTATTATGACAATGTAATGCATGCATACATAAATACATATATATGGGGTAGGTTTTATAACATTTAAATGTGAAAACTTTAAGAGTCTTAAAGCTAAATAGCTGTAACACATAAGCCCCCCCATATTTCTCTTTGTTATTACTCATTCTCACCTTCATTTACACCAACTTTTGTCATGAGTACTACTATGCAAACAGAATAATTACCTGTCTTTTCAGATCTAGGACTGGTATTATTTACCAAATAAAGGCATTTTGAAAGAAACAAAATTATTTACCTTGTGGGTGAAATTCATTGAATTCAGGCAAAGTAAAAGATTTCTGTTAAAGGAATTTAAAATGTCTCAGGTACCCATCTCTTCCATGAAGAATAGAGAAAGATTTTTGTCAAAAATCAGAAAAACTGTAGAAGGCTTATTAATGAAATAAAAATAGCTGTGTTCACTCTTATCTGAAGTCATTGTGGATTTTTTTTTTTATTTTACTATGTCATTTTGATGATGCCACACCTCCCTATCTTTGGGTTGATCTCAACTGAATAATTTTTCAGTTTGCTTAATGAACAAAAAGCCCTATGCTTCCTGTCCTTTTTTCAGGATCTCAGAAAAGTGCTTGGACCCTTTTCATTTGAAATCTTTTGTAAAAATAGGCAGGTCAAATTTTCCTTATGATTTGGAAGATCTGGAGTTCTGACTAGTAGGAGTCTAGGGTTTCTGTGTTCCAAGAACCCCAGCTCAATACCCAAAGGAAGGTGATGTAATCATCCATGTAGTTATCACTGTCTTGGTATGTGTATGTGACTGAAAGTTAGGAAGGAGAGCAATAAATCTCATGGTGAACAAGCCTTAAGGAAAACATGTTCTGAGGAGTTATATGGACAACTGAACTGGAGAGGGATACTGACATACCAGGTTTAGGAAGATTCAGATTAGAAGGGATTGTGATATTATACCTTGTCGCATCTTATTCTTCCATATCTCCAACAGTGATTGTCCCAATATTTTTTTCACTTACAAATCTGGTTGACTTTCACCTCTCGGTGTCTTGTGGCACCATTCCAGCAAGGGACCTCAGGCTCAAGCTATCCAGAACACAGTTTGCCACTGTCTTTACAAATACAGGCACTCCAGTTACCAGTCATCTGTGAGTTGCTACTGCCATACTTGTAAGAGTGAGGTCTAGCTGTTGTTAATACAGTCACAGTTTTAAGAGGATTTTTCTACTGATAGCCTTTTAGAATAGGGCTCAATAAATACCCCTCTTACTGCCATTCTCTACCTCTCAGTCTCAGTGACAGCACTCCAGTTACATTTATTTTTACTATGATATTACTGACTTTTGCCAGCTGAATATTTTGTGACGGGCCACTACCTTCTGCTCCCTGCATTAGCTGATAGATGCAAAAGGAAGTTGAGGCTAAGCAAATGTGGCTGTTGTTCTGGCTAGGAAGATAAATTTGTCATTAAGGTGAACTTTATAAGACCTAGATTCAATAACCAAATCATGTGCAAATCTCTTGAGTAAATCACAGAGGTCCTTGGAAGGAAAGGGGCTAGAGAGAACCTGGTAACAGGGAGTTGCTCAGACGGACATGGGTCTCATCAGTGTAGGACAGTGAGAACAAACACGAATAAAGTCAGAGCTCCTGGATGTGACAAGAGAGAGATACACCCTGCTACAGCAACATCAGCTCCATCATTCCATGTATTACTTTATGTTTGAATGAATTCTGTGTTGAACAAGTACTATAAGAAATATTTTCCCAATATCAGCTAAAGCTGTGTGAAAAAATAACAGAGGAGTACACTGCCTTATGCATTTACTTTAGAAGTATAATTGGATGGAAGTACAGATTATTGATGTAAGTTTGATACAGTAATTTATGGCTTTGTAAAAACTGCATGATTTTTATATAAATATATATAAATTAAGAGCTATAAGTTATTGTTGACATTGGTTATAGAGCCACAACATTTCACAACATATGAAACACAAATTATATCTTATTTGAATTATTTCTGGTTGATAATACAAAAATACTGTGTGGTTTACACAAGACAGCCCAAGAGCAAATAGTTGATTTAATCTTTACAGTCAGCTTTTTATCTGTGGGAAAACATAATTAGAAAAAAAATACAGTATAACACTTTTTTTTTATAGACTATATTTCACATATGGTTTATTGTTTAAAATGTTACACCATACTTGAAAACCTAATCCTCAAGTCAGAACAACTTTCATAATTTCCTAAATCTGCTCAACGTGTCTAGAGATCAGAATTTACATAACTGGTGTTTCAGTATTTATTTTTTCTTCCATATCTGTGATCAACACAAAAGGCAATAGGAGTATTTTCAAACTGCTTTCTAACAGTTTACTAGAAAAGGAGAAAAAGATGTCATTTAAATATAAGATACAGGTGGCATTTAAGATTAAAAATATTTCTAGTATACCCATGTCTTTAGAATTCAGGATTCCTGTTATTTGAAAATATTCAGACGGGGTCATAGACACCATTATATCCAGCAGAAATATAAATAGTTTATAGAATAAGTTTGCAGAGAAGTTTTATGTTAATAAGCTGATGATTAGGAAGAAGACACATGATCTAGGAAATAGATTATGGAACAGAGAACTTTATAACACAAATTTAACATTATTATTTAAAAGTTAAACTCTCCTTTGCACAGGATGGTGAAAGGAAAGTGGATATATTCAACCAACTGTAATCAGTCTAGTCTATACCATATAGGAATCTCTTCCAGTGTTTCTTTTTTTTT
>NW_009259184.1:118837-129492 GCF_000687185.1 Egretta garzetta
AAGCTTTCCCTGAGTCCCTGTGTCCGATAGAGCCAATGCCAGTTGGCTCCAAGGCAGACCCGCCACTGGCCAAGGCCAAGCCCATCAGCGATGGTGGTAGCACCTCTGTGATAACATGTTTAAAAAAGGAAAAAACCCTGCTGCGGAACATTAGCCAGAGAGAGAGAAGTTAGAGGATGTGAGAGAAAACAGCTCTGCAGATACCATCAGATACACTGATGAGACCCTTGTCCATCTGAGCAACTCCCTGTTACCAGGTTCTCTCCAGCCCCTTTCCTTCCAAGGACCTCTGTGATTTACTCAGAGTTAAGAGATTTGCACACTATTTGGTTATTGAATCTAGTTCTTATAAAGTTCACCTTAATGACAAATTTGTCTTCCTAGCCAGAACAACAGCCACATTTGCTTAGCTCCAACTTCCTTTTGCATCTATCAGCTAATGCAGGGAGCAGAAGGTAGTGGCCTGTCACAAAATATTCAGCTGGCAAAAGTCAATGGTCAGTGAACAAGGAGTGGGAGGAGATGCTCCAGGCACCGGAGCAGAGATTCCCCTGCAATCCTGTGGTGAGGACCACAGTGAGGCAGGCTGTCCCCCTGCAGCCAATGGAGCAGATCTCCATGCTGGAGCAGGTGGATGCCCAAAGGAGGCTGTGACCCTGTGGAAAACCTGTACTGGAGCAGGTTCCTAGAAGGACCTGTGGACCTGTGCTAGAGGAGCCCATGCTGAAGCAGGTTTGCTGGCAGGACTGGTGACCCCACAAGGGACCCACACTGGAGCAGTCTGCTCCTGAAGGACTGCACCCCATAGAAAGAATGGACCCATGCTGGAGCAGTTTGTGAAGAACTGCAACCCCTGGGAAAGAACCACACTGGAGAAGACCATGGAGGACTGTCTGCCATGGGAGGGACCCCATGCTGGAGCAGGGGCAGAGTGTGGGGATTTCTCCCCCTGAGGAGGAAGGAGTGGCAGAAACAACATGTGACAAACTGACCCCAACCCCCATTACCAGTCCCCATGTGCTGCTCAGGGGGAGGAGGTAGAGAAAATCGGGACTGAAGTTAAGCCCAGGAAGAAGGGAGGGGTGGGGGGAAGGTGTTTTAAGATTCAGGGGTTGCTTTATCCTCTCCTACTCTGATTTGACCAGTAATAAATTAAACTAATTTCACCAAGTTGAGTCTGTTGCCCATGATGGTAACCAGAGAATGATCCCTGCCTCTCCTTATCTTGACCCACAGGCCTTTCAATATATTTTTCTCTCCTTTGTCCTACTGAAGAGGGGAGTGGTAGAGTGGCTTTGGTGGGCATCTGGTGTCCAGCCAGGGTCAACCCACCACATTTACAAAAAATGTTTAAATGAAGAAGTAGTAACTTCAGTCAGGCACCAAAACTGATCTTTCAGGACAAAAGAACTATTGCTTGCAGATCCCTGTCATCAAGGAGAAGTGATGCAAAACAATGTATCAAATTCTCCTGTATCTGAAGCTAGATTAAGATATAAATCTGTAATACAGAAATTTCTAACATGCACAACACACATGCTCAAATATGAAGTAGCCAACAGCAAAAAATGGCACTTTTTAAATTAAAAGTAGACAAAATTAAAGAAGTTTATATTTCTTATATATAGTATTTATTATTTTATGAACTAGAGCAGAAATGCTTGCAGTCAGGTACTTACTGAAAAAAAAATCTCAAGGTGAATGTCTTTTCTTCTTAAATAATGACCAGAGCCCCTTTCAACCATTTACTAGTCTGAAAATTAATTGAAAAAAACAACATATTTAGTTTATCAGGAGTACAAGTCATATTTATTCTTAATCAGAATGCTAAAATAATCCAGGATAAAAAATGTTACTCATAGTTTCAGGTGAATCTTACATTTTTTTCCTAATACTTCTAATATAGTTTCATAGGATTAAAATATTAGCAGAGCTTCATATTCTCCCACTCCAAGCACATGTTAGAAAAGAGTGCAAACATAGGTTAATGACTTTCATAAGGCAAATAAGAAATTAAGCAAAACAGAATTAAAACAATTCTGTAAGAACCATGGGCTCAATCAATGCACAAGCAAAAAGCAAAACAAAGAAACAATACGAACAAAAAAACCCCAACAAAATATACAAAAAATAAAGATGACAAAACATTTCACAGTTGTGTTGTTAAGGAAGATTGATTAAGGGCAGAATTTTAAGAAGATGGTCAAATGACAGTACTTGTAATGTTTGCTCAAGTGTTTAAAAGTAAATACCTACCTGTACATGTAATGTGAGCCTTTTTTTTTTTTTTGCAATTTATTCAGATAAACACACTTTACTACTAAAAGATTTAACTCAGATGTCGAATATATAATGTGTCAAAGCAAGATTTTCCCCAGGCAAGGAGTACTCCAACATGGTAATCCTCCATTTATGTTGTACCATGAATTTGATTCTATGTAGACCTACAAAGTTTAAAAATAATAACTATTATGAAGATAAAAAAAAACAGTGAGGTTTTCAGAGGATTAGAGAGGTCTGCATCATCCTACATAAAATATAAATTAATTAGATTTCTGGAGCAATCCATTGATGTAATTCATGGAACTAAAATCAGCAGACTATTTTGAGATCTAATTTTAAAAAATAATGAAAACTTTTCCTTTCCTCATATACACATCAAATTCAGAGACAAATTACTGCAAATTACTTGTATAATCTTTTCTGCTACTCCAGGATTGCATATACAGAAGTATGAAATCTACAGGAACACAAATTTTTCCTAGACAGAGGATATCAAGCTTTAAAATAGTTACTGAAGAAATTCTATAGAAGTCTGGCTTTCACTGCATATTGAAGGTTTTCTTTAAAGAGAGTAGCATAAAGATATACCTATTCCATGCCAGTATCAAAAAAAACAGTAACATTTTCTTATATTTCTGCCTTTCCAATATATGTTCCATTCCTCAGTAGGAATAATGAGAATATACCAGGTGATGTGTCAATTTCCATTAAATTCCTTACACATGCTTTTAGTAATTTAATTATTTTTTAATAACTAACATTAATGTATTTTTTGTGGGGGTCTTCACTTTGCTAGAGAAAAATGAAAGTACAAAAGTAATAGATGTGTTTGTGGGATAAGAACATTCACTAGTACTTGCTCTGAAAGACTAACAACTTTAGTATTGAAGCATTAAACAATTTCTCCTGTACTGAAGTAAGCATCTGGAGAGAACAAATATTAGCTAAGCAGTTTATCAGTAAATCTGTAAATTTATAGTCCTAAATTACTTGATAAACATATATCAGCCCAAGTTTTTTGTTAGATCATTGTCATTTGACAAACCAGTTTATTTTGCTGAAACATAGATTGAAATTTACCACAGCTAAAATAAAGAATTTATCTAAATGTAAATCAACTACATGAATTCAACTTAATGAAACATACCCATGGAAATGAACGACCTAGTCTGCAAAGTTAAGTGCTACTGTGTATTAAAATATACAAGGAAATTAATATTTTTTACTGGAAACAAAGGAAAATTGACTATGAAAAATGTGAAATATTGTTTATTTGATCACTGTACACATGTTCAAACAATTTTAGTTTGCTTAACAGTGAATGACACAATGAAAACTTTTAAATAATTTACTTTCCATTAAGTGTAATAAATTAGTGCATTATAATGTGCTCTGGATCCATGCATAAAAGAAATTTTGTTTTAAAATGCTTCTATAAGGTTTAAGGGTATAAATGCCACTGAAAACTGAAGTATGATCCTAGTCAGTGTCATCACGAGACAGTCATACAGAAACTTGGTGGATATTCAGGTAATCCAAAGTGGAAGGTTTTATCTCGATACAGACTTCTTTCATCTCTTTCACCTCCACATCTGGAAAACTAAATTTAGGTATCATCAATGTAGGTGTCTACAGGAGGGTACAGTCTTTATGCCTCTGTTACAATTAGTGAAGAGCCACTCAATTTATCTGAAGAGGCATTTGGTTGACCAGGTATTCAGGTATCCACCTGTAGGTAGCTGAACAGGATCTATTCTATCTCTAGGATCTATTGCCACTATGATTAGATCTCCACTGGGAATAAGGAGAAGCTAGATACACAGGAGCATGCATTGATACTTCCATGCAGAAACATAACTTCAGGGTGCAGAATCTCAGTGGAACTGTCCAGCAATTGGGAAACCAGAACAAAATTTCTGTGCTCCTCTCAACCCCAACTATGCAATGTTCATAAAAACAAACAAATAAACAAACCAACCAAAAAAACAAACAAACAAACTAACCCTTCACTAAATATGTAATGACTCTTGATGTCGATAAAATGTAACTGGTTCCGATGTCAGAGTAAGTAATCTGGAAATAAATTCACTATCCTTCACTACCTTGTTCAGTCCAAGTCATAGTGTAGCCATGAGTTTATTGGTTGGTTTTTCATCTTCAGATTACTTATTGAAAAGGGGAAGCTTTAAACAAATCTACCATTATCTAAACCAGAATGCTGAAAAAGTTAAACAAAACAATATTCAGATGGCCATCTCTCGGTTTGAAAAATGCAACACCAGTCACAGAAGACTGAAAGTTTAATAACAAGAAGTAGGTTTAAAGAGAAGAGCCGTAACATCTGTAAGGATCTGGAGCTAAAAATCACTGTTGAAGCAACTCAATATCACTGAATACTGTGTGTCCATCATAACTGACCAGGAGCTTTATTTGCAGATTAAATGACAAATAATGAATAAAACCTCACCTTGGAAAGGGTTGTTGTTTTATTAGTTAAATGACATTTTGATTCAGTGATTGCAAAATGGCTCAGATATTAATAGATATACTTTTTATGGACTTGAAGTGATAGAGATTTGCTGTTTACATAGGATTTTCATAAAAATGTTCCCTTGGATTTTTAAAATTTATTTTCTTTCCTTTTATTTTATTTATTTATTTAGTTGGTCAGTTATCTATAAAGCCCATTTGCTTGCCAATCTATTTACCATTTTACATATTGAGCTATAGGAGGAATTGTCAGCAGCACTTGTTTTTAATGCTGCATATTCAAACAGACTGTTTTTTAGCCCTTGTCCAAGTAAATATCAATCTCAATTGCTTCAAGAATGCATAATCTTTTATGCAAGTTGTGAATTTATTACAACTACGAATCTATGTATACTAGACCCTAATTTGCAAATGCTGTCATTTTGATGGTGATCAGACTGAAATAATTAAGACCAATAAGCCAGAGTGAGCTTCAACAAAGTCATACTCTCTACCATCTGATTATTCAGCTCATAAACTGCTTAAGAATATAGAAAAAACCAGAGAGAACTTGCTGTTTACTGGCTTCATGTTAACTAAGAATATAGAAAAAAACAGAAAGAGAGAACTTGCTGTTTACTGGCTTCATGTTAACCAATGTTGGTTCTTTGCCTCCTTATAACTTTATATTGCCACTTACACTGCCAGGGGTAGCAATTCACCACAAATTTCCACAAGTTTTAGCAACTGCACATTGGGCAGAAAAAAGTAAAGCTCATTATGCCTATTAGGTAATCAGATTTCCAGAAATTATTATTATCTTCTGCAAAATAATTTAATCTAATGAAATATGTTAGTGGAAGTTCTCACAGTATTTTCAAAAGCCTCTCAGTATTTGGAAAAGCCTCTGTTGTCAAACCCTTATTGTTGCAATTTTGATTATTTTGTTTCCCTCCCATCATGCTTTACTGTAGAAGAGAAAATGTGACTGATACTACTACAGTAGTAATTTGGAAGATAGGTGTAACTGTGAATGTTTCTCATTTTTTCAAACCAGGTTTACAAGGATAGTATTTATTATCTATGTTTGCTATACAAAAAACTTGCCAACTGCTGTAAACAGTGTATTTACATGTGAAAATACACAGGTAGAACTGTTTCAGGAATTTAAACACGTATATTTACATTAGAAACTTAATTGCTATAAACAACCCAAACATTTTAAGTAATAAATTCCTGCAAAATCTGTTTGCCATCAGTAATAAGTCACGTCAATGGCCTAATACTGATTTTTTTTCTCTGAGTAATAAAAGAACTAAAATCTATGTACTATATGAAAATTGACTAAGTTAATCATGCAATTAATACTATGAAATATTTGTTGATGTAAATGATGAAGCAGAGGAGGAGATAGGGAAATTCTACTGTTTTACATATCTCATGTCTTGGAAGCTTGCTTTGAAATAAGTAACACAGTTTTGTTTTTCTAAAGCTGAGTATTGCTGAAAACAAAACTCTGATTGTTCTTTCAAAATATCTTTGTCAATCATTTGAAAATTGAGATACTCAAACTCTCTAGCTCTTACTGAAAATTAATTTGCTATCTTCCCTCCATTAATTCTGCCATATGCACATACCTAGCTTCTTGAGTTCCAGTGACAAACCAGGGAAAGAAATTTGGCATAACAAACACTTGCTTCCTTAAATTACCTGCAACCATATATAGATTTGCATTTAGAAGAGAACACGTGAGTGTGCAATAAGGGTTGCTGTCTGTATAGTGCAGGTAGATGTAGAGTGGTTGGATAGCTGGAAATGGCTGGTAAGTGTATAATAACCTATTCTTCTACTTTATCTTTCAATGCAGACTGAAACAATTTTACGTTTTTTCCAAACTTAGTGCCCGAATGGTAAAATGTACCCTTTGCTGGGTAATTATATTAATAAGGGAATATAACACCATTGAAGACACAGATGTACCATGAGACTGTGTAAATGGCAGGAATGACCTGTAAGATAACATTCAAATGAATACTTCTCTCTTAATGCAATCTGCTCTGCTAGAGTTACCTGGACATAGATGTTGTAAGAGTCTTTTGAGAGATGCAATTCTGTTCTTGAGTTAATGCCTAAAAATAACATAATTGAATTGAGGCTTTTTGTTTTCTTCTCTGCAAAGGGGACTTCACGTACATTAACTACCTCTTAGAAGACCTGCAAACACTAAACTGTTTACAAACAGAACACCAAAGATAATGTATGTCTCAATCACTGTTTTGTTTAATGATATGTTTAAATATTTAAGCAACATACACATAACCAAACTTAAGAAATCAATGGACTTAATAAGTATTGTAATTATTTTATGCAGTTTCTCTGCAATTCCTTTATAGTTCTGTAACAAAACCCATTCTGGATCAGTAGAAAAATACAACATATTCATTATTCAGCCTCCACTGCAACACACAGGTGAAGAGAGGCACTAACTCTTCAGGTAGGTTAGAGCTGGTTTACATGCACTTTCATTCTCTGTGTAGCTGACAGAGCTGGAAGCACCCAGTCAGTTCTACATAGTGTTGATTATGCATTTTGTGCAAGAAAAAAAATTGGGAGAGCAGAAGAGTACTTTTAAGGTGTCTTTACTATACACACCATGCCAGAATAATATGCAAAGAAATTAAAAAGAAAAAATACAATGCAATACAACTTGAAAACAGGAGTAAAAAGGAGTGATGTGTTCTCTCAAGAGATATTTTTGATGAATTAATTACGTTCTGACTGACACCAATCTATGAAACATACTGATGGTACAGAATTGTTATTAGAAAGGAATGTGGAAAATCTTTGGAATAAAACTTCTGTTCTTTTCTTCTTGCAGGTAGGATACAAGAACAAGTTCAAAACAAAGTTCCCAACAGCTAATTTTTCTGGTTCTATCCTGTTTCTATTCTGTTACTGGTCCTTCTCTGACATCTGCAGATGAAGCTTCCATCTCATCCCATCCTCAAGGCAACTTATAAAGTAGCAGTTATAAAGTAAGCAATTCATGTTTAATTCAATTTAATTGAATTGAATTCAATTTAAATAAGGCAGAAGACATGCAAGGTATATGCAAAACAGTTTTTATGCATACTCATGCTTATCTGTAAGATAGCCAAAAGATACTGGGGTATTTGGCACTGTGAGATTTACTGACACAAAGTAATTCACTCTGTCTCAGTTTGTGGTCACCTATCAGTATGAAAGGGATTCCTAATTACACCTCAAAGTCTCAGTCTAGAAATGTTTTGAGTCTTCTGATGGGCATATGCCCCATTTGTATAATTTAATTTTTACTTCTAAGGCTATGTATTCTGCATACTATACATAATTTATACTATTTTAATAGCTTAGCTCAAGGCATCCCAGAGATAAATTTTGAAACATAAATTGATGGGAGAATAGATTCTTATGGGAAAGTGGTATAATTCCAGCTGACATGGGTACTAGAGCTCTTCTTTGAATTTTATACTTCTCTGTTTTTTTTCAACCACACTTTGGTATATAGGATAGTACCTCATGACTGATAAAAACTCTAGGATTGAAAGAAATGGCTAATGCAAAGAACAAATTGACCACAAAACTCTATGCATTTTAAAGAACTGTCTTCCTAGTAAAGTGTTGGAAATAAGCTCAATTATTCTTTCTTACTTTCACAATCAGATTTGGTTGACCTATTGTCATTTTCAGGAGTTGCATTCACCCTGCTACTGCTTCTTATTCCTGACATTGTGGAAGACACTGTCACCCTTGAAATTTCCCTTGAATATTTGAATGAGCAGTCAGTGTGACTGTCCACTTACTGCGGAGATGTAATTCTCTGTGTGGGGAAGCAGAAATGGAGAGCAAAGTGCTTCTTCAGACCATTCACTCATGGCACCTGGAAGACACAACTCACAGGCCCAGTTGACAACATTTTCCATGTTCCCCCTCTCTGGCTTCCTGCTACTCAAAGAAATGGCAAATATTTGCTCCAGTTATACTTTTTTTCTCAGTTATTTGTGAAACATGCTTTCTACTTCGGCGCTTTTCAACCTATATATCTCAAAATTACTTTATCAAAATGTTTGTTTGTTTGTTTTCTCGAGTAGTGCTCACCACTTAATGTTTCTATGTAGAGAACATGGAGCATAAAAAGTGATTCTTGCATTTTTTCTTGCATGTTTTGTTTTGTTTTGTTTTTTAAGAAATGTAGAACACAACACTTTAGGGAAGAACATTTGAAATAAAGCAAAGTAAATTTGAGTGAAACAGAGCCAGTTTGCTAGAAGGGACCAGAAATATTCAGAAGAATGATGAAATAAGAGGAAGTTCCTTGAAACGGTCTAGAAATCTGTTTATGGGCAAGCAGATGTAAATGCTTTTCATTATATGCTGCCGAAGAACTGAACCAATAGAAATTCAAGACCAGAAGTGGTTAAAAATAGTTCTGTTCATTACACAGAATGTGATGAATTTGAGGAAGATACATCAGCAGCAAAATAAGAAGTGGAGAAGAAAACAGTTTTTAACTTGGAGAAGTTTTGTTTCAGGTAGAGTGAACCTACAGCCACAGAAAGACACTGACTTTCTTTTCGTATTTGTGCTTGCTAAATTTCTCCAAACTTTTTTGCTATTTAGAATTTGAAGCTTTTGAGAGCTGGGGAAGCTACTGTTTGGAGGGGAGGGGGGGAACTGCAGACTTTTTGGAGTGAACAACAACAAAAAGTGTCAGAAAAGGAAAACTCCCTTTTAAGGAAATATTGTTTTCAGCAAAAGTCCTGTTTTTCTGGCTGCCTAGAAAACCTTGATGTAATCTTCATCCCTGTAGTTCAGTTGTCTATAATCCAAGGTTTAGTTTGATGCCACATGGCTCTGTGACCTTGGCTCAGTTTAATTAAGAAAAATATTGTTACAGTATGAGGTGTGCAAGCTGAAACCCTGCATAATAGAAAAAGATAAAAACACAGATAAGTATCATTGCTGAGAGAGTACATAGGAGCTCAAAGATTCAGGAGGAAAAATACAGACATGAAATGTATTGGGGAAGAAAATGTAGCATTTAAAGTCGGCAATTCTCAGCACATTTCAAGGGGAAATGCTTTCCCAGGTGAAATCCTGGCTATCAAAGACTCTGGCTATCTCACTGGGAGTGGGTCAGTGTAGTAAACCTTAGCTTGCTACCTCATTAGCCGTACATATTTTGGTCTACTCCTAGGTTAGGAATATTCTGCTTGGGGAATTTCTCTGTGCATCCCTGAGCAAAAAGGACCCAGTGGGTGAAATGAGTGATACAGTGCACCTTTGACTTTACTGGTGCTCTCCTGAATACTTTACAAGGCCCAGAATATTTGGCTAGCAATAAACAGCATCTTCCATAAAGCATCTTTTGACCAACACAACTGTCAAAGGGTTTTTATGCTGAGCAATACAGGAATCTACTAATTACAGTTGTTTTGTTTGTTCATTTTTGAACTAAGATATCCAGATGTAAAAGTAATCATACTCTTTTTGTTACACCTGGGTCACGCCAGTAATGTTATTAGATGAAATAAAAGTAGTTATCTAAGTAACTTTCAACCAGTCATCTCTAAATTCAAGTGCACACATTCTAACTCTTAAATTTGAGTTTGGAAAATGTCTTTTAAAATAAAACATTGAAAAATATTCATGGGAGCACTACAGAGGCACATAACCTATGTGTCTGCATGCGTTCATGGACACACATTCAAGGTAGACTTTACCCTTGATCTCACAATAGAGAATCATAGAATCATAGAATCACAGAATGTTTTGGGTTGGAAGGGACCCCTGGAGGTCATCTAGTCCAACCCCCCTGCAGGGAGCAGGGACACCGCTAACTAGATCAGGCTGCTCAGAGCCCC